>NC_143576.1:220787731-221387731 GCF_048544385.1 Mastigoproctus giganteus
TTTGGAAGAAAAGTAATGCCGAGAGCAAAAGAGAAAACCAAGTTTTTTAGATGCAGAGGAAGCAATATTTGTAATGTGCTTGTACCAAGAGAGATTAGAAGTCAGGGTAATCCCCGAAAGAGATATATCAATTTACCGAGAAATCGGAGTGTCACTAAAGATAAGCATAGGAGCAGAAGAATCCTTTTTGTGAGATATAAGACAAGACTGAGTTTTAGAAGGGTTGAAATCAACTAAGTTGTCTTTGCCCCATTGAAGCATTACCTGAAGACCACCATTTAAGGAATTGGTAGCAGATTTTCGAGAATTGAAGCTGATTGAGCAAGGCAAGGTTTCTCAAAATGGAAAGTAGAATGCAATGTGTTATCATCGGCAAAACTGTGGATAGGATTTCCAGTCAATAGAAGGTCATAAATATACAAGAGGAAAAGAGTGGAGGAAAGAACTGAACCATGGGGGACACTGGCATTAGTGGAGAAGTTAGAAGACAGCGAGCCATCTACCATCACCCTCAGTGAGCGATCAGAAAAAAAAAACTTGATAACCAATTACTAAAAGCAGTTGGCAAACCATAAAATGGAAGATTGTTTAGTAGATCTTTAGGCCGAACACGATCGAAAACCTTTGAGATGTCAAGAGCAACTACTTGTGTTTTACCGAACCTTTCCATCGAATTAGTCCATAAATGGGTAACATAAGCCAGAATATTACCAGTGGATCGACACTGATGGAATTCATAGTGGCGATCGTTGAACAGTCGGAGGTTTCTAGGTAGTTAAAGAGTTGGCGGTCAGTTGATATCTCCATTACTTTAGAAAGAGTAGAAGTAATTGCAATGGGACGATAATTCGATGAGAGGGATTTGTCACCCTTTTCAGGAACTGGCTGGATATGAGCAAATTTCCAAGCAGAAGGAAAAACACCTTTGGAACAAGAAAGTGAAAAAAGGTGGCAAAGAATAGGAGTAAGATCAGGAGCACAGGTTTTGAGCACAAGGGGAGAAATACCATCGGAACCTGGAGCTTTCTAAGCATCAAGATTTGTCTAAATCCTTCTGACATCCTTTTGATGGAAGACCACAGGAGGCATTCAATGGAGCGTGTTGGGAATGGTGGAAGGTGTTTTACCAAGATCATTAATACATGAGTTGGAAGAAAAATAGGATGCTAGTAGGTCAGCTTTATCCTTGGCTGAAGTGACAAGAGAACCATCTGGTTTGGACAGACGTGGGAGCAGAGTTGAGCAAAAGTTGCGGCAAATAGCTTTGGAAAGAGACCAGAATGCTCGACTGCCATTAGGGCAAGAAGCAAGTTTTCTACCCTTGGCCTGTTCAAACTCTAGTTTGGACTGATTAATAACTGCGTTACAATTGTTGCGAGCTTTGGTGTAGGCAGAAAATGAAACTGAAGAATTAGAAACAAGCCAATTACGATATGCAACATTCTTCTCTTGAACAGCCTTAGTACATTTATGGGAACACCAAGGTTAAGATAAAGGACGAGATTTTAAAGTGGAGTGTGGGATACAGGATTCCATTCCTACAAGTATAATTTCACTGACTCGATCTGAGCAAATGTTGACATCAGAAGTTTTGAAACAGTAATCCGAACAAGGAAAAGAAGAAAAGAAATCTCGTAGGTCATCCCATTTTGCATTCTTCTAATGCCAAACAACATGAGGTTGGGAATAGCCATGAGATAAAAGCTCCATTGGAGAAGAGACAATCACCAAGTTGTGATCTGAGGTGCCTAAAGGGCCTTTCACTTCGACCGTGTACTTAGAAGGGTTGTTTGTGAGAAAAAGATCAAGCGAATTGGCTGTATAATTAGGATTGTCCGGTTTTCTTGTAGGTAAATGAATAATCTGTGCAAGTTCATTAGTAATTGCAAAAGCCTCAGCATCTCAACCAGCTGGGTCGGTGTGACTAGAAAACAGAAGCCAGCTGGAGTTGTAAACATCAAAATCACCAAGGAATATTACCGCACTGTTAGGAAAGTTGGACTTGAGAAAGACAAGTTGCAAAGAGAGGAAGTCAAAGAGGTCCAAGTGATTAGTGGAGTTGGGAGAACGGTAGAGACAACAGATGAATTTGACACAATGAGGTAGAGAGATTTTAAGCCACAGAAAATCAAAGAGAGGAGATTCCAAATTGCCAAGTCTCTGACAGCGAATATCAGAATGCACATATGCACAAGTATCCCCTTCGAGGCGAAAGGAATCATACAGCAAATAATTTGGGCATCAGAGATGAGCAGTAGTTGAACCAACCGATAACTGAGATTCTGTCAGAAAAAGTACATAGGGTTTAGGAGACTGGAAGTGAAAATGGACATTGTTGAGATTAGAATTGAGACCACGTATATTTGTGAAATGAATTAGAAAGTGCTTGGGAGGTTTAGATCTTTTCGCAGATAAGTTTGCTCTATTAGTTTGACATTGTGTATTCAATAGTAAGAAAAGTGGGTGAAAAAGAATGGTTTGAGCATGCTCAATGCTGATGGGATTTTGCCTCTTGCTCAGAATGATCACCTGAGAGGCATAAATTCAAATTGAGGAAAGACAGATTTAGGATAGACGTGCGGAAATTTGCCTTTAGCCAGCCGGTTGTTGGTTGGTGGAACAGATTTCCATCCCTTGTCGTGGAAGTTGATAGCCTAAATAAATTTAAGGCTCAGCTGGACAGGTATTTCGAACGAACGGAGGGGTGAAGTGGAAGTGGGTTTTTTTTTTTTTTTTTGGCTGATGCTGCATACGCTTGCTTTCTTGCATCATATGCCTCTACTAATACTAATAAGGCAATGGTGAAACCACACCTTGAGTACTATGTACAGGTCTGGAGACCTCATTTTTAGAAGGATGTCAAGCAGCTGGAAAGAGTACAGAGAAGGGCAACAAGATTAGTGAATTGAACAAAGGGTTGCTCTTACGAAGAAAGGCTTAAGTTTGCACATTACAGTGTTTTGAAACTAGCCATTTGAGAGTTTATCTGATTGAAGTGTATCTTATTGCTCTATGTCCAGAACTAGGTAGCGTTAGCTTAGTATAGTAGAGTATATAATATTATGAATAAATCAATAAAATTTATTAATCTTGTTAAACTTCATTGTCAATTAAATTGTACTTATTAACTAAATAAATATAACAACTTAGAATTCACAAACATAACATAATTAATTAATACATAACTTGATACGGAAGTTCTATATCGGAACTCGTAGATAATACTCGATAATGAAAAAAAAAAAAAAACAGATGTATAGTTTTATAACTGCGTTGGAATACAAGTTTAGGGTTATAATTTTGTACTGGAATTGAAATTTTATTGAAATTGAATCGAAATCATGACTCAGACCACAGCAGAAAAGCAAAAGGCTCAAGCTAATGGGAGTGCTGTGGCTCAGGGGAGAACTGAGGGGCAGTTACCCTCTGAATCACAGCCTTTTAAAATGCACTGCTTGCTTGATGTTTGTGGAGCCATCAGGTATGGGAAATGATATTGCCAAGGTTGATTTCTTTGTGCGTGCGCGATGTAAGGAGTGTGGGGAAATGAGGCGACACCTCAGCGTTATTATGGCCCTATATGAGAGCTTGAAGGACAGGGTGGATGCCCTCAAAGGATGTAAATTGAGGGCCCATCAAGCTCTCAGCTACCCTAATCAACGCCAGAGCTTGCACTTGATCGTCACGCAACAGAGCGGCAACCTCCAAGGCAGAATGCACTGGTCCCACAGGAACTAGTAGTTGTTGGTGGCTCTATTATCAGGGAAATGGGGTACATGCTATGTAAAAAGGATAGGTGGAACCGGACCAGGGTATGTCTGCCAGGGGCAAAGGTTGATGACGTTGTAGAGCAGATACCATCTTTTAAGGGCATAAAAGGTGATATTGTTGTACACATTGGCACTAATGATATTAAGAGTAGAAGACCGGTGGAATTACTTAACAAGTACAGGTCACTGTTTTAAAAAAGCCATGAATTAGGGTTGAATTTGAAAGTGTCTGCAATTCTGCCCAGACACGATATGACGGAGTATATGATGAGAGCTTTGTCAATCAATTCTGCCCTGGAAGGATTGTGCAAGGCGCAAGGGGTAGAATTTTTTTCAGCCTGGTCTGTACTTGTTAACAGGAGAAACTACATGGATGGGATACACTTAAATAGAAAGGGTGCAAGAATATTTGCTGATGTTATCGAATCAGTGTTATGTGGGTAGGAAAACTGATAGCTTGAGGGGATAGAAGGACTAATAGATTAACAATAGCCACTGGCAGAGGTGATAAGTGATTCTTGCACTGCTTCTATTGGAATGAGCAGCAGCCTGGAAAACCAGATGCAGGGTATTTCAGAGACTGTTGAGGGTCATTGCGGTACAAATAAACACATGAGTTGTGTTACGGTAGCTGAGAATAAGAACAGGTTCATGTATACTTGCGTATATATCAATGCTAGGAGGTTCGCAAATAAATTTCAGGTATTGCTCAAAACATCAAAGACAGATATTTTTGGAATATAAGAGACGTGGTGTCACAGATATAAGGAATGCAGAACTGGAATTTGGGGAGTACAATGTTTACAGGAAGGATAGACAGTATAAGAAGGGGGGAGGGGTTATATGAAGGGGGCGAATTCAAAATGGTAAGCATTCAAAGAATTTATCGTGGAAGCTTCTAGGCTTTACATACCAACTAAGAAATATTCTTCAAGTTTTGGTCCTAAATGGATGTCAGATGAACTAATGAGACATGGCAGAGGAGAAAAATGCATGGGATACATATAAATTAATGGGTGGTATGGAAGCATGTTGATAGATATAAGCTGGTCTATAATCAAGTGACAAAGGAGGTTAGGCAGGCAAAGGCAGATTATGAGAAATCATTGGAAAAGGATGCAAAGAAAAACAGCAAAGAGTTCTTTACTTATGTAAACACTAGAAGGGAAGGGATGAATCACATTGGTCCACTTGATATCGATGGTTCAACTATTGATGTTCCTGCTCAGTAGCTAACAAAATAAATGAGCATTTTGCATCTACATTCACACATGAGGAGTTATTCAGGGAGGGGCATGCCAGTGGTGTATTAAACTCTGCCAGTGAGCTAGATGATTTTGTAATAACTGAGAGGAAAGTGGAGGAGAAACTGTTGAAGATAAACATAAGAAAGGCAACTGGGGTGAAGGGGATCTATCCAGTTATATTAAAGGAGGCAGTAAAGGAAGTTAACAAACCCTTGGCCAGGGGCGGCTCGTCCATAGGCACTGGGGCACCCCAGCTATTTAAATCTAGATATACAGTGAACAGAGTTATATGAAATTTTGTGATGAACAATGCAATGCAATGGATACTTTTATTAACAGGACCCACAAAAAATATGCACAATCTCTATTTCCTCTTATCATTTCAATAAAAACACGAAATCGTTTCCAACTTGGAAGTTTAATTAACCATAGGTCTCACTGTGTGCCAGGCACTGACACATTGTGCATTCCTTTGAATATTTGGTACCTGGTTGCCATTGGCAACTTGCCAATATACATTTTTTTATATGTGAAATGAGTCAAAGTCACTGTAAAGCGTGCAGTGCAGATTTCATCCTTGAACATGATGGGTGTGTAGCCACAGTGTCAGTGTCTTTTTGTTATTAGCATTAGCATTAGTAGAGGCATTTGATGCAAGAAAGCAAGCTTATGCAGCATCAGCCAAAAAAAAAAAAAAAAAAAAAAAAAAAAAAGTAACATAAATAAATAAAAATAACCACTTCCACTTCACCCCTCTGTTCGTTCGAAATACCTGTCCAGCTGAGCCTTAAACGTATTTAGGCTATCAACTTCCACGACAAGGGATGGAAGTCTGTTCCACCCACCAACCACCCGCTGGCTAAAGGCAAATTTCCGCACATCTATCCTACATCTGTCTTTCCTCAATTTGAATTTATGCCCTCTCAGGTGATTTTTCTGAGCTAGAGGAAGAATCCCATCAGCATTGAGCATGCTCAAACCATTCAAGGCTTTGTACACCTCTATCAGATCACCCCGCTGGTGCCTAGTTTCCAGACACTGTAATTTGCAAAACTTAAGCCTTTCTTCGTAAGAGAACCCCTTTGTCCCATTCACCAATCTAGTTGCCCTTCTCTGTACTCGTTCCAGCAGCTCTACATCCTTCCTGAAATGAGGCCTCCAGGCCTGTATACAGTACTCTAGGTGTGGCCTGACCATTGCCTTATACAAGGGAATAATCACCTCCTTATCCCTGCTAGAAAAATTCCTATATATCATTGACAATACACCATGAGCTACTCTTGCAGCTCGTCTGCACTGCTCAGAGAACTTCATATCTGCCTGCACCACCACCTCCAGGTCCCTTTCATTCTCTACCACTGTCAGTGTAGTACCACAGAGTTGATACATTGCTCTGGGGTTGCTGTTTCCCATATGTAGTACTTTACATTTGTCAATGTTAAACTTCATTTGCCACCTCGAAGCCCATCTGCTCAACCTTTCCAAATCCTGTTGCAGCAGCATAGTGTCAGTAGTGTCCTTGACAACCCTGCCAACGTTCGTATCGTCTGCAAACTTGGACATTAAGCCTGATATACCATCATCAATATCATTTATAAATACAGAAAACAATAAAGGCCCCAATACTGAACCCTGAGGGACTCCACTAATAACATTAGTCCACGATGAGCAGTGTCCATTGATTACCACTCTCTGTCTTCTCCCCCTCAACCACCCCTTTATCCATAGCAGCAACTTGCCTCCAATGTCACACTGCTCCAATTTGTGCAGCAGTCTTCCATGTGCAACAGTATCAAAAGCTTTTCTAAGATCCAAGTATATAATATCAAAGTTATTCCCTGCATCCAGTTCTTTTGTGACTGCATCATAGTATCCAATCAAATTGGTCAGGCAAGACTTCCCCTTAACAAAACCATGCTGTGTCCTAGCTATAACTGAAGTCTTGTCTAGATGATCCTGCAGTGCTTCTTTCACCAGTGCCTCCATTAATTTTCCGGGAACAGAAGTTAAACTCACAGGTCTATAATTACTTGTGTCAGCCTTTGATCCTCCTTTGTGAATTGGGGTCACATTTGCACATCTCCAGTCAATGGGTACCTCCCCTGAGTCCAAGGAAGCTCTCATAATTATGGCTAAGGGTTTGCTTACCTCCTTTGCTGTCTCCTTTAATATAACTGGATAGATCCCATCCACCCCAGGTGCCTTTCTTGTGTTTATCTTCACCAATTTCTCCTCCACTTTGCTCTCAGTTATTACAAGATTCTCTAGCTTACTGCTAGAGTTGAATACACCTCTGGCATTCCCCTCGCTGAATAACTCCTCATGTGTGAATGTCGATGCAAAATATTCATTTAGTTTGTTAGCTACCCGAGCAGGGTCATCAACAGTTGACCCATCGATCTCAAGTGGACCAATCTGATTCATCCCCTTCCTTCTAGAGTTTACATAAGTAAAGAACTCTTTGCTGTTTTTCTTCGCATCCCTTGCCAAGGATCTCTCGTAATCTGCCTTCGCCTGCCTAACCTCCTTTGTAACTTGGTTACAGATCAACTTGTATCTATCATAGGCGTCCGTGTCACGTGTTAATTTGTATGTATCCCATGCATTTTTCTTCTCTGCCATATGCCTCATTAGTTCATCTGACAACCATTTAGGCCTAAACCTTGAACAATATTTCTTAGTTGGTATGTAAAGCCTAGTAGCTTCCACGATAAGTTCTTTGAATGCTTCCCATTTTGAATTTGCTGTTGGCAATATCATCAGTTGATCCCACTGTATAGAATTTAAATACTGTCTCAGTCCATTGTAGTCGCCTTTACGAAAGCAATACCCCTTCCCTTTACCCCTAATGGTAGTTACCTCTTTGAGTAACTCCCACTTCAGCACACTGTGATCACTGCCACCAAGTGGTTCATTTATCTGCAGATTCTTAATGCATGAAGAATCACTACTGATAATCAAATCAAGAGTATTACTCCCTCTACTTGCCTCCCGAACATGCTGATGTAGAAAACAATCATCCAATAAATCCACAAAAGCCTTGCTACTGTGTGAGTGACCAGCCCCCAAATTCCAGTCAATATCTGGGAAATTAAAATCCCCCATTATAAGACTCTCTGATTTACTGGCCCACTCTATTTCTCCGAACAGTTTCTTATTATACTCATCAGAGTCATTAGGCCTATAGCACACTCCTACTCTCAATTTTGATCTCCCAATGCTTATGTCACACCAAACTGACTCGACACTGCACTGTCCAGCGATGTCGACTGGCTTCACTTCCTTGGATTTTATGTGTTTTTTAACTAATAGCATAACCCCTCCTCCCTTCCTATCCTGTCTATCCTTTCTGTAGACATTGTACTCCCCAAATTCCAGTTCTGCATTTCTTATATCTGTGTGACACCACGTCTCTGAAATCCCCACAATATCTGCCTTTGATGTTTTGAGCAATACCTCAAATTCATCAAATTTATTTACTAAACTCCTAGCATTGGTGTACACACAAGTATACATGCACCTGTTCTTTTTCTTAGCTACCCTAACACAACCCATGTGTTTACTTGTACCCCAATGATTCCCAGCAGTCTCTGAAATATCCTGCATCTTATTTTCCAGGCTGCGGCTCATTCCAATAGAAGCAGTGCAAGAATCACTTTCACCTCTGCCAGTGGCTACTGTTAATCTATTAGTCCTTGTATCCCCCCAATCTAGCAGTTTTCCGACCCACCTAACATTGCCTCGTTAGGTGGGTCGTTATTCATCTAACATTATTCATCTGAATTCCCATTAAGTAACTTTATCAGTGTAAATAATATCAATCAATGTTAAGTCAATACTCAATATTCAACAGTGTAATTATGTGATTACAGCTTAATTGCGAATTGAGCTTGAACTTGGTAAGTTGAAGTTATATTATTATTATTTTTTTTATTTTATGTATAAGTAAAACATTATTTCTGCGACACACGATTTTGTGAAATTTGATTCTATCAAATGAAGTAAATCGCGTCACAGTGAATAATTTTCAGCAACTTAGTTTTTCACAATTATCTCTCCAAGAAAAAAATGCGATTAAAAAAGAAGGCTGCAACACACCATAGATTCAAAGGAAATACTGAAAAACTGGTTGCTCAGATGGTTCAATTGTGATGAAAGGCAAGAAAGGGGGGCGCCTCCGTAGCCAGGTGGGAAGGAGCAGCAGTGCGTAGCACACGCTTCTTGATTAGACCGGGGTTCGAGCCCGTCACCACCAAATACGGAGGATGCGAAAAGATCAGGGAATGACCACCGCATATCCCGGAGCAATATGGCCTTATGGATTTTAGTTGCTAATGCTCCTAAAATCCAAATAACAAACAAACAAACAAGAAAGGGGGAGTTCAGGCTAAAATAAAAGAAGTGTCCAAAAATGCACATTTTGTTCACTGCTATGCACACCAACTGAATCTGATGATGAGAAATGCAGCAAGTAGAACCCGATATTCAAGAATATTCTTTTCGAACCTCATGTCGATGCCAACATTTTACTCGAGATCACCACAACGTCTCTCTGTTCTCAGAAACCATATGGACAGCCGTGTTGCCCGACCTTCCCCTACAAGATGGAACTTCCATATATGCACCGTGAACAGCGTTTATGAAAATTTTGAATCCTTAAAAAAGTGCACGGAGGAGCTACAAGCGACAACAAACGCAGATAAGACAATTTCAGAAGCAACTGGAATTTTGCACATCTTGAGTAAAGAAAAATTCGGGTTCTGGTTAGAACTTTTCCATCAGATAATGTGCCTCACGTGGAAGTTATTTATAATCAAATGTAATCTCGAGAAATTGAGACAATTAAAATACATAAATACAGTATATAGGAAACTTTAAGAATGCCATTCTAAAAATCAGGAATTCAATGTACTGTGAAAATCATTCAAAAACACTCAGGGTTGAAGCACAGAGTCGTAACATATCTTACTTCTCTGTGGGTTGAAGCAAAGGAAGTATGCGACTATATAAGTTATTGTTATAATAATAATAATAATAATAATAATAATAATAATAATAATAATAATAATAATAATAATTATTATTATTATTATTATTATTATTATTATTATTATCTCTATGGAACAAGGAAGCCTGAGGCTTATGCTGCACCAATCAAAATTCCTGAGTTATCCAGAGAGAGAGAGAGAGAGAGAGAGAGAGAGAGAGAGAGAGAGAGAGAGAGAGAGAGAGAGAGTCAAAAGTAGAAGGGAATCACCAAGGAAGGAAGAATGATGATATCCATCTCAGGACCCTGGGTGTGCCAAGCCCATACTCACCAGATATCAGCCCCTGGCGTTCGATTGTTGACACAGGTGAGAGATATTTTTCACAAGCAATTAATCGCTGCTAAATTGGTTAACAAGGAGAACTTTGTTATTTTTCGTACGAAAATGCCCATGGAAGAGGTACGGGAGACTGCTGAGGTATATCCCATTATTGAAAGAGAAAAACATTTTACGGAATTACAAGTTTTCTATAGCAGACATGATCTTCACAATTATTGCAAATTAAGTGACTTGCTTAAATTTATCTCAGAAAATAATCTAGCTGAAGATCTTGGCGAACTTACAAAACTCATAAAAGTTCTCTTGACCATTCCGTTGACTACTTCAGAGCCCGAACGCTGCCATTCGACATTAAAAAGAATAAAAACATTTTAAGGAGCACTATGAATCAGGAAAGGCTAAATGCTCAAGCAATGCTTTCAATAGAGAAAAGCTTCGTCAACAGTGCACCAAACTTGAATGAAAAAGTTATTAATCCATTTTCAACAAATAAAAACCGAAGAATGTATTTTGTTTTTAAATAAAAGTTCAAGTCTGTTAACGGTAAATGTCTAGTTAATGTTTTGTAGTAAAAGTGGAAAAAGCATACTACAAAAAGCATACCAAAGGAACCTCGTGAGGTACAGAAATGATGAAGAAAACAACACAACAACGAAAACAAACCGGTACAGAGGGACTTTATTCAAAAATGGCAACATAGCACTGGCTGCCATGATACAATGCATCACTGCCAAAGTTGGAACAAAGGGAAGAGGTGGTCCTCAGTAGGAGATATGGCCACCCCTAATGTCGATGCAAGCTTTGCACCGCCTATCAATACTTAGGCTCTTGCGGTCACATCGTCCTTTCCTCTGTCAGCGCCATCTTCAGCTGGTGAACATTTTCTAGTGGGTGTGGCCGTGCCGCTAGGCGTCTTCCCAGAGCATCCCACATGTTTTCGATGGGATTTAGATCAATGGAACGGGCAGGCCTATCCATAGGAACAATGTCCTCACTTTCGAAAAGCATACGAACAGCTGCAGTTCGATGGAGTGTGGCGTTATCATCCATAAATACGAATACTTATCTTGGATTACCTCAGTACTGTAGCGTGCATTGGTTACAGTACGACTTTCCAGTATCTGGAGTTTTGTACGTCCATCCAAGATAATGCCTCCCCAGGCGAGAACACCTCGACAGCCATATCGATCCGTTTCAGTGATGTTTGCGGGGTTATACCGTCTGCCAACCTCTCCCAGATTAGCTGACGTCCAGAATCACTGCTGAGACTGAATCTACTCTCATCAGTAAAGCGTACCTTACCCCATTGCGCTGCTGTCCAGTCCTTGTTTCGATGAACCACTGTAAACGGCGTCTCCGATGGGCAGGTGTTAAAGGGACACAGCGTACTGGCCGTCGGGCAATCAGCCCACCTTTGTGGAGTCGCCTGGCCACAGTAAACCGCGATATCCTGCATCCTGTGCAGGTTGTTTGCAATGGATCCCGCTGTCTTGTGTCGATCCCTCTTGGCCTGTAGGAGTATATAGTGGTCATCGTTGGGCGTTGTTTTTCGTGTAAGACCACCACTGTTCCTTCGAACAGCTGTACCTATCGCTTTGAAGGCCGACCACGCACGTGAGACGATGCTATGGGCGATACCGAACTCTGCAGCTACACTCCTAGCACTTCGACCTTCCTGGAGCTTCCCAATTATTCGAATCCGGGTAAAGTTATCCATATGTTGTCTACTGGCCATTTCGTTGTCTGCAGCACTCTATTAAACCAATCGAACGTCTGTAACAATCGTCCTCGCCGTTCGGTAATTATGTTGAACTGGTGCTTTTATCTGTTTATGTTAGCCCTCTCATCACGATTGAAATATTTGCATGTGTACTAGCTTTCTATTGAACGGCCACAGTTATGCAACTCGCCACAAGCTGTTTCGTTTGATTTTGTGGTTGTAACCTTTAGAAATAGTGTTTCACACCTTAAGTTTTACACACCGGTGTACAACCAACGCGGAGATAGAGGACCCCTGGTGCCGTCAGACAACTAATACACTTTACACAACAACCCATGTGTATAACCAAGGCAATTTAATATAACTTTAAGACGCAGCAACTACATTAAAGTCAAGAGCCGCCACTGCTCTCAGGTGTCTTATTTTTTAGTCTGGATTTAAAACTTTAGTGCAATTCAGTTTCTTTCTGTTTTTTTGCAAAGGCACACATTAAAGGTTTGTCTTAATTATTTATTTGTTAGTAATTTGCCATGTCTTTCCTCTTGTACAGTACCGTATTATTCCCTTTTGGCAGATTGTGGAACAAATTTTTGTTTTTCACAGGATTCTTCTTTCCACGCCCTGAATAGTTTACTTATAATTTTGGTGGCATTCCGCTTATTACTTAGAGCTACAGAGAGCTCTGAATAGGAATACTTTAATTATGGTCACCCTGTATTATTGTTAGTAGTGTAAGTAGAGAGAACCAACTACTCCATAGGCGGCGTAACTGTTCCCTAATATTTATCACATGAGCATTACGAAACTGTGTGTAATAACTTCGATTTTTGCAAGCGCGTTATGATAATGGTATGTTTTTGAGGTTCTGATTCTGTCAGTGAAATGGCTTCGTTGTCGAATTCGGAAGATAATTTCGTGCCTCCATCATATTCAGAAGCAACCGGCCAGCATGCTTCTCTGGGAGGAGCTCTGACTTTTGTCGATTTTTTGCCTGCAATGCTGGAATCCGGTGGTTTGTTTTCGAAACCTAAATTCGAAGCATTTAAGTGAGTTTATGTAGCCATTTGTGCAATAAAGATAAACAATGGGAAAATATCGAAACTTCTTCATTTTTATGTTAAATTTACACAGATTTTTATTATATTTTTGATATAAATAAATTTGTGTTTATTTTGAAGACAGCCAAGGTCAGAGCATATTACAAAACGCCCGTTGAACGCCTTGGATAGGTGAATGCATCTAAAATATGTGGAATTTCTTTCCATGGACGTTTTTACATACTCGTTTGCGCCAGGAGTGGAGGAGATCACAAATGCTCTGTCTTGTTTGAATTGTTTTTCAGTAGAGTTAAAGGAATTGGGAATTGTTTTTAGTTTCATCTAAAATAATGTCACTGTCAGTTTGCAATTACAGTGGCATTTCATCACCATTCGCAATTCTGAGATAATGGCGCATATGAAATTTCGCTGATGAAATTTATTCGTGAAACGAATAAATAGTGATAATGATTTATTTCTAAACATCGAGGATATTCCTATGAAATGTGGTAATTTTAATTTTACAGAGGTTAAATCGGATTTTTTTGCTTTGTCACTTGCCCAGTAATCAGTATCTGTATCCTGGAAAAGGCCTCTGAGGTTGAGTAAATTTGTCTTGATAAATAAGCTCATACATTAACCATTAATTGAAATATCTCTTTACTGTGACCAGAATTTACAAATTAAAATAACATATTTACAATAAAATATAATGTATAAAATAAAATAAAACTGCTATGATACACTGTATAGGAATTAAAACTGTAATAAAATCATTGTAATAAAATTACCTAAAATAAATTGGATTAAAAGCAATAAAACCTGTAGCTTTCGGAACCATCAGCTTCCTTTCTCAACAGAGGAAGGAAGCTGATGCTTCCTCAACAGATTTTATTACAGTTTTAATTCTTATACAGTGTATCATAGCAGTTTTATTTTATACATTAAATTTTATTGTAAATATGTTATTTTAATTTGTAAATTCTGGTCACAGTAAAGAGCTATTTCAATTAATGGTTGGTGCTTATCGTCAAGAAATCAGTATCTGGATGGGCTAGAACGCTTTTTTTTTTTTTTTTTCTGTATTAGCTTATTAGAGATCATTCTTGACTGCTTATTACTGAAGTTTTTTTGGATATTGGAAATAGGAAATTTCAAATAAAATTGCCACTGATTAGCATTTTTTATTATTATTTGTATAGAACATTAACATTTAAGGCCATATTGTTTTGTGTGGATTATCTCTACAAGTGAATGTTTGTCAGCTGATTGGCACGTTTGCAGGTAATCAAGTATAATAAAATAGAATATATTCAAAGAAACTTATTGAAAACTAATTAATTTGCTTTTCAATTTGTTAAGGAGCTTTGACTACAGTAATTTTAGGCATTGATTTACCAGGTTTTTCAGGACTCAGTCATTTGAAGAAAACCAAATGTTACAATGGAAAAAAATAACAATTTTTTTTAAATAATTGCACCTAGTAGTTATACACTTGTGAGGTCGTTTGTATAATATGAAAATGTTTTCTAAATATAGTTTAGCACACTTACCAACACTAATTCCTCTGTCGGCGCCTCCGTAGCCAGGTGGGCAGGAGCAGCAGCGCGTAGCACACTCTTCTTGATTAGACTGGGGTTCGAGCCCATGACCACCAAATATGGAGGATGCAGAAAGGTCAGGGAATGACCATCGCATATCCCCGGAGCAATATGGCCTTAGTTGCTAATGCTCCTAAAAATCAAATAACAACAACAATTCTTCTGTAACATTTCTTTTAATGTTGTCTAGATTGTCAAATCGTGCTTTCAGTGTGAACTTGATTTTGTGGAACAAGTAGTCTGGAAGAGATAAATTGGGGATGACGAGGGTGGTTTTGCTTACGTTGCCAAAAATTACTCGATAATCAGTACAGAATGCTGCCTAGTGTCATCATCCAACAGTAACCAGTCCCTGGGTGGCTAATTCTTTTAATCAAACAATCGAAAACATTCATTTCTCCTTATTCACTGTCTTATCTGCTGGAACAAATTGTTATGATTCTCTTGCTATTAAAGAGATTGATCAACACCACAACTTGTCATCTGTTATAATTGAATCAGCAAGAAAAAAACAAATGGTTCCAATGAGTGCTTAGTGTTTTTACTCTGAAGGATTTTGTTCACCAGTCACAGTAGTGAACAAACCTAGTCCAGATCTTCTACTTGCCAAAATATTCTGTCAGAAATTGCTTTGATAGTAATGTGGCATTGTCCTTCCATCATTTGAAGAGTCATTAGACAATCAGATGCAATCAGTGTGTGAACTTTTTGACTCTTTCAGGGGTTTAAAGCACTGCTTGGATGTTCACAATGCTTATCTTGCAGATACAGTAAGTCCCCGACATATGTAAGAGATATGTTCCAGGACTTACGTAAGTCTGGAATGACTAATAAAATATTGCTACTATACCCCTGATATGCTAAAATTACAAAAACCACATAAATGTCCTTAGAAGAATGAAAAATAGTTATATATTTTTTATTAATTAGCCATATATATATATATATATATATATATATATAAATGGTTATTTTTAATTAGTTCGATTAAAAACTATCTGGGGACAGTGGTGAAGTAGCTGGAGTGGCACATAAGAAAAGAAAACATAAAATGAAGAAAAAAATGGATGTTATTGTACTTTAAAAACTGATATGTATTTCTTAGCCTTGGTTATTATAGTTGACTTGATTGGTGCCGATTCCTTCACTGCTTCTTGTATTATGTTTTCCTTTATTATTGTGTTCACTGTTACCACTGACAAATCTAAATTCCACACGTTGATGTTTGACCATTTTCATACTTCCTCACTGTTTTAATTTTCTGATCCAAATCGATCGCTTTCCTTTTCTTGGTAGATTTTCTGGTACCACAGGCACTTATTCTCTTAGTCGGCACCATGATAACAGTCGAAATAAAATTTTCTGTAAAGAACTTCACAGGGTTAAGGCGGAAACACAGTTATCACCTTATGTGAGCTCACATGCTCACATTTTTGTAAACCACATTTCTGGAGGTCACTACCATAAAACAAAAACAATTTGCAGTTTAATCTTATTGCATTTGTGATAATACCGATAGCTAGAATTCTGAGGATTTTTACATTATTGTGGTTGAAATGTGTGTCCCCTTCACTGAAATCTTCAGTCATATAAAAAAACAAATTTTCAGAATCTTCTCTTCATCCCTATTTTTTTTAGCTTCTTGAACTTGTTACTCCGTATCTCACTTGTGCAATTTGTGCATGCTGTGTTCGTCGTTATTGATTGCTTAATATTCTGTTTTGCTGTTTTAAATTTTACAATCCTAAAAAATAAAAATAATTTGAGTGAAAAAAAATATATATCCAAGTCCGAAGTTACATAATTTGGACTTACTGTACTTGCATCCTTCATGAAATCATGCAGACTAATGAAAAGCAAGCTGAGATAGTGTCCCAATGCATTTCTTTTGTCAGTTTGTAGGTTTAAGTCATACTTTTCCAATACTCTCTCTACTTGAACAATGCAACAGCTCTAACATGACTGTGTGAATCTATCTCATGATATGTAAATTCCTTGTAGAGGAAAGCAGTTATAACAGTTGAATGGCTGTGTTACATCATGAGCCTATATGTTTTTACATTTGTGCATTGGACTCAGTTCTTGGAACTTAATTATCATATTTAATACTTAGTTGTTTAAATACCTTATTTGATGTGGTCTTTTAATCTTTTACTAGCTTATTGATTTATAATGATATATTAAAACTAATATATTAATGTATAATATATTGATATATTATATTAAAGTTAACTACTCTTAAGAGTGAAGGGAAAAGAAGGCAACTACAGTAGGCTTGGACAATTTTTAAATTCCTTTTGGTGGGACCAACTGCGACGATATTATCAACTGTAAATTCAAAATATCAGAGAAGTAATCAGAAGCTACTAAGCTTTTTATACCAACCAAGAGATATTGTTCAAGATGGTTTAGACCTAAATGGATGTTAAAGGAACCAGTGAGACTAGTGGCAGAAAAGAAAAATGTGTGAGATGATTATAAATTAGCAGGGGATGTGGAGACCTACAATAAGTACAAACTAGTGTGTGCGCGATGCAAGGAGTGTATCGATATCAGGCAACAACTCGGCGTTCTTGTGGGCCTATATGAGAGCTTGAAGGACAGGGTGGATGCCCTCGAAGAAACTAAATTGAGGGGCCCATCAAGCTCTCAGCTGCCCACATCAACGCCAGAGCTTGCACTTGGGCATCGCGTGACACAGAGACAACCCCTAAGGCAGAATGCGCTGGTCCCAAAGGAACTAGTAGTTGTTGGTGACTCTATTGTCAGGGAAACGGGGAACATGCTTTGTAAAAAAGATAGGTGGAACAGGACCAGGGTATGTCTGCCAGGGGCAAAGGTTGATGACGTTGTAGAGCGAATATCATCTTTTAAGGGCACAAAAGGTGATATAGTTGTACACGTTGGCACTGATAATATTAAGAGTAGGAGACCGGCAGAATTACTTAACAAGTACAGGTCACTGTTGAACAAAAGCCGAGAATTAGGGTTGAATTTGAAAGTGTCTGCAATTCTGCCCAGACACGATAGGAGGGAGTATATGATGAGAGCCTTGTCGATCAATTCGGCCCTGGAAAGATTGTGCAAGGCTCAAGGGGTAGAATTTTTTTCAGCCTGGACTGTACTTGTTAACAGGAGAGATTGCTTCTACAGGGATGGGATACACTTAAATAAAAGGGTGCAAGAATATTTGCTGATGCTATCGAGGCAGTGTTAGGTGGGTCGGAAAACTGCTAGCTTGGGGGGAGACAAAGACCAATAGATTGACAGTAGCCACTGGCAGAGGTGAAAGAGATTCTTGCACTGCTTCTATTAGAATGAGCAGAAGCCTGAAAAACAAGATGCATGGTATTTCAGAGACTGCTGGGAGCCATTGCGGTACAAGTAAACACATGGGTTGTGTTAGGGTAGCTAAGAATAGAAACAGGTGCAGGTATACTTGCGTGTACACCAATGCTAGGAGTTTAGTAAATAAATTTGATGAATTTGAGGTATTGCTCAAAACATCGAAGGCAGATATTGTTGGGATATCAGAGACGTGGTGTCACACAGATATAAGGGATGCAGAACTGGAATTTGGGGAGTACAACGTCTACAGAAAGGATAGACAGGATAGGAAGGGGGGGAGGGGTTATGCTATTAGTTAAGAAACACATAAAAACCAAGGAAGTGAAGCCAGTCGACATCGCTGGACAGTGCAGTGTTGAGTCAGTTTGGTGTGACATAAACATTGGGAGATCAAAATTGAGAGTAGGAGTGTGCTATAGGCCTAATGACTCTGATGAGTATAATAAGGAACTGTACAGAGAAATAGAGTGGGCCAGTAAATCAGAGAGTCTTATAATGGGAGATTTTAATTTCTCAGATATTGACTGGAATTTGGGGGCTGGTTACTCACACACTAGCAGGGCTTTTGTGGATTTATTGGATGATTGTTTTCTACATCAGCATGTTCGGGAGGCAACTAGAGGGAGTAATACTCTTGATTTGATTATCAGCAGTGATTCTTCATGCATTAAGAATCTGCAGATAAATGAACCACTAGGTGGCAGTGATCACAGTGTGCTGAAGTGGGATTTACTCAAAGAGGTAACTACCATTAGGGGTAAAGGGAAGGGTTATTGCTTCCGTAAAGGCGACTATGATGGACTGAGACAGTATTTAAATTCTATACAGTGGGACCAACTGATGATGTTACCAACAGCAAATTCAAAATGGGAAGCATTCAAAGAACTTATCTTGGAAGCTACTAGGCTTTACATACCAACTAAGAAATATTGTTCAAGGTTTAGGCCAAAATGGATGTCAGATGAACTAATGAGGCATATGGCAGAGAAGAAAAATGCATGGGATACTTACAAATTAACACATGACACAGAAGCCTATGATAGATACAAGTTGATATGCAACCAAGTTACAAAGGAGGTTAGGCAGGCGAAGGCAGATAACGAGAAATCCTTGGCAAGGGATGCAAAGAAAAACAGCAAAGAGTTCTTTACTTATGTAAACTCTAGAAGAAAGAGGATGAATCAGATTGGTCCACTTGATATTGATGGATCAACTGTTGATGATCCTGCTCAGGTAGCTAACAAACTAAATGAATATTTTGCATCGACATTCACACATGAGGAGTTATTCAGCGAGGGGAATGCCAGAGGTGTATTCAACTCTAGCAGTAAGCTACAGAATCTTGAAATAACTGGGAGTAAAGTGGAGGAGAAACTGTTGAAGATAAACACAAGAAAGGCACCCGGGGTGGATGGGATCTATCCAGTTATATTAAAGGAGGCAGCAAAGGAAGTAAGCAAACCCTTAGCCATAATTATGAGAGCTTCCTTGGACTCAGGGGAGGTACCCATAGACTGGAAATGTGCAAATGTGACCCCAATTCACAAAGGAGGATCAAAGGCTGACACAAGTAATTATAGACCTGTGAGCTTAACTTCTGTTCCAGGAAAATTAATGGAGGCACTGGTTAAAGAAGCACTGCAGGATCAATTAGACAAGACTTCAGTTATAGCTCAGACACAGCATGGTTTTGTTAAGGGGAAGTCTTGCCTGACCAACTTAATTGGATACTATGATGCAGTCACAAAAGAACTGGATGCAGGGAGTAACTTTGATATTATATACTTGGATCTTAGAAAGGCTATTGATACTATTGCACATGGAAGACTGCTACACAAATTGGAGCAGTGTGACATTGGAGGCAAATTGCTGCTATGGATAAAGGGGTGGTTGAGGGGTAGAAGACAGGGAGTGGTAATCAATGGACACTGCTCATCGTGGACTGATGTTATTAGTGGAGTCCCTCAGGGCTCAGTGTTGGGTCCACTATTGTTTTCTGTATTTATAAATGATATTGATGATGGTATATCGGGCTTAATGTCCAAGTTTGCAGACGATACAAAGATTGGCAGGGTTGTCAAGGACACTACTGACACTATGCTGCTGCAACAGGATCTGGAAAGGTTGAGCAGATGGGCTGAGAGGTGGCAAATGAAGTTAACATTGACAAATGTAAAGTACTACACATGGGAAACAGCAACCCCAGAGCAACGTATCAACTCTGTGGTACTACACTGACAGTGTTAGAGAATGAAAGGGACTTGGGGGTGGTTGTGCAGGCAGATATGAAGTTCTCTGAGCAGTGCAGATGGGCTGCAAGAGTAGCTCATGGAGTATTGTCAATGATATACAGGAATTTTTCCAGCAGGGATAAGGAGGTGATTATTCCATTGTATAAGGCGATGGTCAGGCCATACCTAGAGTACTGTATACAGGTCTGGAGGCCTCATTTCAAGAAGGATGTAGAGCTGCTGGAACGAGTACAGAGAAGGGCAACAAGATTAGTGAATGGAACAAAGGGGTGCTCTTACGAAGAAAGGCTTAAGTTTTGCAAATTACAGTGTCTGGAGACTAGGCACCAGCGAGGTGATCTGATAGAGGTGTATAAAGCCTTGAATGGTTTAAGCATGCTCAATGCTGATGGGATTCTTCTTCTAGCCCAGAAAAATCACCTGAGAGGGCATAAATTCAAATTGAGGAAAGACAGATGTAGGATAGACGTGCGGAAATTTGCCTTTAGCCAGCGGGTGGTTGGTTGGTGGAACAGACTTCCATCCCTTGTGGTGGAGGTTGATAGCCTAAATAAGTTTAAGGCTCAGCTGGACAGGTATTTTGAACGAACAGAGGGGTGAAGTGGAAGTGGGTTTTTTTTTTTTTTTTGGCTGATGCTGCATAAGCTTGCTTTCTTGCATCAAATGCCTCTACTAATGCTAATGCTAGTCTGCAATCAAGTCACTAAATAGGGTTACGCAAACTGGGCAGATTATGAGAAGTCCTCAGCTAAGAATGCAAAGAAAAGTATCAAAGGATTCTTTGCTGATGTTAACAGTTGAAGGAAAAGAAGAACCATATTGGCTCATGAGATATGAATGGCAAAACTATTGGTGATTTAGTTTGTCAACAGGTTGCTGACAAACTAAATAAATATTTTGCGTCTATATTCATATACAAAAAAGATTTTAGGGATGGGGGCACCAGAAGTACAACGTATTATAACTAGGGCTAAATGATCTTGTGATTACTGACAAGAAAGTGGAAGAGAAGTTGCTGAGGCTAAAAGTAAATAAGGGACTGCTGATATCTACCTAATTATATTAAAATTTGACCTTAATTTTGGGAGCATCTTTGGATTCAGAGAAGGTTCCTATAGATGTGCAGATGTCTGCTCTGTTCAGAAAGGGGGATCAAAGGGCAAAATGAGCAATTATAGACCTGTAAGCTTGAATTTTGTTTTAAGGAAAATAATGGAGTTGCTGGTTGAATTGTCATAGAGACAGTTGCCTTCAAATTTGTTTAAAAAAAAGTAATGAAATTTGTTTCTAAAGTATGTGTACATTAATTACAACTGATCTTAATATTCTTTTAAGAACAAAATGCATTAGTAAAACATTTTTTTGTTTAGAAAAAGTATAATTAAAATGAACACTTCTGTATATTTTCTTTGTATATAATCACACCTTGTTATAAAGTTGTTTACCTTCTTTAATATGAGAGTTTTGTTAGTTTGCTCCATGCTGAAAATTGACATAACCAAGTTTAGTTTTCCCACTGTTGATAACACTGCCTAAAACCGTGCTCAACGTAATATTCAGAGAAGAGAAGTGGAAAATTGGAATGCAAATTATGGATCGAAGTACCAATAAAGATTTACTGAAGATTATCTTAATATTTGTTCTCACTTTTAAAAAAAAGTTCTGCTTCCTTGTTAAATTTTTTCCCTCCAGTAATAAGTGTTGTAAATTCTTTGATTTTCTTTAATTATAGCACATATGAAATAACATTAAGCATTAAAATACAAAAGCAACCCCAGACTGTTTGACTTCATCAAAAGGATTTCTTTACAAATATTTAGTATCTTATAATTATTTAATATGGGGTAAATATTTATCATGGAGAAGTATTTCTTATCTAATTTATATCCAAGCTGTACATTTTCTTCAATGTTGAAAAAATTAAAGGAATGATTAATTTTTGCAGGTGGGCAATTTAAAAAGCATTAGCAGTAGAGGCATATAATACAAGAAAGCAAGCTTATGCAGCATCAGCCAAACAAAATAAAAACCTTCCTATTTCACCCCTCTATTCACTCCAAACATTTGTCCAGTTCTTCCTAAGCTATCAACTTCCACAACAACAGATGGAATTTTGTTCCAGCAATCAACTATGCACTGGCTAAGGGCAAATTTCCACACATCTATTCCACAATAGTTGTTCCTCAATTTCAGTTTATGCCCCCTCAGGTTTGTAATATGAACAAGAGGAAGAATCCCATCTGCAAATTGAGCCTCCTCAAACTATTCAAGGCCTTATACACCTCAATCAGATCACCTTGCATGTGCCTAGTCTCCAGACACTGCAGTTTGCAGAACTTAAGCCTTTCTTGGTAAGTGCACCCCTTTGTTCTCCTCGCCAATCTTGCTACTCTTCTCTGTACTTGTTCTTGCAACTCTACATCCTTCCTAAAATGAGGCCTCCAGACCTGTATGCAGTACTCAAGGTGTGGCCTGACAGTTGTCTTATATGAAGGGATAATCGCCCCTTATCCCTGCTAGAAAAATTCCTGTATGTCATTGACAAGCCCCTTATCCTGCTCTGGCAGCCTGTCTGCACTGCATTTTTCATTCTCCACTACCCTGAGTTAGTGCCACACATTTGGTACATTTCTCTGGGAGTTACTGCTACCCATATGCAGTTCTTTGCATTTGTCAATGTTAAACTTCAGTTGCCAATTTTTAGCCCATCTACCTAACTTTGTTAGATCCCATTGCAGTAGCATATTGTCATTAACAGTCCTGCCAACCTTTGTGTCATCTACAAACTTCGACATTAAGCATGATATACTTTCATCGGTATCATTGATAAATAAAAACAACAATGGGCCGGACACTGGGGACTCCAATAATAACATTGGTCCACAAAGAGCAGTGTCTAACGATAACCACTGTCTTCTACCACTCAAACATCCCCTTATCCATTGTAGCAACTTTCCCTTAATGCCATACTACTCCAATTTGTAAAGCAGCCTTCTGTGTGCAACTGCGTCAAGAGCTATCCCGAATTCCAAGTATATGATATCAAAATTATTTTTTGCATCAAGTTCCTTTGTGACCGCATTATAGTATTCAATCAAATTTGTCAGGCAAGATTTCCCATTAATAAATCCCCTTGAGCAATACCTCAAATTGATGAATTTGAGGTATTGCTCAAAACATCAAAGGCAGATATTTTTGGTATTTCAGAGACGTGGTGTCACACAGATATAAGGAATGCAGAACTGGAATTTGGGGAGTACAATGTCTATAGGAAGGGAGGAGGGGTTATGCTTATTAGTTAAGAAATACATAAAATCCAAGGAAGTGAAGCCAGTCGACATCGCTGGACAGTGCAGTGTCGAGTCAGTTTGGTGTGACATAAGCATTGGGAGATCAAAATTGAGAGTAGGAGTGTGCTATAGGCCTAATGACTCTGATGAGTATAATAAGAAACTGTACAGGGAAATAGTGGGCCAGTAAATCAGAGAGTCTTATAATGGGGGATTTTAATTTCCCAGATATTGACTGGAATTTGGGGGCTGGTCACTCACACACTAGCAAGGCTTTTGTGGATTTATTGGATGATTGTTTTCTACATCAGCATGTTCGGGAGGCAACTAGAGGGAGTAATACTCTTGATTTGATTATCAGTAGTGATTCTTCATGCATTAGGAATCTGCAAATAAATGAACCACTAGGTGGCAGTGATCACAGTGTACTGAAGTGGGATTTACTCAAAGAGTTAACTACCATTAGGGGTAAAGGGAAGGGTTATTGCTTTCGTAAAGGCGACTACGATGGACTGAGACAGTATTTAAATTCTATACAGTGGGACCAAATGATGATGTTACCAACAGCAAATTTAAAATGGGAAGCATTCAAAAAACTTATCTTGGAAGCTACTAGGCTTTACATACCAACTAAGAAATATTGTTCAAGGTTTAGGCCTAAATGGATATCAGATGAACTAATGAGACATGTGGCAGAGAAGAAAAATGCATGGGATGCATACAAATTAACACGTGACACAGAAGCCTATGATAGATACAAGTTGATCTGTAATCAAGTTACAAAGGAGGTTAGGCAGGCGAAGGGAGATTACGAGAAATCTTTGGCAAGGGATGCAAAGAAAAACAGCAAAGAGTTCTTTTCTTATGTAAACTCTAGAAGGAAGGGGATGAATCAGATTGGTCCACTTGATATCGATGGGTCAATTGTTGATGATCCTACTCAGGTAGCTAACAAACTAAATGAATATTTTGCATCGACATTCACACATGAGGAGTTATTCAGCGAGGGGAATGCCAGAAGTGTATTCAACTCTAGCAGTAAGCTACAGAATCTTGTAATAACTGAGAGTAAAGTGGAGGAAAAATTGTTGAAGATAAACACAAGAAAGGCACCCGGGGTGGATGGGATCTATCCAGTTATATTAAAGGAGGCAGCAAAGGAAGTAAGCAAACCCTTAGCCATAATTATGAGAGCTTCCTTGGATTCAGGGGAGATACCCATAGACTGGAGATGTGCAATTGTGACCCCAATTCACAAAGGAGAATCAAAGGCTGACACAAGTAATTATAGACCTGTGAGTTTAACTTCTGTTCCCGGAAAATTAATGGAGGCACTGGTTAAAGAAGCACTGCAGGATCATCTAGACAAGACTTCAGTTATAGCTCGGACACAGCATGGTTTTGTTAAGGGGAAGTCTTGCCTGACCAATTTGATTGGATACTATGATGCAGTCACAAAAGAACTGGATGCAGGGAATAACTTTGATATTATATACTTGGATCTTAGAAAGGCTTTTGATACTGTTGCACATGGAAGACTGCTGCACAAATTGGAGAAGTTTGGCATTGGAGGCAAATTGCTGCTATGGAAAAAGGGGTGGTTGAGGGGGAGAAGACAGAGTGGTAATCAATGGACACTGCTCATCGTGGACTAATCTTATTAGTGGAGTCCCTCAGGGTTTAGTATTGGGTCCATTATTGTTTTCTGTATTTATAAATGATATTGATGATGGTATATCAAGCTTAATGTCCAAGATTGCTGACAATACGAATGTTGGCAGGGTTGTCAAGGACACTACTGACACTATGCTGCTGCAACATGATCTGGAAAGGTTGAGCAGATGGGCTGAGAAGTGGCAAATGAAGTTTAACATTGACAAATGTAAAGTACTACATATGGGAAACAGCAACCCCAGAGCAATGTATCAACTCTGTGGTACTACACTGACAGTGGTGGGGAGGTGACGGTTCCACCGTATCTCCCCCACGCGCCACCCCCATTCTTACTCTCTGGTGGGGCATGGGCTTGCCCCACTGTAAACTGGAGCTGTCTTCTCTATCGGCTCCATGTCTCTGCCTTTCCCCCCCCCCCAGTCTTCAATCTACTCCCCACTCTACCTGCACGCAATGCCCCACACAATCTAAAATCACCTTTGCCCACTACTCTCGGCCTCCCATTCCTGGCGCCTCCCTGCCACGCAAGCGCATTGAGGGTGTGTATATGTGTATACAGGGTGTTTCAGTTAAACGTTTCAGAACTTCTAAGAGGGGTAGGGTACATCCTGACAACTCGAAATCATATAGCAATGTGGGGTTGGAAATGCTTTCCTGAAGCGGTGTTGTACACAGAAGCACCATAAAGAAAAGAGACCGTAAGTGAGAAATCATTTTAATAATACATGAAAAGAAGCAAAAGGTACATGGATTAAAGTAAGTGTTCGAAGTTTCTTCCACGGGCTACAATGCACGCCTCACATCTCCTACGCATGGACATCCGAACATTCTGGAATACTACAGGCGAATTTCGAATTTCTTCGGCAGCTACTGCGATTCTTGCAACCAGCTCCTCAGCATTGTCAACAGGGGTGTCATAAACTAGCGATTTCATATGACCCCAGAAATAAAAATCAAGACATGATAGGTCGGGTGACCGAGCAGGCCAACGCACGGGACCACCACGTCCGATCCACTGTTGACCAAATGTGACATCCAGGTAGTTACGAACATCTCCGCTATAATGGGCAGGGGCTCCATCGTGTTGGAACCACATTGTCTGTTGCGTCGATGCAGAAATCTGTTCATCTCTCAAAAGTTGTGGCAATACTTGCTGCAGAAAGATCAAGTAGATAGGTCCGGTTAGACGACACGGTAACAGGTAAGGTCCGATGAGGTGATCTCCCATAATACCGGCCCATACATTGACCGAAAATCGAATCTGTGCTGCACGACGTCGTATTGCATGCGGGTTCTCGACCGCCCAGATATGGTCGTTATGAGTGTTGAAAATTCCTTCCCTTGTGAAGGATGCCTCATCGGAAAACAACACTTCAGCAGGAAAAAGGGGATTTGTAGCACATTTTCCAAGGTACCACTGTGCGAAAGCAATACGAGGTGCATAATCCTCCGGTTGCTGTGTCTGGACACGCTGCACGTGAAACGGATGCATGTCTTGTTCTCGGAGAATCCTCCAGACGCTGCAATGGGAAACTCCGACTGCGTTTGCTAGACTTCGTGTACTCGTTCTTGGATTCCCCTGTACATGCTGCAGCACATTCTGTTCGACGGCTGGAGTCCGTGCTGTTCTTACCCTGTCCCTGTCAGCTCTTTCAAATGAACCTCTCTCAGCTAACCTCTGGTGCAGTCTTGCAAAGAAATTATGACTGGGAATACGCCTTGTCGGATATCGTTCCGCGTACAAACACTGTGCGGCTGGCCCACTACAATTTGCAGCCCCGTATGCCAAATGCATATCGGCTAACTCTGCGTTCGTGTAATCATCCATCCTACTAACTTGGCGTTCTTGTTCAAGAAATTCGAAATTCGCCTGGAGTATTCCAGAATGTTCGGATGTCCATGCGTCGGAGATGTGAGGCGTGCATTGTAGCCCGTGGAAGAAACTTCGAACACTTACCATGTACCTTTTGCTTCTTTTCATGCATTATTAAAACGATTTCTCACTTACGGTCTCTTTTCTTTATGGTGCTTCTCTGTACAACACCGCTTCAGGAAAGCATTTCCGATCCCACATTGCTATATGATTTAGAGTTGTCAGGATGTACCCTACCCCTCTTAGAAGTTCTGAAACGTTTAACTGAAACACCCTGTATATGTTTGTGTGTGGCATATATATATATATATACACACACCTGTGTGTTTTATGCGTATGTATATATATATTTATATGTGTATATATATATATATGTGTGTGTGTGTGTATATATATATATATATATATATATATATATATATTTTTTTTTTTTTTTTTTTTTTTAAGGTCCTAGCCACTGAAATCTCAGGAAATTAGGTGGCAGGACCTGCCAGAGTAAATCTTAGTCGACTGGTGTTTCCTGGTCTGCCTCCACGGGGCTAAAGTTGGGCAACGTTGGGCCTCAGTAGGGGTCCAGCGGCTAAATGACCAGATGAACAACGGTACATGACACTACACGTACAATATCCATACACTTTTTAATCTCTGGCATTTCCAGTAAACTGGCACACCCATCACAATGCAAGCAATGCGGAGATGGGGGAAACCCCTGGTGCCGCTTGACACCAAACACACTTTACTTTACTTTACTGACAGTGGTAGAGAATGAAAGGGACCTGGGGGTGGTTGTGCAGGCAGATATGAAGTTCTCTGAGCAGTGCAGATGGGCTGCAAGAGTAGCTCATGGTGTATTGTCAATGATATATAGGAATTTTTCTAGCAGGGATAAGGAGGTGATTATTCCCTTGTATAAGGCAATGGTCAGGCCACACCTAGAGTACTGTATACAGGCCTGGAGGCCTCATTTCAAGAAGCATGTAGAGTTGCTGGAACGAGTACAGAGAAGGGCAACAAGATTAGTGAATGGAACAAAGGGGTGCTCTTACGAAGAAAGGCTTAAATTTTGCAAATTACAGTGTCTGGAGACTAGGCACCAACGAGGTGATCTGATAGAGGTGTATAAAGCCTTGAATGGTTTGAGCATGCTCAATGCTGATGAGATTCTTCCTCTTGCTCAAAAGGCATACCTGAGAGGGCATAAATTCAAATAGGAAAGGCAGATGTAGGATAGACGTGCGGAAATTTGCCTTTAGCCAGCGGGTGGTTGGTTGGTGGAACAGACTTCCATCCCTTGTGGTGGAAGTTGATAGCCTAAATAAGTTTAAGGCTCAGCTGGACAGGTATTTCGAATGAACAGAGGGGGATGAAGTGGAAGTGGTTATTTTTTATTTATTTATTTTTATTTTTATTTTTTGGCTGATGCTGCATAAGCTTGCTTTCTTGCATCAAATGCCTCTACTAATGCTAAATACATGCTGTGTCTGCATTATTACTGCAATCTTGTGTAGATGATTCTGCAAAGCTTCTTTAACCAGTGACACCATTATTTTCCATGGAACAGAAATTAAACTAACAGGTCTGTAATTACTTGTCGCCCTTTGATCCTCCCTTTGTGAATTGGAGATAACCATTTGCACATCTCCAGTCCGTGGGAACCTCCCCTGAGTCCAAGGATGCTGTCATAATTATGGCTAAGAGTTTGCTTAGTTGCTTTGCCGCCTCCTTTAATATAACTGGATAGATCCCATCCACCCCAGGTACTTTTCTTATGTTTAACTTCAACAATTTCTCCTCCACTTTGCTCTTAGTTATTACAAAATCATTTAGCGTTTAAACTCTATTAAACTCTATTAATAGAGTTTATTAAACTCCAACTCCCTGTTAGAGTTAAATAAGCTTCTGTTCTCCACTTCCCTACAGAATTCCTCCTCTGTGAATATAGATGCAAAATACTTATTCAGTTTGGCAGCTATCTGAGCAGGATCATATATAATCTGATTCATCCCTATCTTTTTAGAGTTTACATAATTAAAGAAGTCTGCTGTGTTTCTTTAGATCCTTTGCCAAAGATTTCTCTTAGTCTGCCTTCACTTGCCTAACCTCCTTTCTGACTTGATTACAGACTAGCTTATATCTGCCATAGGCTTCTGTGTCGCCTGATAATTTATATGCATCCCACATATTTTTCTTCTCTGCCACAAGTCTCATTAGTTCATTTGACATCCATTTGGGCCTAAACCTTGAACAGTATTTCTTAGTTGGTATGAAAAGCCTAGTAGCTTCCGAGATTAATTGCTTGAATGGTTACTTAATCAGTTTGTCCCACTGTATAGAATTTAAAAACTGTCTGAGACTACTGTAGTTACTTTTACAAAAGCAAAAATCCTTCCCTTTAACCCTGATAGTAGTTACATCTTTAAGTAAATCCCACATAAGTACACTGTGATCACTGCCGCCTAGTGGTTCCTTTATTGCAAATTCAAAATTCAGTACATGAATAATCACTGCTGGTAATCGGATCGAGAGTATTACTTCCTCTGGTTGCTTCTTGAACATGCTGCTTTAGAAAACAATCCAATAAATCCCACAAAAGTGTTGCTACTGTGTGAGTGATCAATCTACAAGTTCAAGTCAATATAACACACTCCTACTCTCAATTTTGCTTTCCCACTGCTTATGTCACACCAAACTGACTGAACATTGCACTGTCCACACGTGTGAACTGGATGCTCTTCCATTGATTTTGTTTCTTAACTAACAGCGTAACCCCTTCTCCTTTCATATCCTGTCTATCCTTCCTGTACACGGTTTACTCCTCAAATTCCAATGTCTTATATCACTGTGACACTGTCTCTGATAGCTCAACAATATCTGCCTTTGATGTCTTGACCAGCACTTCAATTCATCAGATTTATTTATTATACTCTTAGCATTGTTGCACATGCAAGTATACATGTACTCATGTACTTGTTTTTACTCTTAGTTACCCTAACACAGCCCATGTATTTACTTATTTCATGATGACTTCCATCAGTTCTTGAGGTCCCCAGCAACTTTCTTCCCTTTCAGGCTGCTGCTCAATTCAATAGAAGCAGTGCAAGAATCACTTCCCCCTCTGCCTGTGGCTACTGCTAATATATTAGTCTGTGTATACTCCCAAGCTAGCTGTTTTCTCATCCACCTAACACTGCCTCGATAGTCAGTAAATATTCTTGCACCCTATCTATTTAAGTGTATCCATCCCTGTAGAAGAAGTCTCTCCTGTTAACAAGCACAGATCACACTGAGAAAAATTCTACACCATTAGCCTTGAACAATCTCTCCTGGACTGAATTGATTGACAAGTCTCATCATATATTCCCTCCTATCATGTCTGAGCAGAATTGCAGACACTTTCAAATTTAACCCTAACTTGCAACTTTTTTTTTCAACATTGACCTGTACTTGTTAAGTAATTCTGCAGGTCTCCTACTCTTAATGTCATTAGTGCCAACATGTACAATAATATGCAGTCAATTGCTTAAAACTTGGAACTGTAATTGAATGCAGATGCTATTTAAACCTAAAGAATTAGTAGGATCAAATCAGCCTTTTATTGTGTGATAAGTCTATGTTCTGTGCTGAAGAAAAACTATTCAGATGATTTGTGTACTTTCAGGATATTAAAGGTTCATTGTATTGTCTGACCTACTCCTATTTGTGGTAAACACATTTAGAAAGGAATTGATTTTAAGATGGTGGCCACCATAAGTCTTTGTGGAATCTTATTTGTGAGAAATAAGTTAATAAATTTTCATAACCTGTCCTTTTATTATTATTTTTTTTTTTAAGAATGGCCTATGTTTTAAAAAATTCCACTTTGCAGTTATGCTCATTTATACCAATAATTGGAACTTCACTTTTGAACTGTTTTGGTTGACATTTGGCTATGTGTGAACAGTTAAGACAATTTAGAGAAATACTTGAATTATTCTGTATAATTCAAGGGCACAGTCATTTGTAAGGACCTGATAGTTTATTATAGCTGTTCTTTGCAAACTATTGTTGCTTGCTTCCCATATATCATATAAATTTTGTTTCAGAAGAAGACATCTGGCAATTCATAATGATTTCAGTGGTGTGGACAAAATTTGTAAGAATTCAAATTTGGTATTAACACATAATACACACATCCTACAAGAGAAGTGTTACAGGAATTATGTGGAAATCACATCATGGGTTTGTTTAGAGGGGAAGTCTGATTAGCTGTTATGATGCAGTAACAAAGGAATTGGAGGCAAAAAATAATTTTGACAAGAGGAAGAATGCTGATTGCATTCTTCCTCTTGCTCAGACTATGCACGTGAGTGGACAAATACAAATTGAGGAAGGATGGTTGTAGAATAGATGTGCAGAAGTTTAACTTGGGCCAACTGGTGGCTGATTGCTGGAACAAGCTTCCAGTTGTAGAAGTGGATAGTTAGAATAAATTCAAGGAAGAACTAGATAAACTATTGAAGGGGATAGGCAAAATAGGATTTTTTTTTGGCTGATGAATATACAAAATTTTAATAAATAATAAATGTAAGCTTGCTTTCTTGCATCATTTGCCACTACTAATACAATTTGTAAAGAATGGTATTATTAACTGTTAATGATCAACTGGAATCATGCCAGGGTCAACTGAAATTCATGTATATTATACATCCACATTGATCTTGGCTGCTTCAGGTCTGTTGTCAGTGATACCATGAATGCAGCTATCTGTTGTGATACTTGAACAATTCTGTCTTATCTGCATTGTGGCAATTTTTCAGAGAGGGTTTGTTTTTTTGTATCGGCAATGGCACACTGCACAGTGTCAGCAATGCCTGGCCAGTACAATGGTATGAGGAGAATAATGATGTGGAGAACCTACCATTTACAGCTGAGATCTGAATCCAGTTGAACCTCTGTTTTAGAGCAGCAACAATTGAAAGCCAGAACAAAACACTAGTTCAAGCAGAGAACTAGCTGTCGCCTTACAGGAGGAGCAGAGGCAAGACTCCAACTTTCACATGTCAGCACTTGTAGAAATTTCCCTAGGGAATTAATTGTTGTCATTAGTAAAGCCTGTGAGATCATATCCAATACAATTGCGTCTATTTAATGAGATATTTTTTTTTGCTTATTTAGCATCCCAATAAGTGTTATACTGATATGGCAGCATTCAGTTACGAATTGAGAACCCACAATAATTGTATGGTCCTTACTAATAGTAGTGACAAAATTGTGCAATGAGGTTAGCTTGTACAATGTCAGAAAAAAAAAAAAAGCTAACTTGCACAACACTGGGTGAAAGTTTATTCCAATAATCAGTCTGCCAATGCGCCATTAAACACCAAGCCAAAAAACCAACAGTCACATTCCTGAAGGCACCTCCGTAGCCAGGTGGGCAGGAGCAGCAGTGCGTAGCACACACTTCTTGATCAGACCGGGGTTCGATCCCGTGACCACCAAATACAGAGGATGCGGAAAGGTCAGGAAATGACCACCACATATCCCCGCAGCAATATGGCCTTAGTTGCTAATGCTTCTAAAAACCAAATAACAACAACAACATTCCTGAAAGTGACTGATCTTTGAAAGCATGTTTATACTCATCTATCCCACAACCATCCTTTTCCTATTTAAATTTGTCCTTTCATATGTGTCCCATTCAAGAAGGAATAAGGATGCTGTCAGTGTTTAGTTTACTCAACTCATTTAAAGCCTTAAACACTTCAGTCAGGTCTCCTTGCAGATATATAATTTCTTGGTACTGCAATTCAAGGAACTTAGCCTTTCCTTTTGTCTACCTGTTTGTTTGACTCTTTTGTACTCCTGACTTGTTGCTCATCTTTGTGCATTTCCAGTAGTTTGTGCTAAACCTCAGTTAGCTAATTATCTGTTAAGCAAAGAGTTTTTCTGCTTAACAGATCTATGCTTTTGATTGTCATATAAAGAAAAAAAAAAAAAGAAACCTACTATATTGGACATTCCTGTCATTGATGGTTTTCCATTACTTCTTGAATCACAGACTCCATTGACTTCCCTTGAACAGAGTCCAGCTTGAAGGTCTAATTACTCACTTCACTCTCTGATTTTCTTTACCTCTTTGTGAATAGGAGAGACATTTGCACGTGCCCAGCCTGCAGGGACCTTCTCTAATTTTGAGGATGCTCTCCTAATTATGCCTAAAGGTTTCCTTACCTCTTTTGGTACGGGTTTTAATATAATTTGGAAGTCCATCAGCCTATTTGCCTTACCCCCTTTTAGCTTCAATAATTTCTTTTCCACTTACCTTAGTTATCATAATCATTTAGCTCCCAGATAGAACTGGGTACACTTTTTTTTTTTTTTTTTTTTTTTAATGAAAACCCCAAACACTAGAGGTATTAGAACCTATAGTACTTAGTACCGTACTTGGGTTGGAGGTTGAGAAGATGAGAGGAGATATTTGTTGACATTAGACTTGAACTCCTGTAGACTGTAATTTTCAGGAAATACATATGAAGGAAGGTTGTTCTAGAAAACGGCAGTTGAATGAATAAACAAGGAAGATGAAAAGTTGGTTCTGCGAGTTTGAAGTTGGACAGATGTTGGTGGCACGTGTTCGGATTGTTTTGAAAGAGAGAGCTGAAATTATAGAAGTCAATTCAGAAGAACAGTGCCCATGGAAGTATCTGGAGAAAGGGTACGCAGCAAAAACAGTATGTCTATGAGACTGCGAGTGGAGAGACTGGTTAGAGATGAATCATTAATTAACCTGACTGCCCTCTTCTAAATGGAATCTAGAAACCTGATGGAATAGTGTTCCCAGATGTGGGAACAATATTCCATGGTAAGGCGGATTTGCGAGTTTTACAGAGTAAACAGCTGTTTGGAAGAAAAGTAACGCTGAGAGCGAAAGAGAAAACCAAATTTTTTAGATGCAGAGGAAGCAATATTGGTAATATGCTTGTGCCAAAAGAGATTAGAAGTCTGGGTAATCCCCAAAAGAGAGATATCAGCTTGCCTAGAAATCAGAGCGTAACCAAAGATAAGCATAGGAGCAGAAGAATCCTTTTTGCAAGATATAAGACAAGACTGAGGTTTAGAAGAATTAAAATCAACTAAGTTGTCTTAGTTGATTTTCCAATGATGATATTCCAATTCACATTTTCTAAAAGGAATTAGAAAATGTGAATTGGAATATCATTGGTTTGGCTGAAACAAGAAGAAGAAATGAATCACTTAAGTTTATCAAGTGGAAATCTGCTGTACACCAATGGAAACAGTGAAAGGAGTGAAGGTGGAGTTGGATTTCTGGTCCATAAAGATTTTAAAAACAACATTTTGGAATTCAAAAGTACATCACCAAGGGTGTCAAGATTAATACTCAAGATTTCTAAGAGGTACAAGCTAAAGATTATAATGATTTATGCACCAACATCGAGCCATGATGATGAAGAGGTTGCAGAAATGTACACTGAAATTGAGTCTTCTAGATGAGCAGAAAACCCACTACACTATTATTATGGGGGACTTCAATGCTAAGGTTGGAAAAAGGCAAAACAGTGCAGAAAGAGGAACTATAGGAAATTTTGGAATTGGTGAAAGAAATAAAAGAGGTGAAAGACTTGTGGAATTTGCAGAATATCAAGGACTGTCAGTAATGAACACCCTTTTCAAGAAAAGGGTGAACAGAAAGTGGACATGGAAGAGTCCAAATGGATTAACAACTAATGAAATCGATTTCATCCTCACTAACAGAAGATATATTGTGAATGATGTTACATCCTGAATAAGGTAAATGTTGGAAGTGATCACAGAATGGTAAGATGTACACTTGATATAGATGTAGGAAAGGAAAGGAAAAAACTGACTCGAGTAAATAATACAAAGATCTTTGAGATAACAGAGGAGGAGAAAAAGCAGTATGTACTGGAACTTAAGAACAAGTTTGAGCTTCTGCAGACTGCTCAGGACCAAGATATCGACGAGGAATATTACAACTTTCTGAAAGTGATAAAGCCCAAGAAACCTATAGGGAAACAGAAATCCAAAGAAGAAACAATTAGTCAAGAAACACTTGTCATGATGAACCTAAGACGACAAATGAAGAGCAAGAAAAACACTGACAGGGAGAAAATTGAGTATACTGAGTTATGCAAAGCCATTAGAAAGAGACTCAGAGAGGACATAAGAAGATTTAACACAAGAAAAGTAGAACAAGCATTAAGGGAAAACAAAGGATTTAAATCAGTAGCCATGAGCAGTAATACAGAAAGACAAATGATACTGAAACTGAAGAATAGCGATGGTGTACTTATAAACAGCAGAGAAGGCATAATTCAAATATCAGAAGACTACTATAGAGAATTATACAAGGAGCGAGGGAATGATACCAGCAGTGGGAAAGATGGATTGCGAAGTAGCAACACATACGACATACATACCCGATATTCTTCCTGATGAGGTAGAACATGCATTGAAGAAAATGAAGAATCGGAAAGCCCCAGGGGAAGATGAAGTTACTGTAGAGTTGTTAAAATTGGGAGCAAGAGACATAACACAAAAACTGGCAAGGCTCTTCACAAAGTGCATTAGAAAAGGTGTGACGCCTAAGCAGTGGAATAATGCAATCATAGTTTTGCTGTATAAGAAAGGAGATAAATTGGAAATTATAGACCAATTAGCTTGTTATCCCACATCTACAAGTTGTTTACAAGGGTCATTACTAACAGATTAGAAAGAATACTTGATGAGAATCAACTGAAACAGCCAGCTGGCTTTAGGACAGGATTCTCAACTGTGGATCACCTTCACGTAATATCACAGCTAATGGAGAAAGCAAATGAATATAAAACACCATTATGCCTGGCATTTGTGGATTATGAAAAGGCATTTGACTCCATACAGCATAAGGCAATGTTTCGGGCACTGGAAAGACAAGGCATAGATACCCCATATATTATGATTTTGAAGAAAATATATGGGAACGCGACCTCCTTTATTAGACTAGACAAAGACAGTAGGAAATTTAAAATTGAGAAAGGAGTTCCACAAGGAGACACAATATATCCGAAGCTGTTTACTGCTGCCCTTGAGGAAGCTTTCAGAAGATTAGACTGGTCGCAGAAAGGAGTCAATGTGAGCGGAGAGTACCTAAACTATTTACGATTTGCAGATGACATTGTGGTTATAAGCCACGATCCCAAAGAATTAGAGGAAAATCTTAATCAGTTATGTACAGTTAGTAAGGATTTTGGACTAAAGATGAATATGGCTAAAACAAAAGTAATGATGAACAAGTATGCCACGGAAAGGGAAATAATGATTGAAGGAGCAGTAATTGAAAAGGTGGAGTCATATACTTATCTGGGACAAGTTATTAGCTGTAATAATGATAAATGGCTGGAAGTCAAGAGAAGAATAAATTTTGGATGGATAGATTCAGGAAATATAGTCACATACTGAAGAGCAATATCCCAGTTTGTCTGAAACGTAAAATAATGAATCAATGTATACTCCCCACCATGACTTATGGAAGTGAAACTTGGGCACTCACCAAAAAAATGGAAGAGAAGCTGAGAACTACACAGCGAAGAATGGAACGAATTATATTGGGAATCAGACTGTTAGATAAGAAGAGAAACACATGGATTAGGCAGCAAACTCAAGTAAAGGACATTCTTATCAAAACTAAAGAACTAAAATGGTCTTGGGCAGGACACATAGCTCGAAGACATGATGACAGATGGACTAAGAAAATAAGAGAATGGTACCCAAGAGGAGCTAGAAGAAAACCTGGAGGACAAAGGTGGAGATGGATAGATGAAATTCATGAGTTTTTGAGTAGTAAATAGATGGCCAGTGCTCAAAACAGAAGGAACTGGAAAGTTGCTGGAGAGGCATTCATCCTGCAGTGGATTGAAAATGGCTGATGATGATGATGAAGTTGTCTTTGCTCCACTGGAGAATTACCTGGAGATCGGAATTTAAGGAATTGGTAGTGGATATTCAAGAGGTTGAAGCTGTTTGAGCAGGACAAGGGCTTTCAAAATGGAAAGTGGAATGCAGTGTGCTATCATCGGCAAAACTATGGATAGGATTTCCAGTCAATGGAAGAAGGTCTTTAATATACAAGAGGAAAAGAGTGGGGGAAAGAACTGAATCTTGGAGGACACCAGCATTAGTGGAGAAGGTAGAAGACAGAGCCATCTACCATCACCCTCAGAACTGGATAACCAATTACAAAAAACAGTTGGCAAACCATAAGATTAAAGCTTGTTTAGAAGACCTTTATGCCAAACACGATTGAAAGCCTTTGAGATCTCAAGAGCAACTGCTTGTTTCACCGAACTTTTTCATTGAATTTGTCTATAAATGCGTAACATAAGCCAGAATATCACCAGTGGATCGACACTCATGGAATCCATACTGGTGATCATCGATCAGTTGGAAGGTTTCTAGGTAGGTTAAGAGTTGCTGTTAATTGATTTCTCCATTTCCTTAGAAAGAGTAGAAGAAATTGCAGTGGGACGATAATTGGATGGGAAGGATTTCTTACACTTTTTAGGAACTGGCCGGACATGAGCAAATTTCCAAGCAGAAGGAAAAACACCTTTGGCATAATAAAGTGAAAAAAGGCGACAAAGAACAGGAGTAAGTTAAGGAGTGCAGGTTTTGAGAACAAGTGGAGAAATACCATCAGGACCTGGAGCTTTCTTAACATCAAGAATCATCAAAATCCTTCTGACTTCCTTTTGATGGAAGACCACAAGAGGCATTGAATGGAGTGGGTTGGGAATGATGGGAGGTGTTTTACCAAGATCATTAATACATGATCATTAATACATTAATTGGGTCCATTGTTGTTTTCTGTATTCATTAATGATATTGATGTTGGTATATCAGGCTTAATGTCCAAGTTTTAATGACACTATGCTGTTGTAACAGGATCTAGAAAAGTTGGCTGAATGGCTGAGAAGTGGCAATTGAAGTTTAACATTGACAAATGTACAGTACTGAATATGGGAAGCAGTAACCCCAGAGTAACGTATCAACCATGTGGTACTACACTGACAGTGGTAGAGAGTGAAAAGGATCTGGCGGTAATTGTGCAGGCAGATATGAAGTTTTCTGAGTGGTGTAGACTGTCTGCAAGAGTAGTTTATGGTGTCTTGTCAATGATATACAGGAATTTTTCTAGAAGGGATAAGGTGATCATTATTGCTCTTATATTATTTCTACTTCATGGGGGGTCCACCTCGTGACAGGTATTGTTACCAAGCACACAGGGTGGTTGTAATGTTTGGTGTTACTTTTAGTCGAGGAACTCTGATATTGTACAGGTGTTTAGGATTGCAACTTTCTGGAGTTCCTTATAGGTGTTTGCTGGGAGACCTATTGCTGCTATGCTGTTATGTAGGGTCTTTGGCACCATACCTGTGGTTGACACAATGATCGGGATGGTTGTTACTTGTTGCATATGCCACATCTCTTTGATCTCCTATCTTAGGTTCATGTACTTCCTGACCTTTTCCCCATGGGTTTTCTGCAGGTTGCCAGTGTTGGGTACCTATGTCAATCAGATAGGTAACATTTTCCTTCTTGTCCACAAGGGTTATGTCCTGTCTGTGTGGGATTGTCCTATCCATTATTATGGAGCAGTCCCAGTACAGCTTTCTTTTGGGTTGGGGTCTCTAGTACTGCTTGGGGTTTGTACTTATAGTATGGTACACTTTCTTCAATCAACTTGTATTTTCTTGCTAGCTTCTGATGTATTATCCTGCCTGCCTGGTCGTGTCTACGAGTGTACTCAGTCTGGGTGATCACCTTGCATCCCGCAGTGATGTGTTGATTTGTTTCTGAGGCCAGGTGGCATCGTCAGTATGTGTCATCGAACACTCTGGGCTCCTTGGTAACATTCTTTCTGTAGTTCCTGGTGTTGATTAACTGGTCTGTAGTGTCTGCCCTGGAGTGTCTTCTCTTCTCATCTTTCTAGCTTTGTTTGTATCTCCTGGTTGGGGGGGGGACTCCTCACTTAGAGTGGGGTATACCATTTTTCCGTCTTCCTTATGGCCTGCTATGTGTTTCTAGAAGTAATCCTTCAGGTTAACTGACTCTGTCTTGTGTTGCTCAATAAGGTCTATCAGGCCCCTTCCTCTTTCTTTCCGGGCAATTCTCAAGCTCTCCACGGCAGATTTCGGGTGGTGTTGGCAGCTCTTCGTCATTGTCCTTTTCTTTCTTATGATATCCTCCAGTTCGGTGTTAGTCCAATCTATGACCTCGAAGTAGTATGTTAGCACTGGAACTGCATATGTGTTTATGGCTTTAACTGTGTTCCCTCCATTCAATTTTGCTTTCAGGAGGCTTATGAGTCTCTGATGGTATTTTTCGGTCAGGCAGGTTTTAATTTCCTTGTGATGTAACTGCTGGGCCTGCATCATCCCCAAGTATTTGGGGATGATGCAGTACTACCAGAAAGCAAAACTACCAGTATACAGCTGGTAGTTTCGGTTGACTCGTTTTTTTTTTTTTTTTTTTTTTAATTTCCCCTAGTGCAGTCCGTGGGTCTTGCATTTGTCTAGGCCAGATTCCATCCTAATATCATTGCTGAATTCTTCGGTGATCTGGAATAGTTGCTTCTTGGTTCCTGCGTAGAGCTTGATGTCATCCATGTACATCAGGTGGGTGAGGGTGTACAGATTCTTCCTTTCCTCTTTGAGGTTATATCCATGCTTGCTACTGTTGAGAATGGTGGATAGCAGGTTAAGTGCTAGACAGAACCACAATGGGCTCAGGGCATCTCCCTGAATGATTCCTCTTCTGATGTGAATTGGCCTGGTTATGTTTTTCGACCTTAATGGTGGTACTCCATTTCACCATCGTTTCTCCTAAAATGTTTGTCACTATCGGATTGACTTTGTAGATGGTCAGCGCCTCTATTAGCCAATGAGGCATGGAGTTGAAGGCCTTGCTTTAATCGATTTAGGCTGTGTACATGTTGCGGCACTTCTTGTAGGCTTGTTCCATAACCGTGGCATCTATGGTTAATTCCTCCTTACATTCTTTGCTCAGCTGCTTGCATACTTTCTGCCATTCGGCCATTATGTTCTGGCTCTCCATGTGGTCTGATATCTTCCTGGTTATGCAGCTGGTCAGGATCTTGTACATTATTGGGAGGCAGGTGATTGGCCTATACTTTGCCGGGTTTCTTGTATCTTCATCTTTAGGCTTCAAATATGTGATTCCTTGAGTGAGAAACTTCGGGATTGTCCCTGGGTGCCTTATCATTTGGGTGAACTGCTCTGCCAGGTGCTTGTGTGTGCAAGTGAGCTTCTTGTACCAGTAGTTGTGGACATTATCTATTCATGGAATTTGCCAGTTGTGAGAGTTCTTGATAGTCTGTTTTACTTCTTCCCGAATCTCCCACCCTCTCATTTCTTGTATGTCCTTGGTTTTCTTGCGTTCTAGTTCTGTCCAGGTGGCTGGGCTGTTATGTCCTACTCCCTGCTCCATATGTTTCCCCAGAACTCCTGAATCGTCTTTTTGGGTGATCCATTCCCTTCTTCCTATCTTTTCCAAGATTCCTGTAGAATCTCAAAAAACACTGAATCTTCGATGAGGACCTCTTTGGTCCTCATTGAAGATTTGGTTGTTTATTTTCCTCTGGGAGCTCTTTGTATTGGCATAGTCTCTTGCTGAGTGCAAAGAGGTTCTGCTTCAATGTTTCCAAGTACTCTCCTATTCTTTGATTTTTTTTTTTTTTTTTTTTCTCTCACGTTTGCTGTGGATGCTATCTCTCTTGAGGATGCTCTTCACTTTTCCAGTTAATTTCTTACTCCTATTGCCCTGTTGGTACTGGGTCGATTGGCCTATCTTGACTCTTAATTCTTTTATCTTCTGCTGAAGTCTTTTTTACCAAGCTGGCAGTTGCTTCTGTTTTCGGTTCTTCTGCTGGTTTCTTGCTTCTGTTTTCGGTTCTTCTGTGCTGGTCTCGCTTCTCTTCCATTAATCCTTGTGGATGGCCTCCAGGTTGCACCATTGCTGTTCCGGTAATGCAGTATTATGTGCCGATTCAGGTGGTCTATGACTCTCCACAAGGTTCTATTTGGCCTCTGCTTCAGTATTACATGAGTCTTTGTGGGGTCCATTCCTTCGAATTCTGTTAGGGCCTTCATCCACTCTTCCTCTGCTCTGTATATCATGACCTAGTCTCTTTTCACTTCAGCTGCTGTGGGTTGTATTTCTTGCTCTTCCTCCTCTGTTTCCTATTCTTTACCCTTTGTAGCTGATTGCCCACGTCCTGCTTGGTTTTTTTCCAAGATTACATGAGCTATCAGGTTCTTCGTGACGATGGTCCTTCTTTGGTCTTTTATTCGCTGCTCGGTGACCTGAAGATCCAGGAATCGTTCGAGCCACTTGGTATGTAGTCTGACTCTGTAAGTTGTCGTGTCAGTCTCCAGCTTCGTTATTTTGTAGTATGCTTGCATGATGTACATATTCATTTCGATGCTCCACTTCATGAGTTGGTGTTTTCTCTCTTCCTGGGTAGTCACTAGCACAGTTGCACAGGAAGCACTTCCAGTTGGTTGGGCTGGATGGTCTTGCCCTTCTTTTGTGGTAGCCATACGGGAGACAGTGCCATTTGCTCCACTGTCTTCGGGAGATCGTCTCTGATTTTTCGAACCGACCCCTCTGCCTAAGGCTTGAATGTGAGTGACTTTATCCTGCACCATACTCAGTGAAGTATGATTAATATTTCTCTGTAACATCATCCATCTATGGAGGTGGACCTGCTTAGTTTTGGCTTATGTCCAGTGGTAGTTCTCAGGAGTAACGCCAGATGGCGCCACAATCTGCCTTGGTCGCCACTCCCACCTTGGGGTAGGTAGGTCCCTTGGAACAACTTTCACGATGATTATTTATTTATTATATTTATTAGAAGATGAAATGCACAAGGCATAATTTCTTATGGGTTTAGGTAATTAACTATATAATGGAATCGTTCTATATAATAGAAAGTGTAGATGCACCATAGTTTATCCATAAATTGGAACTACGTATGTAGTGTAAAAGGCATCGTTTTAATAGTATCTCATATTGTGGGTGCCTTCACAAAGAGATAGCTGGTATTGCACTACTTCAAATAAATAACGCTTCTCTATTAGAGAAGACTATTGTTATTTATTTTCAGTGGATACCAACACCCAGACGATCGTTTTGGTAAACTAAACTACACCATTATTATATAGTTAATTACCTAAACCCATAAGAAATTATGCCTTGTGCATTTCATCTTCTAATACGTTATTATTTATACACCATTTGGCATCTCTCATATTGTGGAAATAACTTTGCAACTGTTGATGGCATGTTGCATTATAAAGGTACCTGCCCACTCACTGATGATGAAGCCAAAAAGCTTCAAAACGATCGTCTGGGTGGTAGTATCCACTGAAAATAAATAACATTAGTCTTCTCTACTAGAGAAGCATTATTTATTTGAAGTAGTGCAATACCAGCTATCTCGTTGTGAAGGCACGCACAATATGAGATACTATTAAAACGATGCCTTTTACATTACATACATAGTTCAAATTTATGGGTAAACTATAGTGTATCTACACCAATATTATATAGTTAATTATATTTATTATTATTATTAGCCATATGGTGCAAGAAAGCCTGAGACGTATCTACTTGTATAAGACAATGGTCAGGCCACACTTTGAGTACTGTATACAGGTCTTCCAGACCTGTATACAGTACTTTTCAAGAAGGATATAGAGCTGCTGGAATGAGTACAGAGAAGGGCAACAAGATTAGTGAATGGAACAAAGGGTTGCTCTTACGAAGAAAGACTTAAGTTTTGCAAATTACAGTGTCTGGAGACTAGGCACTGGCGAGGTGATCTGATAGAGGTGTATAAAGCCTTGAATGGTTTGGGCATGCTCAGTGCTGATGGGATTCTGCCTCTTGCTCAGAATAATCACCTGAGAGGGCATAAATTCAAATTGAGGCAAGACAGATGTAGGATAGATGTGCAGAAGTTTGCCTTTAGCCAGCGGGTAGTTGGTTGGTGGAACAGACTTCCATCCCTTGTTGTGGAAGTTGATAGCCTAAATAAATTTAAGGCTCAGCTGGACAGGTATTTCGAACGAACGGAGGGGTGAAATGGAAGTGGTTTTTTTTTTTTTTTTTTTTTGGCTGATGCTGCATAAGCTTGCTTTCTTGCATCATATGCCTCTATTAATGCTAAGAGGAAGAATGCCATCAGCATTGAGTTTGCTCAAACCATTTAAGACCTTATACACCTCAATCAGATCACCTCGCAGGTGCTTAGTCACCAGACACTGTAATTTGCAAATCTTAAGCCTTTCTTTGTTACATGGTAACTTGTTGTGGAAGTAGTCACAATATGAGATGCAATTAAATCGATGCCATTTACGCTACTTTTGTAGTTTTTTGCTACTACGGAAAAATATGGTGCTATATCACTGATATTCTTATAGTGAATTACCAATCCTAGCCTATTACACCTTGTGCATTTATTCTTTTTAGTATTTATATTTTGTGTAGCCACAAAGCATGTGAAATTTGTATTTGACAAATCATGTCAAAATCATATCAAATTTCACAATGTTTTCAGTTTCATTGGAACTGTTTAATTACAGCAGATAAACCATCACAATTTGTTCTCTGTGGACTGAGCACTTCTTATAGAAGTGCATAAACTCTCTCTCACAATATGCATGTCACTGTTCACATATTTTACCTCAGGACCACAACCAACTATATTAATTAAAACCCTGGACAACATTTAAGATCTCAGCCAGATGTTGCAACAAATGAAAATCCCAGTCATATCTATTAAAATCTCACAGATGGTATTCTACATATACTTTACTTTTACTTTAGACATGGCAGAAACCTATGCTACATATTAAAATTGAATTATCTTAAATTCTGTATTCCTGAATATTGTTAAAATTTTATCCAATTCAAGTTTACTAAGATTGCAATTAATTTTTTTTATTTATATTTATTCTAGAGTACTTGTTAATAATGCCAACCAATGGTTGCAATCAAATCATCAGTGGGAGGTAAAATCTTGTGAAAGTGTAGAATTCAAGGCTAAACGTGAAATGTTGAATCCTGAGAAAATGACATATCGTGAACATGGAGAAGCTCATACCTGTTATATTCGGGGATTAAGGTATGTATCTGGAATAAATCTCTTATTAACTTTGGATCTTCTTTAAGTAGAAGATGTGTATAATTGTTGTCCTGTAAGATGTGAGTAATAAGTTCCTAAATGCATGACTTAGTAGATTTGCCAAATAAAGATTATTCTGGATCTGGTTTTGGCAGTGAAGAAACCATAATAGAAAATTCTAGTTAATTCTGGAAATTCACGATAGTGAGGGAATGCGTACTCTTAGATACCATATGATAGTGTTTTGTTACATAAATTAGGTCCTTTCCATTTCCTAAAATCCACGTTAGTCCTGGTCTGATCCCAGAAATGTATGTTGCAAAAATTTAGAAGCATTTAGGCAGAAAGTGAGAATCAGTATTCTACAAGGCAAATGCATATCTGCTTGTTTTCATCTATTTTTATTCTTTCCCTTAAACATTAACCTAACATTACTTGCAGGAATCTTTTGGGCAAATTTATGGAGTAGTGTCCTGTGTGTGTGTGTGTGTGTGTGTGTGCGCGCGCGCGCATGTGCTCGCTCTCCCCCCTCTTCCCTTATTAGCAGTATAACTTTTGAAGGTCACTTATGCAGCTTAAAGCAATAATAAAGCACCTACTCTGACTTAAAGAAAAACAATTTAACATAATGAGATTCCAAGAATGTTACTTGCATTGCAAATATACAAAATCCAGATGCATTTCTGTTGAAGCAATCTGCCAACTATCCTGAATGGAAATTTTAGATTACTGAAAAAACAAGAAAAAGAATTAGAGTAAATGAAGAACCAAAAAGCAAGATCATAGATAGATCACTGTATGACATGTGGATACTAGGAGTTTTAAATGGTAGTTTTCCCTTTGCTTTTCACAAAGTGTGAAGTAATGTCTACTTCTCTGGTCACAAACTGTTGGGATTATATGACGGCAGATGTCCACTGCTAGTGGAAGCTGTGCTGCTGTTATTCATGCCTGGTCAACCTTTCAGTAGAAGGTTGACCAGGCCTATTGTCCAAATGTGGAATACCCCTTGATCTGTCCACTGGCTATGATATGTAGAAAGTAGTTGACCAGCTCGACTTCTTGGTATGTGGGACAGGTAGTTGGATAGGTTTTACGGGCACTACTAAGTTGTAGATGGTAATCTCTTTAGCTCTTAATTCACACTTAGCAACAGCACTGTTGCCTAAATTGCTTGAAGGCCAGGGATGTGAACAATGTGTACCCAGTTAAGTCTCTCGTAATCCATTCGTTATATGGAAAATTTTCTTCGTTTTATGGAAACTATTTTAAATGTAATTACCAAGAGAAATCCAAAAAAATTTGCTATAAAGAAGTTCACTAAGCATAGTGTTTTGTGGAAGGTGCCACCAGTGGTTTCCCACATCTGAGCCATAGTACTTTGTGAAGAAGTACAGAATCTCTGTAAAAGCCGGAAAAGTGTAATGTCTGGTTTGTGTCAAAAATAGTGTTATGTTCTGTTGTGTCTCTCGCTGCTTGGCTGCAGGGCCCCTAGTGGGACTGCACATTGTTCATCACCACCACCACTGGGAGGTGAGCCAGGCTGTTCATTAAACAGAGGTCTTACTGTTTATTATTATTTTACCAATTATCCAAAAAATGGTGCGTAGCCATGAATTTGCCAAGAGCTCCAAAAACGTAGCTACGCCTCTGCGGTGAGCAGCCTTGATCCATTTTCTCTTCTTTTTCACTCTGTCCCATGCGGGATGGAAAACTCCCCCCCCCGGCACCTTGACTAATCTCTTCCTCTTCACTGCCTCATGGTAACCGGCGTGCCGAATTTAAAATGTTTTTTTTTTTTTTTCTTTTACTTCCACTCTGTTCCTGGGACTTGGGCTCTTTCTCTTTTTTTTTTTTTTTTGCACTGTGGCATTTTTTTTTTTTTCCCCTCTTCTCTGGAGTGGGCCCTGAGAAATCTGGCCCACCTTTTGGCAATATCAGGTGGGTCAAGAGTCCCATATCAAGACAGTACATGCTCCATTGGGACTGGCCCACCTTCCCGTGGTGTGGACAAGTACCCAGAATTATCTGTCCAGGTGATTGATGCTTCTGGGTAGCCAAGTGAACAAGAACATAACAGAACACAAACACATAATACACACAAACCTACACTACTCGCATTTCTGGCCCTCTTATGGTGGTACTGTTCTTCATTGAGATATGAGGTGAAGATGAACTCACATACAGAGTTGCCTCTTACTAAAACAGTCCACATGTAATAGTACCACAAATAAGGTCAGGCAGGCCAAAGCTACATATAAGAAAGCATTGGCTAAGAGAGCAAAGAATGGGAGACAAGGAAATTTTCATGTATGTGGAATACAATGAAGAAGAAAGCTAATCAGATTGGACCTTTGTGCACTGGGCATGGAATAAGTCTTAGATAACCCAGCTGATGTTGCGGATGAATTGAATAAGTACTTTGCATCTGTCTTGACTGATGAAAGATGAGCAGAGGCTCTGTGAGTGAGGCTGAGTCATATGAAATTAATGATGTCGTAATTACAAATGATTGTTTATTAGAAAAACTTTTGAGCATAGAGGCAAGTAAGGCTCTGGAGTTTATGGAATATACTCTGTAGTTTTGATGGAAAGCACAAGGGAGTGTGTTGAACTATTGAGGTTAATTATGAGGGTATCTTTGGACTTGGGAGATTCCTTTGGATTGGGGAAGTGACAATGTATCGCCAGTACATAAAAGTGATTCTCAGAGTGAAGTTGGTAACTACAGACCAGTTAGTCTGACTTCAGTGGTAGGAAAAATCCAGGGACATTTAGCTAGATATGGCGTTCTGAAGGACACACAACATGGCCTTAAGGGAAAATCGTTTAACTTACTTAGTAGGCTATTTTGATGTAGTTTATTTGGATTTTAGCAAAGCATTTGACTGTTCCTCATAAGAGGTTACTGTATACTCTTGAACAGGTTGGGATTACTGGTAAGATTCTATGATGGATTTCTGGGTGGCTGCAGGACAGAAAGCAGAGGGTTGTGATTATTGGATATTCTTCAGATTGATGTAATGTCAGGAGTGGGGTCCCTGGAGGACTGGTTCTTGGTCAACTCTTGTTTCTTATTTTCATAAATAACATTGAAGGCGTGATGTTGAAATATGCAGATGATGTAAAGAGTGGCAGAGTCATTAATTATCAATGCCAAGCAGTGCTCCTTCAGGATGACTTCAAAGATGGTCAGAGAAGTGGCAGTTATGTTTTAATGCTCTAAATGCAAAATCTTACACTTGGAAAATAGCAACTCACAAATAAATTATACACTTGGTTGGGTTGAATTAAAAATGGGAGGAAGTAAGGGATCTCGGAGTACAATATGGGCAGATATGAAGTTTTCTGAACAGTGTGAACAGGCAGCCAGGAAAGCCCATGGTGTTCTATCATTGATTTATTGAACATTATCTTGAAAGAGATAGGGGAGGTCTTAATCCCACTGTATAAGGAAATTGCTTGACCTGATTTGGAATACTGTGTGTTCAAGTATGGACCACATTTGTGTTCAAGTATGGACTTCATCTGAAAAAAGATGTTGAGCTTCTTGAAACGGTCCAAAGGCGGGCAGCTCGAATGGTGAGATTGGCAGAAGGATGACTGTACGAGGAAAAACTCTGATTTTGTGGGCTGCAGTGATTGGTAACCAGGCACTTCAGAGGTGACCTGATTGAGGTTTGTAAGGCTCTGAAAGGGATTAGTAAAATGAATGAAGATGGAATTCTCACTGTTATAAATAATTCCAGAACTAGGGGCCATAAATTCAAATTACAGGGGTTGAGGTTTATATTAGGAAGTTCTCTTCTAGCCAGTGAGTCATTGATTGTTGGAACTAGTTGCCCTCGCAGGTAGTTGAGGCTGATAATTTGAATAAATTCAAAGGTCAACTGAATAGTTACCTGTGTTGAGGAGGGAAGCATATAATTTGTATTTTCTTACCTGCTTGGGTTTGTTTTTTTTTTTTTTTTTTTTTTGCTGGTGCAGCAAAAGCCTGTGGCTTCCTTGCACTATATGGTGAATAATATTAATATTAATTCAGACCTTCATGTCAAGTAGGTACCTCATCACCCATACTTGAGAGCCAGCCATGGCACCTCCTTCCATTAGTACACCTTCCTTCATTTCAAACTATTCTTTGATGCAGAGCACTTTGACTTTGCAACAACATCATTATTAGATCCAAGTCGGATCTGCTACCTACAACTCAGAATGGAACATCCCTCTTGGTATGGGCAACAGCAGAATATCTTCCTTCAGCAGCATACCCATGTCTTGTAATTCCAATGAATTCATAACCATTTATGTCCATGGAAATGGATACCGTCACTGAAACACTGCCCCTTTGTAGATTGTCCAGACTTCCTGTGAAAAGGAAGAGATACTTCTAATCAAAGCTCTTAGTGTCATATGTCACACAATGATTTATGACCTTGCCTGTGGTTCTTCCCATCATCGCAAGGTTTTCTTATTCTTGTGTCTTCAGTAATGTATGTTTCACTGAGAATAATTGGCAGGATGTTGTAAGAGAGATGTATCTGGATTTTTGCATATTTGCAATGAGTGTAAATTTTTTGTAATCTTTCATTGCAATAAATTGTTTTTCTTTAATGCAGGGTAAGTGCTTTTCCTTGTTATTCTTAGCCTTGAATGATATATGAAGTTTAGCTTCTAGTTTGTTTCAGGAAAGTTGGCAGCTAGCTTTGATTGACAATGAACCTGGGATGGGGACACTATTTTAAATGTAGTCATCAGGGCCATTGAGGAGCTGCATGAAGGCTTAAATGTCAGCTTCTTTGACAATGAAGGAACACTCACTTGTTTGATATTAGTTGAGTGTAGTAAAAAAGCCATGAAACTGATCCATTTTAATACCAACCATTTACATCCTGACAGAAGCTATGGGGTTGATATGAAGGTGAATGGACAGAGAATCTTTATTTTATTTTTTTTAATCTCACTTCAATTATAATTTGGGCTTATGGCAGTAGTGATGGTACTAGATTATCCATGTAACAAGGTGAGAATGTGCACGCCCAGTATTTTTCTTTGGAGGAGACTGAGGATCAGTGTCACTACTTTTACCTAGAGAGAAATCATTGAGTACTTTTGTTTTTTCATTTTGATAGACTGGGGAAGGTTGAAGCCTGCCCCTCACCCCCGTTTGCATATATAAATATATATAATGGATTCTTATAATGCTGGCACAGAAATTAGTTTTGTTTTTGATTTGAATTAATGCTGAACGTAAGAGTAGCAATAGACGAGAGAATATAGAGAATATCTGGTTAAGTAATTCAGCACTTCTGTGAGTTTTGTTCAATCTAATTTTATTTTTCTAGCATTACACTAAAGGGAATAAATAGATAAACTTATACAAAAGACATTTTGTGGAATCAGTTCTTTTCTGCTTCATCAGTGTGTGAAGATATAATCATAGTAAGCCATTTACAAAATATTCTTACTTAGTTTTGGTTGTAATTATAACTTTAAAAACTTATTTAACGTATAAAAATGTTTTGAGAAAAGGACATTACGTGTTTGTTCATGAAGAATTAAATATTGTAGTATCTGCACTTGGACTCATAGACAGAAGTTGATATTGCAGTTTAAGCAGTTTGCTTTCATTTATGAAGGTCATAAATTTAATGCTTTTTTCATATATGTAACAATCTTTGTTTTTTGTCTGTAAAGTTCATTAGTATAGCTCATTTCTGTGTTAGAGATTGTGCTTTAGAATATGCTTATATACTTACTTTTCTATGGTATGCTAAATTCATTCTTCTATCATAGAAAATAGTTTAACTTCAAAAATTCATAGTTTTATTAATGTTTGAGAAAGTAAAAGACAATATGTATATATGCATGTTGCTTCACTTATCTCAATTGTTATTTCATATTTGGTTATCCTGGAACCAGGAATATTAAAAGTTACACTTGGATACTGCTGTTGTTTGGTAGCCCTGTTGCAGTAGAGAAGAAAGTGATAAGGTATAAAAGGCTTACAGTAGGGTAATACCAACTCTTAAAACTATCTAAACCTTTTAGCAGGTCTCTAGTACAAGATTATAAGTGCCAGAACACAATTTTAAGCTGGTGGGAATGTTAAATTTTGTTTAAATAGTCTTAGTTATGTTCATTAGCTTATTTTTAAATTTAGCTAGTGATTTTGTAAGTTGCAACTTGCTATTTGAACCGCTGTTGTATCAGTGTTTTGGCTCGAATATTGCAGCACATAATGAGTAGTGCAATGGAATAGTAGGGTTTTAATCGTGATAAATAAGTAGCTTGAAGGTTCTAATCGCATGTTGCACATATCTTTTTTGTGTTTAGTTAAGGTATTTTACTTTTTAGTAAGGTTATAATTAATTTAACACTGCCATCATAATGATATAGCATAATGTAAAACTTGATTTAGGAACCTTAGTTTAGTGTAGTATTGTCAATTAATCAATTAAATTTATTAATCTTATTAATTTTAATTGTTAATCAATTAAATTGTATTTAAATGGAAATCATGGCCCAGACTAGAGTAGTAAAGCGACAGGCACAAAGCTGCAGGAGTACCGTGACTTGCAAGAACTGAAGGGGGCAATTGTCCAATGTGTCACAGCTTAACAAAATGTGCAACTTGTGAAATGTTTGCAGATCTTTCTGGAACAGGACATGATCTAGTCAAGGGGGATGTCTTTGTATGTTCTAGGAGTGTGAAGAAATTAGGCACCAACTCGGCATTCTGATGGGCATTTATGAAAATTTGAACAGTAATATAGATCCCCTTGTAGGAATTAAAATGGGGCCCATCAAGATCTCATCCCAAACTCAACAGCAGAGCTCACACTTGTGCATCAGACAATTCTAAATGGGAAATATTCAGAGAAGTAATCAAATCAAAGAAGCTACTAGGCTTTTCATACCAATGAAGTACGTTGAAGACTTAGACGTCAGATGAACTATTGTGACATGTGGCACAGAAGAAAAGTGCAAGGGATGTATATAAATTATCAGGTGATGCAGAAGCCTATAGTAGCTATAAATTAGTATGTAATCATGTCACAAAGTACGTTAGGCAGTTAAGTCAGAATATGAGAAGTCTCCAACAAAGAATGCAAAGAAAAACAGCAAAGGCTTCTATGCTTATAATAACAGTAGAAGGAATGTGTTAACTGTTGATGACCCTGCTCAAGTTGTGAACAAATTGAATAGATATTTTGTATCTACATTCACACGTGAGGAATTCTTTAGGGAAGAGGATACCAGAAGTTTATCAAAATCTAACAAGGAGCTAAATGACTTTGTGATAACTGAAAGGAAAGTGGAGGAGACGTTGTTAAAGATGGATATAAAAAAAAGACTTTTGGGGTGAATGGAATCTATCCAGTTATATTAAGGGAGGCTGCAAAGGGATAAGCAAACTCTTAACCCTTATTATGAGAGCATCCTTGGATTCAGGAGAGGTCCCCATGGACTGAAGATGTGCAAATATACCCACAATTCATAAAGGGGATCAAAAGATGATGCGAATAATTACAGGCCTGTTAGCTTAATGTGTGTTCCAGGGAAAATAATGGGATCCCTAGGTGCAGCATTTTAAGGCACATCCGACCAGATATATATTTTAAAATTGCTTCATTTTTGGTTTAGTTACAGTCGGACCTGTGTTTAAAGAACTTCTCTATAGTGAATTTTTTGAATTTCTTTTGGTAATTACATTTAAAGTTTTCTGTAGAATGAAGAAAATTTCCATATAACGAACGGATTACGAGAGACTTAACTTTGTATGCCTTGTTTCCACCTCTTGCCTTTAGGCAATTTAAGCAATTAGAAAGTGCAAATTAAGGGTTAAGGGATTACCATTCCACAATATAAATGGAATGTAAGACATATGCAGCCACCTATCCCACATACCGAGAAGTCATGCCAGTCAACTACTTTCTATAGCCAGTCAAAAGATTAAGGCATATTCCAGACACAGATAATAACTTCTGGTCAACTTGTGTTCTTTGTTCAAAAATTAAATTTTATTAAAAGAAATACTGTTATCTTTGCACGTGCTACAAAAATTTTTGTGAGAGTGAAAAAAAAATTATAAATTCAGGATTTATAATCACTTACCGGGGGAAAAAAATATCGGGGAGGAACAGTGCTTTACAATTTCGAAAATAACAGAAATCCAATATGCTTAAAATACACATACATCACAGCCACAGGCTTCAACATCCAACAAATAGCCTCGCACTTCACGTACAAGATTGGCAGTACACGCCTCCATTCTAACTGTCATTTCATTTCAACTGAAGAAGGTTAACTAAACAACCGAAAGCTTTTATTTGTATGTATCTAATCTAATATATGTATATTTCCTATTATTAAACTTGTCACGATCTATATTTTTGTATCCGTTTCACTCTGAGCAACTGTAATTTAATAATAATAGATATTTGAAAAACAAAATTTTTCAAATATCTGTTGATATTTCAACAGATATATGAAAATCTGTAATCCCTTTACAACTTCTCCAATTTGTTCACGAGTATGGTTCCCAATTTGTTCACGAGTATGGTTCCCAATTTGTTCTAATACAGTGGTTCCCAACCGGTGGTTCATGAACCCCTGGGGGTTCACAAGTGTTCCAGGGGTTTGCACTAAAAATTCCACAATGGTGTCTGCTTAGATTTACATAGGCATATTATTGTAAACTACAAAATATAACTAATAATAAACAATAAAATTAAATAAAAAGTAAAGAATTGCCAAAGAAATAAACCACATCTCCCACAATTCCTTATAATTACTTTACTATCTTACAGTATACCATGTTAAATAAATATCTAAAATTTATTTCTTGACTAAATGTCTGAGTATGAAAAAGGTTGTTTATGCATGGGTAATGGGAGATATAATCAGATACATTCATACTACCTGTGTAGTAGAAATGATGGAAGTGCATTACCCATGCATAAACAACCTTTTTCATACTCTTTGACGTTTAGTCAAGAAATAGTTTAAGATTAAACCATGCACACCATCAAGCATCTCACATATTGTAGAGTTATACTTCATACCGGGTTGTCACTATTGCAACAACAGGGTACTTGCCCACCCACCGATGAGTAAGGCAACAAGCTTCGAAACGGTGCCATCTGGGTGGTGGTATCTACCGAGAATAAGTAACATTAGCCTGGTGAAGTTACTTATTCAAAGCAGTGCAATACCTCGGCCACTTGTTCTGAAATTTCATTCACAATATGAGATATGAATAAACGATGCATTAATACTACCTGGGTAGTAGAAAGGATGGAAGGACATTACCCATGCCTAAACAACCTTTTTTAAATAAATATATTTCCATACTTTTTTTTTTTTTTTTTCTCCCATTCTCAAGGATCATTGTTACATATAGATTTTTTTTTTTTTTTTTTTTTTAGAACCTATAGTACTAAGTATCCTGCATGGGTTGAAAAGATGAATGAAGATATTTGTTGACATTAGACTTGAACTTCTGCAGACTGTAATTTTCATGAAATACGTATGAAGGAAGGTTGTTCCAGAAAACAGAGGTTGAATGAATAAATGAGGAAGAAGAAAAGTTGGTTCAGTGAGTTTGAAGTTGGACAGTAAAAGGATGTTCACTGGTTGCATCACATGTTCGGGCTGCTTTAAAAGATAGAGTGAGAATTAGAGAAGCCAATTCAGAAGAACAGTACCCATGGAAGTATCTGTAGAAAAGACATGCGGCAGAAACAATGTCTAAGACAGAGTGGAGAGACTCTGTTAGAGATGAGTCATTAATTAACGTAACTGCCCTCTTTTGAATGGAATCTAGAAGCCTGCGAGAGGTTTTGGGGACACCACCCCAGATGTGGGAACAATATTCCATGGTAGGGCAGATTTGCGATTTGTACAGAGTGAACAGCTGCTTGGAAGAAAAATAATGCTGAGAGTGAAAGAGAAAAGCAAGTTTTTTTTTGCAATATTTGTAATGTGCTTGTGCCAAGAGAGATTAGAAGTTATGGTAATCCCCAAGATTTTGCCTAGGAATTAGTGTCATCGAAGATAAGCATAGGAGCAGAAGAATCCATTTTGCGAGATGTCAGAGAGGACTCAGTTATAGAAGGATTGAAATTAAGTTTTCTTTGCCTCACTGGAGAATTCCTGGAGATCAGCATTTAAAAATTTGGCAGTGGATACTCAAAGTTGAATCTGTTTCAGCAGGGCAGGGTTTCCCAAACTGGAAGGTGGAAAGTAATGTGCTATCACTAGCAAAACTATGGATAGGATTTCCGGTCAATGGAAGAAGGCCAGTAATATACAAGAGGAAAAGAGTGGGAGAAAGAACTGAACACCAGCATTAGTGGAGAACCAAGAAGACAGAGCTGTCTACCATTACCCACAGTGAATAGTCAGAGAAAAAACTGGATACCCAATTACATAGCTCACAAACCATAGGATGGAAGCTTATTTAGAAGGCCTTTATGCCAAACACAATCAAAAGCCTTTGAAATTCAGTTTTTTTTTTTGTTTTTTTTGTTATTTGGTTTTTAGGAACATTAGCAACTAAGGCCATATTGTTCCGGGGATATACGGTGGCCATTCCCTGACCTTTCTGCATCCTCCGTATTTGGTGGTTACGGGCTTGAACCCCGGTCTGATCAAGAAGCGTGTCCACGCACTGCTGCTCCTGCCCACCTTTGAAATTCAGTAGGAACTGAGATTCAGTGGAAATGAGAGTAGCCTTGTGCAGGTGAAGTTTTTATGGCTGAAGAACATAGAACTTTTTTCTGTTTTATTAACTTAAATTGGCATATTAAATTATTTTCTAGAGTAGCTCTATATTCCTAGTTACGATACTTTAAATTTTAATGTAGATAGAGATTTTTTTAGGTTATTACTTAGTATCGGTAAGGGTATCCAACCTACGGGTTTTACAAAATTTGCAGAGCCGAAGAACCGGAAGTTTTTTAGCTATAGTTAGCCGCTTTATTGACCAATTGTTATATTAAATTATTTTCTGTAAGTAGCTTATAGACCTAGGCAAGATTCTTGATTTATTCTGAATTGAGACAGCAAGATTTTGGAAGTTAATTAATATTTAAGTGTCTGTAGATTTACCGTTCGTAACTTGCCGCCATTGTTATACGATACAACGTTATATCCCGAACTAGATAGCGTTAGCTTAATATAGTATATAATATTATTAATTAATCAGTAAAATTTATTAATCTTGTTGAATTTCATTGTCAATTAATTGTACATTTAATTAAATATATATAACGACTTAGATTTTACGAATGTAACATAATTAATACATAACTTGATATGGAACTTATATAAAGAAACTAGAAGATAATACTTGACACTTAAAAAATAGATATATAGTGTTACAACTGCATTGGGATACAAGTTTAGAGTTATAATTTTTTTACTGAAATTGAAATTTTATTGAAATTGAATCGGAACCATGACTCAGACCAGTGCAGCAAAGCAAAAAGCTCAAGCTAAATGTAGTGCTGTGGCTGAGGGAAGAACTGAAGGGGGCAGTTGCCCTCTGAATCACAGCCTTTTAAAATGCATTGCTTGCTTGTTGTTTGTGGAGCAATCAGGTACGGGACATAATATTGCCAAGTGGGATGTCTTTGTGTGTGTGCGCGATGTAAGGAGTGTGAGGAAATGAGGCGACAACAGCGTTGTTATGGGCCTATATGAGAACTTGAAGGACAGGGTGGATGCCCTCGAAGGATCTAAATTGAGGGGCCCATCAAGCTCTCAGCTGCCCACATCAACACCAGAGCTTGCAATTGATCATTGCGCAACACAGTGGCAACCCCCAAGGCAGAATGTGCTGGTCCCACAGGAACTAGTAGTTGTTGGTGACTCTATTGTCAGGGAAATGGGGAACATGCCGTGTAAAAAGGATAGGTGGAATAGGACCAGGGTACATCTGCGAAGGGCAAAGGTTGATGACGTTGTAGAGCAGATATCATCTTTTAAGGGCACAAAAGGTGATATTGTTGTACACGTTAGCACTAATGATATTAAGAGTAGGGGACCGGTAGAATTAACTAACAAGTACAGGTCACTGTTGAAAAAAATCGTGAATTAGGGTTGAATTTGAAAGTGTCTGCAATTCTGCCCAGACACGATAGGAGGGAGTATATGATGAGAGCCTTGTCGATCAATTCGGACCTGGAAAGATTGTGCAAGGCTCAGGGGGTAGAATTTTTTTCAGCCTGGTCTGTACTTGTTAACAGGAGAGACTGCTTCTACAGGGATGGGATATACTTAAATAGAAAGGGTTCAAGAATATTTGCTGATGCTATCGAGGCAATGTTAGGCGAGTTTGAAAACTGCTAGCTTGGGGGGGGGGGATACAAGGACTAATAGATTAACAGTAGCCACTGGCAGAGGTGAAAGTGATTCTTGCACTACAACTATTGGAATGAACAGCAGCCAGGAAAACAAGATGCAGGGTATTTCAGAGACTGCTGGAAGTCATTGCAGTACAAGTAAACATGGGTTGTGTTAGGGTAGCTAAGAATAGGAACAGGTGAATGTATACTTGCATGTACACCAATGCTAGGAGTTTGGTAAATAAATTTGATGAATTTAAGGTATTGCTCAGAACATCAAAGGCAGATATTGTTGGGATATCAGAGACGTGGTGTCACACAGATATAAGGAATGCAGAACTGGAATTTGGGGAGTACAATGTGTACAGGAAGGATAGAGAAGATAAGAAGGGAGGAGGGGTTATACTATTAGTTAAGAAACACACAAAATCCAAGGAAGTGAAGCCAGTTGACATCGCTGGACAGTGCAGTGTCGTGTCAGTTTGGTGTGACATAAGCATTGGGAGATCAAAATTGAGAGTAGGAGTGTGCTATAGGCCTAATGACTCTGATGAGTATAATAAAGAAATGTACAAGTAAATAGTGGGCCAGTAAATCAGGGAGTTTTATAATGGGGGATTTTAATTTCCCAGATATTGACTGGAATTTGTGGGTTGGTCACTCACACGCTAGCAAGGCTTTTTGTGGATTTATTGGATGATTGTTTTCTACATCAACATGTTCGGGAGGCAACTATAGGGAGTAATACTCTTCATCTGATTATCAGTAGTGATTCTTCATGCATTAGGAATATGCAGATAAAGGAATCACTAGGTGGCAGTGATCAGTGTGCTGAAGTGGGATTTACCCAAAGAGGTAACTACTATCAAGTGTAAAGGGAAGGGTTTTTTGCTTTCGTAAAGGTGACTACGGTGGTCTGGGACAGCATTTAAATTCTATACGGTGGGACTAAGGGACTAACTGATGATGTTACCAACAGCAAATTCAAAATGGGAGGCATTCAAAGAATTTACCTTGGAACCTACTAGGCTTTACATACCAACTAAGAAATATTGTTCAAGGTTTAGGCCTAAATGGATGTCAGATGAACTAATGAGACATGTGGCAGAGAAGAAAAATGCATGGGATACATATAAATTAATGGGTGACATGGAAGCCTATGATAGATATAAGCTGGTCTGTAACCAAGTCACAAAGGAGATTAGGCAGGCAAAGGCAGATTATGAGAAATTCTTGGCAAAGGATGCAAAGAAAAACAGTTCTTTACCTATGTAAACTCTAGAAGGAAAGGGATGAATCAGATTGGTCCACTGGATATTGATGGTTCAACTGTTAATGATCCTGTTGAGGTGGCTAACAAACTAAATGAGTATTTTACATCTACATTCACCCATGAGGAGTTATTCGGGGAGGGGAATGCTGGAGGTGAGCTAAACTCTCTGCCAGTGAGCTGGATGATTTTGTAATAACTGAGAGGAAAGTGGAGGAGAAATTGTTGAAGATAAATATAAAAAAGGCACACGAGGTGTACAGGATCTATCCGGTTATATTTAAGGAGGCAGCAAAGGAAGTAAGAAAACCCTTAGCCATAATTATGAGAGCTTCTTTGGACTCAGGGGAGGTACCCATGTACTGGAGATGTACAAATGTGACCCCAATTCACAAAGGAGGATCAAAGGGCAACACAAGTAATTATAGACCTGTTGGTTTAACTTCTGTTCCAGGAAAATTAATGGAACACTGGGTAAAGAAGCACTGCAGGATCATCTAGACAAGACTTCAGTTATAGCTTGGACACAGGATGGTTTTGTTAAGGGAAAGTCTTGCCTGACCAATTTGATTGGATACTATGATGTGGTCACAAAGGAACTGAATGCAGGGAATAACTTTGATATTATATATTTGGATCTTAGAAAGGCTTTTGATACTGTTGCACATGGAAGACTGCTGCACAAATTGGAGCAGTGTGGCATTGGAGGCAAATTGCTACTATGGATAACTGGATGGTTGAGTGGGAGAAGACAGAGTGGTAATCAATGGACACTGCTCATCGTGGACTAATGTTATTAGTGGAGTCCCTCAGAGTTCAGTATTGGGTCTGTTGTTTTCTGTATTTATAAATGATATTGATCATGGTATATGAAGCTTAATGTCCATGTTTGCAGACGATACGAAGGTTGGCAGGGTTGTTAAGGACACTAATGACAGTACATTGCTGCAACAGGATCTAGAAAAGTTTAGCAGATGGGCTGAGAGGTGGCAAATGAAGTTTAACATTGACAAATGTAAAGTACTACATATGGGAAGCAGCAAACCCAGAGTGACATATCAACTCTGTGGTACTACACTGATAGTGGTAGAGAACAAAAAGGACCTGCGGGTAATTGTGCAGGCAGATATGAAGTTTTCTGAGCAGTGCCGATATCTGCAAGAGTAGCTCATAATGTCTTGTCAATGATATACAGGAATATTTCTAGCAGGGATAAGGAGGTGATTATCCCCTTGTATAAGGCAATGGTCAGGCCACACCTTGAGTACTGTATACAGGTCTGGAGGCCTCATTTTAAGAAGGATGTAGAGCTGTTGGAACGAGTACAGAGAAGGGCAACAAGATTAGTGAATGGAACAAAGGGTTGCTCTTACGAAGAAAGGCTTATATTTTGCAAATTACTGTGTCTGGAGACAAGGCTCCTGTGAGGTGATCTGATTGAGGTGTATAAAGCCTTGAATGGTTTGAGCATGCTCAATGCTGATGCAATTCTTCATCTTGCTCTGAATAATCATTTGAGAGGGCATAAATTCAAATTGAGGTAAGACAGATGTAGGGGAAAAAATGTGCAGAAGTTTGCATTTAGCCAGCGGATGGTTGGTTGGTGGAACAAACTTCCATCCTTTGTTGTGGAAGTTGATAGCCTAAATAAATTTTAAGGCTGAGCTGGACAGGTACTTGGAATGAACAGAGGGGTGAAATGGGGGCGTGTTGTTTTTTTTTTTTTTTTTTTTTTTGGCTGATGCTGCATAAGCTTGCTTTCTTGCATCATATGCCTATGCTAAATGTCAAGAGCAATGGCTTCAGTTCACCAAAAACTTTTCCATTGAATTTGTCCATAGATGTACATTTTTTCCAAGAGGAGTGTTTCCATTTAGAATGGGTTTCCTCAGCCTACAAGTTATTTTTTGTAGGAATTTTTTCCCGTCGTAAAGTGCAGTCCAAGGTGTCTTGGTCAGTTAAACCTCAGACTGTCATGCACTTCTGTTCTCCATCCATCCATGTCTTCCTCTTCTCCTTCTTTCAGGATAGCCTTTGGATATCTGGTTTCTTGCATCCATTTTACATGTCCATGCTATGTGAAACGCTTTTCTTTGATAGTGTTCATATTATTTTTCACTTCCGTTTTCTCTCTTATGTCTTCATTCTGTTTTCTGTCTCTTCTAGAAGTTCTTGCATAGATGTACATAAGCCAGAATATCACCAGTGGAACGACACTGATGGAATCCATGCTGGTGATCGTTGACCAGATGAAAGATTTCCAGGTAGTTTTAAGAGTTGGCAGTTAATTTATTTCTCCATTACTTTGGAAAGAGGAGAAGTAATCGCAATGGGACGATAATTGGATGGAAGGGTTTTGTTATCCTTTTTAGGAACTGGCTGGATGTGAGCAAATTTCCAAGCAGAAGCAAAAACACCTTTGAAATAAGAAAGTGAAGCAAACGACACAAAACAGGAGTAAATTCACGGGCACATGTTTTGAGAACAAGTGGAGAAATACCATCAGGACCTGGAGCTTTCGTAGCATCAGATTCATCAAAATCCTGACAGAAAATCACAGGATTCATTGAATGGAATGTAATGTGAGAATGGTTTGAGGTAATTTACCAAGATCATCTATACATGAGTTGGAAGAAAAATAGGTTGCTAGCAGGTCAGCTTTGTTTGGCTGATGTGGCAATAGAACCATCTGGTTTTGACAGAGGTGGGAACAGATGGGCAAAAGTTGCGGCCAATAGCTTTGGAAAGACCGAATGCTCGGCTACCATTTGGACAAGAAGCAAGTTTTCTACTCTTAGCCTGTTCAAAATCTAGTTTGCACTAATTAATAACTGCTTTACAAAGTATAAAAATAATACTTAATATAATTTTTATTACGCAATGTATCTCATATAAACGTAATGCTGGAAATATTTTATAATGAAAATTCAGTACATTTATACCATTTCAGAGAATATAGGCTTAGGGGTTCGCGATATAAATATTATGTTGAAAGGGGTTTGCTAGTTAAAAAAGGTTGGGAACCGCTGGTCTAATAGAACCTTATCTAAATGTAGAACTAGCACTATGAATTTTTCTTATCCTGCCTGTAACAGTAGCTTCTTGTGAAATGTCCTTCAAAGTGAGAAAAATTCAATTAAAATAATACACCTTCATTGCATATTTTTAGTTTATGTAATAATGTTAAAAGTACACGTAATATATTTCACAGTATTTTGTTTCAATGATTTTATACTAGATATATAAACATAAACTATCTGGTTTTCTAATTTCTTTGTAGTTTATATAGAATTGAATTCTCTGTAAATATAAATGAATATTTGAAAGTTTCTTTTTCTTTGATATTTTTGTTTTGTTATATTCATTGTATTTAAATTATTTTATTAATAAATATATGCAAATTGTAGACCATTGCAATAGTAATTTGTATAAATTCATAAAGTTTGCAGAGACGTAGCAAGGGGGTATAGATTGGGGGGATTTGCCCTGGGTACCGAGCTTCAGGGGTGCAAACTGAAGGAATTATCTATTACAATCAGGAAGACTTGTTGCCCCTCCCTGGGCGTCGACGACCCTAGCTATGCTGCTGAAAGATTGATTACCTGTATATATAATGGGGGCTGTACTTATAACACTTTTACCCCAGGCATAGGAGTGCCTAGTTCTGGCTCTGCTCCATGGATTTGTTAAGAGAAGGTCTTGTCTAACTAATGTGACAGGTTACTATGATGCAATGACCAAAGAAATGGATGCAAAAAATAATTTTGACATAATCTTGGATTTTGGGAAGGCTTTTGATACTTTTGCACATAAAGATTGCTCTACAGTTGGAGCAAGGTGGTATTCAGGGCAAGTTACTGCTATGAATAAAGGAATGGTTAAGTGGAAAAAATACTCCCAGGGGCTCACATCTGGTTAGTATGGGCTTTAACACACCCAGGGTCCTGAGCTGGATATCATCATTCTTCTCTTTTTTGGTGATTCTCTCTCTCTCTCTCTCTCTCTCTCTCTCTCTCTCTCTCTCTCTCTCTCTCTCTCTCTCTCTCTCCCTCTCCCTCTCAGGGTAGTTCGGGAATTTTTTTTTTTTTTTTTTTGGCTGGTGCAGCATAAGCCTCAGGCTTCCTTGCACCATATGGCTAATAATAATAATTCAGAGTAGTTACCAATGGGCACTGCTCTTCATGGACTAATGCTATTAGTGGAGTTTGCCAGGATTCAGTGCTGGACGCATTGTTGTTTTCAGTATTTATCAACGATATTGAAGGTATATATCAGGCTTAATGTCTTAAGATTGCAGATGATACAAACATTGGCAGGGTGGTTAATGACAGTCATCAAAGTGAGCCACAGCAGCAAGATACAGGAAAATTGCATTGGTGGGCTGAGAAATTGCAGTTGAAGTTTAATATTGATAAATGCAAGGTACTGCATATAGCTATCAGTAAACCCAGAGTAGCTTATCAACTGTGTGGTACTACACTCATGGCAGTGGTGAGTGAAAAAGACTTGGGGGGAAATTGTGCAGTCAGACATGAAATTCTCTGACAGTTCAGACATGCTGCTCTAACAGCTCATGGGGTTTTGTCAATGACATTCAGAAACTTTGCTAGCAGGGATAAGGAGGTGATTATCCCTATGTATAAGGTCATGATTAAGCCGCATTTTGAGTACTGTATACGGGTCTGGAGGCATCACTTTAGGAAGGATGTAGATCTAGTGGAATGGGTGTAGAGAAGGTCAACCAGACTGGTGAAGGAAACAAAAGAATGCTCTTACCTAGAAAAGCTTGTTCTGCATATTGTAGCGTCTTGAGATTAGGCATTTGTGGGAAGAGCTGATTGAGGTGTTTAAAGGCAAAGATGTTAATAGCATTCTTCCGCTTGCTGAGATTACACACATGAGCTGGCACAGATTCAAGTTCAGAAAGCATGGTTGCAGTATAGATGTGTGGAAGCTTGCCTTTAGCCAGTAGGTGGTTGATTGTTGGAACAGGCTTCCATCTGTTGTTGTGGAAGTGGATGAGTTGAATAAATTCGAGGAAGAACTAGAAAAATTCTTGGAAGGTATGAAATGTGTAGGCTTTTTTTTTTTTTTTTTTCGGTTGATGCTATATAAGCTTGCTAACTTGCATCATTTTCCATTATTATTATTACTACTGCTACTACAACAATAATTGCCAGTATGGAATTGTATTTGTAATTTTACTAATGATAACTCTTTCTACCTTGCCTGCACAAATGGCTTCAACATTTTGAATATCTACCACCAACTCCTCAAGTGTCATTCTCTGGATACCTGTGGAGCGATGGAAACTTAGTAACTTCAGTCCTAAAATTCAATCCTGCCTTTTTTTCTCACAAAAGAGTCTTATGCTCATGTTTGACAACACTCAGATTTCTAAATAAGGTGAAATGTATGTATAAGGGGTTACCCTGACTTCTAGTCTCTCTCTCTTGCCTTAAGCACCACAAATGTTGCTTACTTGGCATCAAAAAAAGAATAGATGTGTTTTCTTTTATGATCTCAGTGTTACTTTTCTTCTGTATAGTTTTCCTTTTTTTCTTTCCCTCCTCATCCTGTAAAAATCTAAAATCTGTCCTGCCATTAAATATTATTTCCACATCTGGAGCGATGCTCCCAAAACCACTCAAGCTCCTATATTCCATTCAAAAGAGGCACCCGTGTTAATTAATGATTCATTTCTTATGACGTTTCTCCACACTCTCTCTCTCCCAGATGGTTAGTGTCTGCTGCATGTCTTTTCTGTAGATACTTCCATTGTCAGTGCTCTTCTGAATTGGCAGCTATACTACTATAGTGGCATCCCATTTGCCTTCATTATGCGAACATATGCCACAACCAATGAGCATCCATTTATTGCCCAACTCTTGGTGTGCTTTTAGGGAAGAGAACATCAGAAGATATTTCCATTCATAAATTTGACCTGAGGTGATGAAGCTCTCCAGTTAAATATTAAAAGAAACGGCAAAAGAGGTAAGCAAACTTTTGGCCTTAGCCGTAATTATGAGAGTATCCTTGCATTCAGGGAATATATGTGCAAATGTCTCCTATTTACAAAGGGGATCAAAGGGTGTAGTGAGTAATTAACACATGAAATTGTTTCCATCTCTGTCCCCTTATTTTTGTGTCATCCTGAAAGGAGAAAATATATCCATTGTTAAGTTTGCTCAACCCTTTTAAGGTCTCTAATACCTCAATCAGTCTCTTTACGTAGCAATAACTCTTTTAAGGCAAGTGTCTTGAAATAAAGCTTCCAGATCTACTTTGTTTTTCTTAATATTTTACCGATTGCTTTATTTTTCTTGGGTTTTGTAGAATCAGTGTCTAGTTTCAGTTGTGATTAAGCTTCTGACCGGGCTAGCCAGGTGGGTAAATTGCCTGCCTGGCAACCCAAAGGTCGCGGGTTCGAATCCCGCCTCAGGCTTGGATCAAAGTACTGCAAAAACCTTGGGAGGTGCATTATGGCCACAGAAGCCGATGCGCCAACAACTAACAAAAAAAAAAAAAAAAAAGCTTCTTACCATCTTGAATATATTTGAATCATTTCCAGAATCACCAGTAGTTCCAAATTTGGTGGGATAACCAACTGAATCATAGTTAAAAAATGTTTAGAAAGAAAATGTATGTTATTTACTCAGTTGTGATTACAATTCAGCCTGATCCTGTCTTTTTCATAGAGGATTTGAGATACACAACTGAAATTGTCAATAAAATTCTGAAGACCATTATAAATATCTATTCAAGAGAGTTTGCTCTTAATACCACAAACAGATTATTTGTGGTATTAAGATTTTACATAATTCTCTGATGTATTTTTAGTTTAAGTTCTGTAAATTTGTTTTTCATTACATTGTACTCTAATTTTGTATTTGCATAATTTTTTCTCCACTTTGTAAAGTTATTTTAGCTTTTCTCTTGTGTGCTTTTAATTTGTCAGTTAATTCTGTGTGTAATATGATTTTAATGCAAGTCTTTTGCATGCAAGTTAATGTTTCTTATACTCATTGCATTTATTTACGATACACTGTTTACCATAAATAAATGCAGTGATCTTTTTTTTTTTAAATCAATAAAAAACTTTTTTTTTTGAAATTTTAAAATTGTTTTAAAATTTCTAAATACCATCAGTTCTGCTATAATGTGCATTTTGACAATGCGAATTTGCTCCAGTGCAACTGATATATTAAGGAACAATGCAAGTATAACACAATTTTCTTGTTCGCCCTGCGCGATTTCATTTGCTAGTAATACTGGGTGAATGCAAAACCCGGCACCAAGCTGAACATAGCGACCTGCACAGCAATACAAAGTTTACGATGCTTAAAAATGTCGTGTGTGAGAGCTATATTTCCCATTTACTGTAGTTGTGTTGGTCAGAGACACACTGTTGTCATTCGCTGTATTCACAAGATAACAGGTGATATTGTAGGCTGACTGATGTGTTTGGGAACTCACATTTTTCAGTTCGAACAGAAATTTCACGAGGCGGGATAGCGTCAGCGAAGTAGCACATTTGTGGAGGTCACTACCATAAAACAAAAACAATTTGCAGTTCCCAGTTTATTCGGCTTTTCTGTTAGTGCAATCTAATTATAAACAGGTAGCAAACTTGATCTTACTACATTTGTGATAATACCAATAGCTGGAATTCTGTGGGTTTTTACGTTAATATGGTGAAATGTGTTTCCCCTTCCATGAAATCTTCAATCATATAAAAAAACAAATTTTCAGAATCTTCTCTTCATTCCTATTTTTAAAGCATGAAATTGTTACCAAGTATCTCACTTGTGCGTGCCATGTTTGTCATCATTGATTGCTTATCTTTTTTACTGTTAAATTTTACAATCCAAAAAAAAAAATTCTGTGAACAGAAATATCAGTTAGTATGTATATATTACACTGCTATATTTACTGTAATATTTATGTATTTATTAGAAATTTAAGATGTTTAAACCTACTTACCACACTGAACTTTTTTTCTTTTTTTTTTTCTTTTTTTTTTTTTTGAGTTATCTGCCCCATCCCTATTTTTCCCATAAGTTCTCTTGTTTTTAATGCATGAAATGTCATAGCACAGATATTTTTAGGAACACATGTACTGCGTTATAGCAGAACTAACTGCATGGTAGTTATGAAGAGTTGTATCTCTATAAACTAAGCCTTTGTTGTATCCTGATCTGTCTTCAGAATTTAATCCTATATTAATTAGAATTATTAGTTCTTCACCTTCAGTACACAGTTATATTATGTCTGTAGCTAGCTGTCTTTTTCTATCCTATCTGCCACTAAAAATCACTTTTACTAGCTTGAGCATAATTACACAGAGAATTAGTCTAGAAAAATTAATATTGCAGAAATCTAATGTATATAAATGATAAAGCATGCTGCTCCTTTGTATAATAATTTGATTAAATATGCTTTAAGGTTATGGCTAACTCCACGCTTGGATTGTAGTCGGCCTGCTCAACAGCTAGACTACATGAACCTTGTACCTGAAAAACTTGATCAAGCTGGAATTTTTGGAACACCGTCCTATGAAAAGCTTGATAGACTTTTGCAAAGATTCAACAATATGATTCGCAGGAATCCATTGCCTGGTAAATACAGTTCTCTTATGTTTATGTAAAATGAAAATATAAAAGTTATTAGGTGTTAAAAGGATTCAAACTTGGATAAGTCAGTTCTGATATAAATTGACTGACTTGGTGAATATATGCTGATCTGCATGAAAAATATATAATTTTTAATTGATATAACCAGTGCTTTTTTTTTTGTTAAAAAAAAAAAAAAAATAGGTGCCAGTACTCATTTTTTGCTATCAGAAAAAATTGAAAATTAAAAGGATATGAAAAAATACTCTAAATTTTTTTTTCCTGATATTGTTACTTTAGTAGTAATGTTTTTGGAATAAGAACAACAAATTTAGTATATTAAGTTTATTATGCATAAATTTCTTATTCAAGTATAAAAAATAAGTAAAATAAGTAAATAAATCTGTCAACTACTGAGTGCCGGGCACTCAGGATGAAGGTACCATAGTCACGAATGGTCGTTAGTGTAGTATCTCAAATATAGCTTTGTGGTAACTGAAAAAAGTTTCTAGTACCCTGACTTGGTCTAAAACTGAGGAACTAACAAAAGGTTGTCTATTTGAGTCTTTCCAGTTGTGAATGTGAATGACGAGGGTGGAAGAAATATTTCCGGCTTCTTCCTGGAGAAGCGATTAATGTCTTCGGGGAGAAGCAACTGGCAGGTGAGGGCCATGCAGGTGCCTCCCCACCACCGCCGCCTCAAAGCTGGCTCTCTGAGTACCTCCTTGCCAGGACAACTCAAGCTTTGAAAATTGTTAAAAAATACTTCTCGTTACAAAATTTATAAATGACCTTTATAGAATTATTAACTAACTATTTAACAACCTTTTTGTCACCAAAAGGAGAGTTACTCATTACAAAGAAGCATGCTATCGAATAGCAATAAAAATTTGTTTTTTTTATTTTAACACAAAAAGTAAATGATAGATTTAAATCTGAATAGTTTTCCCTTGATAAGCATCGAATAATGCATAGCTAATGTGATTTTTAAATTTTTAGTTCCATTAATGACAGGAATAGAGGGGGGAACAGGAAAATTACATTTTCCTGTCTGGCGCTGCCATTTTTAATTTTAAAATTATATTTTAAACCTACTCGTTGAGCTCTTTCCAACAGTATATAATAAGCTATAGGTTGTCAACATTATTTTTTGTCATCCCATATTTTACCCCTCCCCATTTCTCAGACAAATTTTTGTCAACGATCATTGTGGCATTATGTTGGCCCACATGATGTACAAACCCATACAAAATTTCAAGCCAAATAGGCTGAGTGTTCCAGAGATACAATGCTGTGACAGAAGGGCAGACAGATACAACTGAGTGACATAAGGGTTCTTCATTAGACTACAGACCCTAAAAATAATAAGTAAAAATAATTTCATAATAAAGTTTTTATAGAATTTGTAACTAATAGAGTAAGCTTATCTGCAAAAAATTCTAAGTTCATTTCACAAATATACATGCTCAGTTCTAATCTCAATGATGTCCATTTCCACTTGCATTCTGGCAAATCACATGTACGAATCTCAGTTATCAGTTGATCCAACTACTACTCATCTCAGTTGCCCAAATTATTTGCTGTATGATTCCGTTCGCCTCAAAGGTGGTACTTGTGCATATGTCCGTTCCGATATTCCCTGTCAGAGACTTGATAATTTGGGATCTCCTCTTTTCGATCTTCTCTGGCTTAAATTCTCTCTACCTCATTCTGTCAAATTCATCTGTTGTTTCTACCATTCTCTGAACTCCACTAATCACTTGGAGCTCTTTGACTTCCTCTCTTTGCAACTTGACTTTCTCCAGTCCAACTTTCTTAACAGTGAGGTAATTTTCCTTGATGATTTTAATGTTCACAACTCCAGCTGGCTTCTGTTTTCTAGTCACGTTGCGCCCAGCTGGTCGAAATGCTGAGGCTTTTGCAATTACTAATGACCTCACACAGATTGTTCATTTACCTACCAGAATACCAGACAGTCCTAACCATACAGCCAACACGCTTGATCTTTTTCTCACAAACAACCCTTCTAAGTACACGGCTGAAGTGAGTGGTTCTTTAGGCACCTCAGATCATAACTTGGTGATTGTCTCTTCTCCAATGGAGCCTTTATCTCGTGACTATTCCCAACCTACTGTTGTTTGCCATTACAAGAATGCAAAATGGGATGACTTGTGAAATTTCTTTTCTTTGGTCGTATTACTGTTTCAAAACTTCTGATGTCGGCATTTGCTCAGATCGTATCAGTTAAATTATTCGTGTCAGTAAAAGGTCCACTATAAAACCTTGTCCTTTATCTAAACCTTGGTTTTCCAATAAATGTACTAAGGCTGTTCAAGAGAAGAATGTTGAATATTGGAATTGGCTTCTTTCCAATCCTTCAGTTTCAATTTCTTCCTACACCAAAGCTCGCATCAATTGTAAAGCAGTTATTAATCAGTCCAAACTAGATTTTGAACAAGTTAAGAGTAGAAAACTTGCTTCTTGTCCTAATGGTAGACGAGAATTCTGGTCTCTTGCCAAAGCTATTGACCCCAACCTTTTCCCATTTTCCCAACAGAACCATCTGTCAAAACCAGATGGTTCTGTTGTCACTTCAGCCAAGGATAAAGCTGACCTGCTAGCATTCCATTTTTCTTCCAGTTAATGTATTAATTATCTTGTTAAAACACAGCTGTGGTCTTACGTCAAAAGGATTTTGACGAAACTCGATGCTCAGAAAGCTCCAGGCCTGATGGTATTTTTCCACTTGTTCTCAAAACCTGTGCTCCTGAACTTACTCCTGTTCTTTGCTGCCTTTTCTCACTTTATTATTCCAAAGGTCTTTTTCCTTCTGCTTAGAAATTTCCTCATAACCAGCCATTTCCTAAAAAGGGTGACAAATCCCTCCCATCCAATTATCGTCTCATTGCAGTTGCTTCTACTCTTTCTAAAGTAATGGAAAAATCAATTAGCTGCCAACTCTTAAACTACCTAGAAACCTTTTGTCTGATCAACGATCACCATTATGGATTCTGTCAGTGTCGATCCACTGATGTTCTGGCTTATGTTATCCATTTATGGACAAATTCAATGAAAAAGTTTGGTGAAACACAAGCAGTTGCTCTTGACATCTCAAAGACTTTCAGTTGTGTTTGGCATAAAGGTCTTCTAAACAATCTTCCATCTTATGGTTTGCCGACTGTTTTTCGTAATTGTTTATTCAGTTTATCTCTGATTGCTCACTGGAGTGATGGTAGATGGCTCTCTGTCTTCTAACTTCTCCGCTAATGCTGTTGTCTCCTAAGGTTAATTTTTTCACCCCACTCTTTTCCTCTTTTATAATAATGACCTTCTTCCATTAACTGGAAATCCTATCCATAGTTTTGCCAATGATAGCACATTGCATTCCACTTTCTATTTTGAGAAACCTTGTCCTGCGCAATCAGCTTCCACTTCTTGAAAATCTGCTACCAATTCCTTAAATGCCGATCTCCATGTAATTCTCCAGTTGGGCAAAAACAACTTAGTTGATTTCAATCCTTTTAAAACTCAGTCTTGTCTTATATCTCGCAAAAAGGATTCTTCTGCTCCTATGCTTATCTTTGGTGACACTCCGATTTCTAGTCAAGGTGATATCTCTTTTGGGGATTACCCTGACTTCTAATCTCTCTTGGCACAAGCACATTACAAATATTATTTTTTCTACATCTAAAAAACTTGGTTTTCTTTTTCGCTGTCGGCGTTACTTTTCTTCCAAACAGTTGTTCACTCTGTACAAATCGCAAATCCGCCCTGCCATGGAATATTGTTCTCACATCTGGGGCAGTGCCCTAAAACCTCTCTCAGGCTTCTAGATTCCATTCAGTAGAGGGCAGTTAGGTTAATTAATGACTCGTCGCTAACAGAGTCTCTCCACTTGCTGTCTCATAGATGTACTGTTTCTGTTGCATGCCTTTCTACAGATACTTCCATAGCCACTGTTCTTCTGAATTGGCTTCTATAATTCCCCCTCTTTCAGAACAGTCTGAACATGTACCGCCACCTGCCAACATCCATTTACTGTCCGACTTCGAACTCACAGAACCAACTTTTCATCTTCCTCATTTATTCATCCAACTGCCATTTTCTGGAACAACCTTCCTTCATATGTATTTCTTGAAAATTAGTCTACAGAAGTTCAAGTCCAATGTCAACAAATATCTTCTTTCGTCTTCCCAACCTCCAACCCAAGCACAGTTCTAAGTACTATGGGTTCTAATACCTCTCCTGTTTGGGTTTTCATTAAAAAAAATAAAAAATAAAAAAAAAGAATATTCCAAATTAAATTTTCATCTGACATCCTGTGCCAACTTCTTTTCTTCCTCTTTGTTGTGTCTCTTCCTGAATGACGTTTCCGAAGCAGCCATGAATCGACATATTTTGCTGGATCAAACTGGGTTAGCAGTTGGCCTACAATTTTAAGAAACTGTTTTTGTCATCGACGAAGCTCTGGTTGGGCTGGCGATCAGATTCATTTGTGAGAATTCTTGTTCACATTCACTCGAGGAAATTGGTATTGTACTCAGAGCATCCATCAAATGCTTCAATTTTTCTGAAACCACTTTTTCAATTAGGTATTCCCGAAATTCACAAATTGTATCTCTTTCATTTAACTGTAACCTAATATAATTTTCTAACTTCATTTTCACCAAATTTCCAACAATTCATGTTTAGAAGGTTAATACCTTCGTTGTCCTCATTTTATTTCTCTCATCATCGGTATTGTCACTAGTTCTTAAATTTGAATTTTTTTTTTTTTTTTTGAAACTGTCCAAAATGTCAGTGTCATTCAGATATTCAGGTACTGTGACCATGTAAAGAGATGGGAAAATTTACAGAAAAATATGGATGATGCACTTCTTTTACCCTGACAAATAATTATTTGTTGGGGTAAAAGAAAATCACTCTCTCCTAATTCTCGAATGGGGCACTTACAGTGATTCACAGCATTGTCCAACCTACAGCCCACCCAGAAAGTGAACTAAAAAAGCATTTTAAATTTTTTTAATTATCAAAAAAATTTCTCATTAAATGTTTTGTTCAGTAAATATAATTGTGTATTGTACTTAAAAAAATTTTCAAATATTTTCGATTTTACTTTTACATGCAATAAGATATGGAAAATGTAACACACTAAAGAAATCTAACTTTGAATTTTTTTTTGAATATGGTGTTTATGTCCAAATGTTTCTCCATACAGGGGAAACATTTGGACACTACTGCAGTAGGTGGACCAGAGCCCATTGGAAATACCCCTTGATCTGCTCACTGTTGACCAGCACGACTTCTCCATATGTGGGACAGGTGGTCAGATAGGTTTTACCAGGTACCACTAAGTTGTAGAATGGTAATCCCTTTAGCTCTCATAATTCGTACAGCAGCACTAATTGCCTGAAGGCCAGAAATGCGAACAGTGCGTACCAAGTTATTCTCTCTTAATCCGTTCGCTGTATGAAAATTTTGTTCTCTCAACGGAAAGTATTTTATATGTATCTTCCAAGGGGGATTCAAAATAATTCACTATAAAAGGACTTCGTTAAACAGAGGTCCGACTAAGTAATTTAGAATTATAAAAATGGTTATGCAGTTTTTTATATAGAAAATATCTTAACAATAGACAGTCAATTGTGTGCCGAGAGATACTGCCTTCCAATTTTTTCTGTAAATAATAATCTGGTTAATGATTGATATCTACAATTATTTTGAATTTTCAACCCAAATCATGCAGGCCTTGTTACAACATTGATCATGGTCATTATTAGGTGCTACTGGGTTCTAATATTAATTAGTGGGAATGGTTTTCTATAACTTTAGCTCTTTGGCCAAACTTGAATATACTTAAGTTAAAAGAATAAACTTAAAAGAAAAATATACAATAAGCTTCTGAACTGTAAATTTTTGTTAGCATATCATTTCGTTGTCTGCTGTCTCACTGAAACAGCAGCATCTCAAGAAAAATGCTGCTGATCTCATTCTTCCCAAGGTGCCTCCATAGCCAAGTGGGCAGGAGCAGCAGTGCGTAGCACATGCTTCTTGATTAGACTGGGGTTTGAGCCCGTGTCCACCAAATACAGAGGATGCAGAAAGGTCAGGGATTGACCACCATATATCCCCGGAGCAATATGGCCTTAGTTGCTAATGCTCATAAAAAAAAAAAAAAAAAAAAAAAAAAACCAAATAACAAATAACTACACTTTGATCATGGTGTAATACAGTGCTTTAAGAAAACTATTAAAGACTGTTATTACACAAAAGGTGTCTTAAAAGCAAAACACAATGAAAAATCAATATGCTGCAGGCAATCATACATGAAATTGGAGAGACAAGGAAATAAAGATTACTGGTTTTTTTTTTTGGTTTTTTTTTATTGGCTTGATTTTAATGAAATTTGGGATGGCTTGACAAATTTTATTAAAAGAGCACCATATAAAATATTATGAAAATCTCTTCATTAGGAGTCATCTCAAGAAAAATGCTGCTGATCTCATTCTTCCCAAGGTGCCTCCATAGCCAAGTGGGCAGGAGCAGCAGTGCGTAGCACATGCTTCTTGATTAGACTGGGGTTTGAGCCCGTGTCCACCAAATACAGAGGATGCAGAAAGGTCAGGGATTGACCACCACATATCCCCGGAGCAATATGGCCTTAGTTGCTAATGCTCCTAAAAAAAAAAAAAAAACCCACACCATTCTTCCCAAAACATTGGATATCTCCGTTTTACCAATAACACTATGAATTAAAAAAAAAAATAAAAAAAAAAAAAAATTGGTTTATTTGAATTTCATGGTGTTTGATTGTTTTTTTTATGAAAACCCCAAATATAAGAGGTATTAGGAACTATAGAATTTAGTAATGTGCTTGGGTTGAAGGTTGAGAAGATGAAAGAAGATATTTGTTGCTATTAGACTTGAACTTCTGTAGTTTGTAATTTTCAGGAAATACATACGAAGGAAGGTTGTTACAGAAAACAGAAGTTGAATGAATAAGTGAGAAAAAGAAGTTGGTCCTGTGAGTTTGAATTTGGACAGTAAAAGGATGTTGCCTGGTTGCAGCACGTGTTCAGACTGCTTTGGAAGAGAGAGTGAGAATTAAGAGTCCAGTTCAGAAGAACAGTGCCCATGGAAGTATCTATAGAAAAGTCGTGCACCAGAAACAGAACGTCTATGAGACAGAGGGAAGAGACTCTATTAGAGATAGGTCAATAATTAACCTAACTGCCCCTTTTGAGTGGAATCTAGAAGCCTGAGAGGTTTTGGAAGCACTGCCCCAGATGTGGGAACAATATTTCATAGTAGGGCGAATTTGTGATTTGTGCAGAGTGAACTGTTTGAAAGAAAAGTAATGCCAAGAGTGAAAGCGAAACCCCAGTTTTTCAGATGCATAGGAAACAATATTTGAAATATACTTATACCAAGAAGTTAGAAGTAATCTCCAGTAGAGATATATGATCTTGTCTAGAGATCAGAGTGTCATTGAAGATGAGCAAAGGAGCAGAAGAAGAATCCTTTTTGTGGGATATAAGACAGGATTGAGTTTTAGAAGGATTGAAATCAGCTAAGTTATCTTTGTCCCAGTGGGGAATTACCTGTAGATCAGCATTTAAGGAATTGGTATTGGATATTCAAGAGTTGAAGCTGTTTGTGCAAGGCAAGGTTTCTCAAACTGGAAAGTGGCATATAATATGCTATCATCAGAAAACTATGGATAGTGTTTCTGGTCGATGGAAGAAGTTCATTAATGTATAAAAGGAAAAGAGTGGGAGAAAGAACTGAACCTTGGGAATACTGGCATTAGTTTAAGGAAATGTGGTGCTTTACTTGGAACAGGGTTCTGAAGTCTAATCCTTATTATCCTGTTCACCAGATTTATCATTCAGTTCTGAAGACTATTCTCTGGAAGATAGATTGGGAATTGGCAAGTCTTTGTTTTATGGCACCAGAGAAATAAAGGATGATGTGTTGGAATACACTGCAGCTTTTTGATCTTCAGCCTTTTTAAATATTGATATACCCATCATAGAAAGGTTAGCGGTCATCGTGATTGTTTACGGACTCGCAATATTCAACATATACAAAAATATACACTTACCACTATCACAAAACTAACCCTCTAATGTTGATCCACAACTGTCACAGTCATGGGTGCCAGCAGGATATTTTGTAAGGTGGTGCATGTGAATAAATTTTTTGTTCACCAAATTTTTGAATACATGCAATAGTTTAATTAAGTAAAGGTTGATTGATTTACGTGTACAGCCAAGCCGTTTTGTGACCAGTGGGAGAAAGTACTTGTATTTTGAAAGAATGTATTGTTTTAATGTTTCAATAAATTAATGAAAATATTAAAAATTGTGTGTTACTTTGAAATCCAGAGGTGGTGCATTTGCATCACCTTGCACCATGCTGCCGGCACCCATGATTACAGGATCCACAACTTGTCTTAGCCATCCGAGGCATTCCAAAATAGGTTTCATATGCAGTGTAGAATTTGATGCTCCCAACTGTGTTATTCTTCACCTGAATTTGAACCGATGTAATGTTCACAAACAGCAGATTGTCTAAAGATTACTTACACCTTTTAGTAGCCATAGTATGCTGCAAAAAAAATTAATTAAAATAATAAATTATTATTAGAATAATAATAGTTTTTTTATTATGTATCACAATATGTTATAATAGCTTTATCTTATATATCATAATATTAGTCCTGACATTGTAATACACAGATGTTATCAAAAGAACCCACTAAAATCCTGACAATAAATATAAACCAAAAGCATTGATGAAATTAGCACAAAGTATGCATGAAACAGTTAAATATAAACAAACTTTTGTTGCATTGCGTAATAGACTGATGCACGGTGGCATATTAATCATAATTAAAAGCTGCTTCATGAGAGCAGTTTAAGTATCCTAAAGTGCTACTATTTGAAGTGATTCTCTTAGGTGCCCATCTGGGCAATTTCTCTTCAATGTTGTTAATGTGTACATTCATTCCAGTATTGGGCAAATATTTTTATTGAATTTGTGATGTTGTTGATTAAACTTTAAAATTGATGCTATTATTTTTGGAATCTTGAATCTTCCTCTCCCTAATTGTAGGTATTTGTCCTCTCTGTTAAATGATTATCTAACAGCACTAAATTTAAGAGTTCTTGACTCTCCTACTAAGGGAGATTAAAATTCTTCTGTTGCTGGTTTATGCTGTTTGCCAGTAGTAGCAACTGCTACCTGTATAACTGGGATTTCCACCTGGAGTCTGACATCTTCCTATTTATGTGTATCTTAATATTCTAATGTGCAAAAAATTGTTACCACATTGTTATAACATACAAGTTGGATCCATTATTTTCTCCAAAATTTTTGCAGATCCCATTCTCCTTAGAACTCTTGAATATTTTTCCCTATGGTCATCCTGTCCTTTTGACCTTCTGTGGACCTCTTAGCTATTTGGTTAGCTTGTATTGCAACCAATACTTGTCTTTTACCTATCTCCAAATATTGTCATGGGATTTAAGAACTAAAATATATACAAAGGGTACTAGGAAAGTTTTGCAATATGACGCAACAATGAATCACAGGAAGCTGCTTGTTGCTGCATGTTGAGACATGTTCATACGTGCATAGTAGCCGCTGTGCCAACTCGATGGGCTCAGTTATTCATTAGTAGTGAGAGTGTAAAGTGCTTGCAATGGCATCGTGGTCAAGAAATGAGATAAGGACAGCGGTATAATTTTGTGCGTGGTTTAACCATAGACCAGTGCTTAGAAGAAATGGCTCTTGCACTAGATGATGATTGTCCACATCATACAATGATATTCAGGTGGTATAGAGAATTCCAAAGGGGAAATTTCACTCCGGAGGATTCTGAGAGGCCAGGAAGGCCACGAACGTCAGTTACGGAGGAAAACATTACTGCTGTGAGGAAAATGCTTGACGAAAACAGGCGAGTGACCTACCAACAGATAGAGGATACATTGGGCCTAAATGCACCAGCAATTCGTTCGATTCTGCAAGATCATTTGCACGTGAAGAAACTTTGTTCTCTCTGGGTGCCGCATCAACTGACTGAAGAGCAGATGACACGACGTGTGACTTGGTGCCGGGAGATGTTAAAAAAGTTTGATAAGGGACAATCTCGGTATGTGAACAACATCGTGACAGGTGATGAGACTTGGCTGTACTATTACGATCTGCCGACCAAGGCTCAAAACAAAGTTTGGGTCTTTGATGATGACGACACACCCGTAATTGTCAGAAAATCCCGATCTGTAAAGAAGAAAATGATAGCTGTATTTTTCAAATCGAGTGGAATTGTGGAATGTGTCGTTTTGGACACGCAGAAGACAGTCACAGCTAAGTGGTATACTGAACAATGCCTGCCTAAAGTCATTGGATCTATGAAGAACCTGCGGCCAAAGTCAAGAATGGACACCTGGTACCTCCATCACGAAAATGCTCCAGCTCACTGCGCCAAAGCCTGCACCGAATATTTGACCAAGACAGGACTGAAACTTCTCGAGCACCCTCCCTACAGTCCAGACCTTGCTCCCTGCGACTTTGCACTGTTCCCGCATGTGAAAATGAAGCTAAAAGGGAGGCGGTTTTCCAGTGATGAGGACCTTCTACGGGCTTGGGACAACGAGTGTGCTTTACTCCCTAGTGAAACTTGGCAGAACTGGTTTAAAGATTGGTTTCGGAGGATGGAGAGGTGTATTGAATGTAGAGGAAATTACTTTGAAAAAATTAAATAAAGCTGTATTGCAAAACTTTCCTAGTACCCTTTGTATATACAGGCGAACTTGGTTATAACGAGCACGGAAATAACAAGATCATGGATGTAATGAGCAAAAAGCCATAATGATTTTAATTTACGCGTATTCCCATATAATCACTCACTGTTATAACGAGCATACTACATGAATGTACCGTACAAATTTTGGTAACTATGCAAACATTCGAAAGTACAGGCAGTTCCTGCTTTAAGAGTTTTCGCTTTACGAGTTCCCGGGTTTAGGAGTTTTTTTTTTTTTTTTTAATCAAGTATCAACAAAATTGAAAATTTGAACATTAATTGCAAAAAATGAATGGCAAACATTCATAAATACTGCATTTCGAACCACACGTGTAGCTATACAATACAGTGTACCCCGCTTTACGATATTAATCCGTTACCATCGTATCGCAAAAATATAATGTGAACCCAATAACAGATGTTTTTTGGTAATTCATTCCATGACCTCAGAAGTTCAAATTTTCACTATATAATTCCCTAAAAGGTTGTTTTTATAGGGTAAATTATATTAGTTACCAATTCAAATCTTTAAACGCACTACACTTTCATTGCTTTTTGATATTTTTATAAAGCACATTTCTGGAAGTCACGAACCTAAAACAAACAATTTGCACTTTCCGGTTTTTTGGGTTTTTCTGTTACTGCCAGCAATTATAAATGGGTAGTAAACTCTGTTATTGCATTTGTGAAAATACCGATAGCTGGAATTGTGCGGGTTTTTAAGTTATTTTGGTGAAATGTGTTTGCCCTTTACTGAAATTTTCAATTGTATAAAAAAATAATAAATTTTCAGAATCTTCTCTTCATTCCTTATTTTTTCTTAAAGCTTTGTAAACTTGTTACTCTGCACAAATCGTGTTGCAATTTGTGTGTTCCGTTAAAAATGCATATGCTATGCTATTGAAATGTATAAAGAAAAGAGAATGTCTTGGAAATAAATGCCTCTTGAAGTATTTCTGAAGAGGACGACTCCTTGTGCAACAAACCAACTGCCGAGCCAATAATGAGTTATCAATGAGTGTGCATTTAGTCAATGATGATGATGAAGAATAAACATTCTTTAACATTTGTGAGTCATAAATAATTTCTCTATTATAATTTGTTTGATTTTACAGGCTACGTTTTCATTTCTTTGGATAAATCAATCATTGTTTAAACATAAATTAATTAGCCGACTAATTTCATTGTTGATAACGTAACCCCTATTTTTAACATTGTCTGTGGGAAATCAATTCCTGCTTTACAAGCGCGAGCTAGGAACGAATTAACTCGTCAAGTCAAGAACTACCTGTAGTTGAAAGAACCCAATTCTTAGAATAGACAAAAATTAAAAGGGCAACTTAGCTTTTATGACCACCCTCATTGCATTGGATTAGTGGCCAGTTTGACCTTGCCCTTTCAGGGACTGGAGCTATACAATAGTGCATTGGTGTTCTGCTTGTCGCATTACCCTATTTACATATTGTCTTGTATTCACTGAACCATAAATTTATTTCGGGACTTCTAAGAATTTTGTATGCGAATCACTTTACTGTCATTTTAAATAAAATCAGTTAGAAATGAACCCTTCCTTTGGAAACATGCCTACTAACAAAAGAAAGTGTCTCTTGATCCGCGAAAAAGTCGAATTATTTGAGTTAAAACGTGGTGCAAAAAATGTTGAAGTGTGTAAAAAGTTTTTGTTCTCTTCAAGAGTAATGATATTATGGAAGAATAAACATGTTTACCTATAGGCACTGGAAAAGAACATAATGGGGGGAAAAATTTAGAAAGCGTGATGTTACAAACATCAATGAAGCGTTTCTTCAATGGTTCTCTACACGAAAAAGTGCTGGATTTTCTAATAGACGGTCTGATCTTGAAGGCTCAAGCGGAAAAATTTGCTAAACAATTTGGACTCTATGATTTTGTATGTAACAATGGTTGGTTGGATTGATTTAAAAACTAAATACAAGCATATTAATACAAATAATATATATGTATATACTAATACTATTTTATTTTTTCTCTCTAATATTTCTTTTGTTTTTTGTATCTGTCTTTTTATCAAGTTATTGAGAATTAAAAAAAAATCTGAGATAGATTTAACTCATCACTGATATAGTGAGTAACGGTTATAATGAAGAAATTTTGTCAGTTCCTTGATGCTTGTTATAACCAAGTTTGGCTGTATATATTTTTTTCCTCCAAGCAGAAACTGTACTGGTTAAAGAAAGGAGTCTCTCACCCAACATAATATTCTGCTTTATACACAGGCATTCTCATCATTAAAGAGGCTTAAAGAACGTCAGTTAGGAATGCCTTGTATTTCATAGTCAAACTTAAAAAAATGCATATGAGTTTTGTTTTTAATAATATTTACTTTTCTTATAGGAAGAGTCATTACAGTTGAGAGTCAAGAAATGAAGGTTTCTAATTATACAGGTCTTGATCCTGATAGATCATATTGGACAGAAGATGGTGAAGTATCTAAACATTTTCTTTATGTCATTAGAGTATTTTTTGAGCATTCAGCACCTGGAAATGAGGAAATAGGTATGTGATACCTATTTTTTTAAGCATTTGCTATTTTAATACTTAGTATGTGATACATTTAGTATGAGATAATAAAAATATCATTGGAGTAAAAATTAAGAGTTTGAGAGCTTTCATAAATATATATATATATATAGGCCACCCCCATATAACACAGTACTTCTACAACAAGGTTTCGCTCTAACATGATTAATAAACTGTAGCAATCCTTGTACAACATGGTTTCGCTCTAACATGATTAATAAACTGTAGCAATCCTTGTACAACATGGTACTTATAATATGGTTTCGATCTAACACAGAGAATTGTGGCAAATCTCGCATAACACAGTATTTTTTTAGATTTTCTACGGAGAAAACTTTGCAGTAAAGCTAAATTATTGGACAACCCCCCCCCCCCCTTTTTTTTTTTTTTTTGTTGGGCAATTCCAGTTCTGTGCTGTTGAACTTAGACTCAAACAAGTTAGGGTTAAATTTGAAAGTGTTTGCAATTCCGGACAGACACGATAGGAAGGAGTATACAATGAGAGGCTTGTCAATCAATTCAGAATTTTTCTTGGCATGGTCTGTGCTTAATAGTAGCAATCACTGGGATTGCTTCTACAGGGATGGGGTACACTTAAATAGGCAGGGTGCAAGAATATTTGCTGATGCTGTCAAGGCAGTGTTAGGTGAGTCGGAAAGCTGCTAGCTTTGGGAAATCACACACTAAAAGAATAACAGTAGCTGCAGGCAGAGGGGAAAGCCATTCTTGCACTGCTTCTATTGTAATAAGCTGCAGCCTAGAGAGCAAGTTGTTGGGGATTTCAAGAGTTGCTGGTTGTCATGGAACAAGTAATTGGGTTGGGCTGTTTTAGGGTAACTAAGAGTAAGAACAGGTGCATGTATACGTGCATGTACACCAATGGTTAGGAGTTTGATAAATAAATTTTATAAATTTGAAGTGCTGATCAAGGCATGTTTGGATATCAGAGACATGGTGTCACACAGATATAAGCAGTGCAGAATTGGAATTTGGGGAGTACAATGTGTATGGAAAGGATAGACAAGGTGGGAAGGGAACACAAAATCTAAGCAAGTGCATTCAGTTGATCTAGATGAACGGTGCAATGTTGAGTCAGTTTGGTGTGATATAAACTCAAACTCTGGAAAAGCAAAAATGAGAGTCTGAGTTTGTTATAGGCTTAATGACTCTGAGTACAGTGGACAATGACAGGGCCGCTGCAAGTGGGTAAGTGAGGTAAGCATCGCTTACAAGTGGCACTTCAGGAGGGCACCAAAAATGTTTTTGACATGTACAAGTCAGACCTCTGTAATGGATTTCTTTATAGAAATTTTTTCTATATAACAATTTTTATTAAATCTCCCTTGGTAATTGCATCTAAAATAGTTTCGGTAAAACGAAGATTACTTCCATATACCAACAGATTACGAGAGACTTTACTGGGAATGCTTTGTTCGCACCTCTGGCCTTCAAAGGCACCCCCGTAGCCAGGTGGAAAGGAGCAGCAGCGCATAGCACATGCTTCTTGATTAGACCGGGGTTCAAGCCAGTCACCACCAAATACGGAGGATGCGGAAAGGTTAGGGAATGACCACCGCATATCCTGGAGCAATATGGCCTTAGTTGCTAATGCTCCTAAAAACCAAATAACAAACAAACAATCTGGCCTTCAAGCAATTGAGTCAATTAGTGCTGCTGCTAAGCACGAATTAAGATCCAAAGGTATTACCATTCTTCAACTTATTGTTACTCTTAAAACCTATCCAACCGCCTGTCCCACGTACCCAGAAGTCATGCTGCTAACCTGATGGTTAAAACCAATCAGATGACCAGCATAACTTCCATCATTTACCAGTAATGGTGAATACAGGGTAGGGCAAGTGTCCTCCTGTCATTTTTCGGAGAATATACACCAAGTGTTTAAATTCTCTTTAGCTACAAAAAAAAATTTTTTTTTTATTTTTTTTTATTGTTAATATAGGATTTTATCTATTTCTTCATTGTGGCTAGGCTCTTTTCAGCTGACTACAGTTGACAACACTGATGCTGATGTGATCGCCATTCTAGTTCGAGGCATCACGCAGTTTGGTCATGCATAATATTTACTTCAAAGTAATTCAGACTATAGCTGTGTGCCTGTGTCTGCCAGTCACATTCTGTTTGAGTGTCATTTGTTTTGTTCTGTGCATTATTTTATGCTTTGTGCACAAACAAGGCACAAAATGGAGCTCCTCCTGTCATTTTTTTTCTGGATCTGCCACTGCTTACCAGTATTCAACAAGGCAGGCAAATAATTCATTTGAAATACAGTACATGAAATTGCAGACACGTTAATTTGCTTATCTGGAATTTGTTTCATATTTGTATTTTGCAGTTACAAAATCTTTTTATTCAAGTTATCTACCCTCAGGTAGGTTCAGGGCATCATTGATGCTGTGATTCTCTATCTTGTGCTATCCTTTTTTAATTCCTGCATAATTTCTTGTTATCCAATCCATCATTCCAATTTTCCTTCTCCCAGTAGTTCTCTTCTCACACATCTACCCCTCAATCCCTTTCCTCTACATGCTTTCTCTTCTCAATACCTGTCCTATAAAGTTATTTTGTCTCCTTAATTCTGTAGTAACATTCTCTCTTCTACTTTCCTCAAAATCTCACTCTGTTCACCCATTTCTCCCTTTCCCTCTTTTACACCCACATCTCGAAAGCTTCTAGCTGTAATCTCTTTCCCAGTGTCCACGTCTCGGAGCCAAAAAAGTACAACAGTCCATATCAATGTTTTCATCATTTTCTTTAACTCCTTGAAATTTCTTCTCAATAGTTCTAAATGCCTCTTTGTCCATTGCAATCCTTGATTTTATTTTTTCCAGGCTTTTTCCATTTTCTGTCATTATGCTTCTCAAGTATCTATCTGTTGACCTGTTCCAATATTATTCCACCTAAGTTATATTGATTCTTCTTCCTGGCCACTTTAAAATTAACATTACCTTGGTTTTATTGCTGTTAATCTTAATATCGTACTCGTTTATTGTGCTGTTCAAGATGTCCAAGGAGCTCTGTAATTCTTCATTATTAGTAATCAGTATCTAGTCATCTGCAAATCATATTGTCTTTATCTTTTCTCTTACTTTTGCACCTCCTTTCTGCTCTTCTTTGAACTCTTTCATCAGTGCTTCTGCATATGAATCAAATAGCATGGGAAACATGGAACATCCTTGCCTTACACCCCTACCAATGGAAATCACAAAATATTTTAAAGAAAATAGAGCAGAGGAAGCATTCAAAAAAAATTCTTGATTCGACTAATTATATGGCTACTATCATTGGCATTGACACTTTGTTTCCAGAAGCAAGCACTGTAAGGAAAAGATTGAAAAGATGTCATTTCGATTATGAAAGTAGAGAGGAAGCTATTCAGGATCCGAAACAAAATTTCAAAATTATATTTTTCTTTCAAATTATCTGAAACTGAAACGTTAACTGTGAAAGGTTTAGAAATATGAAAGAACATGCAGAAATATTTAAAATATTTTATAATATTTCTGAATTAAAAAAATGGTCATAAGACGATTTATTAAATCATTGAAAAGATTTACATATTAAATTAAGTGGCATTGATCGTAATGAGTCTGTTATGGATGATTTAATGTTGTTTGAAGAATTTAGAGTACTTCAAATTTATATTAAAAGCAATATTACTCCATTTGAAGTGTTACAATATATTTTAAAAAACTATTTTACAGATACATTTTCCAAATGTAGCATTAAGAATTTATGCAAATGAGGGGAACAAATGGGTGCTCTTACCAAGAAAGGCTTAAGTTCTGAAAGTTGCAGCATCTGGAGACTAGACTCCTGTGAGGTGATCTGATTGAGGTGTTTAAGGCTTTAAATGGTTTGAGCAAGCTGAATGCTGATGGGATTCTTCCTCTTGCTCACATTACACAGTTGAGGGGGCATAAATTCAAATCGAGGAAAGACAGTTGCAGAATAGCTGTTCGGAAATTTGAATTTAGCCAGCGAGTGGTTGAATGCTGGAACATACTTCCATCTGTCATTGTGGAAGTTGATAGCTTAAATAAATTCAAGGAGGAACTGCACAAACCCCTTGAAGCGGATGAAGAGGTGAATGAGAAGTGGTTTTTTTTTTCCTTTTTTTTTTTGGTTTTTTTTTTTTTTTTTGCTGATGCTGTATATAAACTTGCTATCTTGCATCATATGCCACTACTAATGCCAATGCCAGTTTTTATGACTTCACCAGTTTCAGTTGCCTCAGTTGAATGCAGTTTTTCAAAATTAAAATTAATCAAATTATTTGAAACTACAGTGTCTCAACAATGCCTCTCTAATTTGGCAATAATTTCAATAGAAAATGATCATTTGGAACAAATAAACATAAATGAAATAATTAATAAATTTGCATCTCTTAAAGCAAGGAAACAAATTTGTATAACATTACAATTTTCCTTTTATTTTATTATTGTAATAGAGTAGGATTACTGTGATTATAATTTAAAGATTATTTCCAGAATTCAGAATGAAATTGTTATTTTTGTTCATTGTTTCATTATATTATATGTGAATGCTGTAATTTTCTTTTTCAATAAATTAATAATAACCATTTATGCCTAAATTTATTTTTTAATCGAAATATTTTGGGGTGGCAAATTTGATTTCGCTTACTGGTGGCATATGAGGTCTCAGCGGCCCTGAACAACTATACAGAGAATCAGTAAATCAGAATGTCTTATAATGGGGGATTTTAACTTTCCAGATATTGACTGGAACTTGTGGATTGGTCACTCCCACAGTAGCAAGACTGTTGTGGATTTATTTGTGATTGTTTTCTACAGCAGCATGTTAAAGAGGCAAATAGAGGGAGTAATATTCTTGATCTGATTATCAGCAGTGATTATTCATGAATTCAGAATTTACAGATAAAGGAACCACTGAGTGGCAGTGATCACAATGTGCTGATGTGGAATTTACTCAAAGATGTAACTAGCATCAGGGGTGACTATAGTGATCTCAGATTTTTTTTAAAATTCAATACAGTGATATCAACTGTTGATGTAACCAACAGCAGATTCTAAACGGGAAGCATTCAAAGTATTAATTTTGGAAGCTGCGAGGCTTTTCATTCCAACTAAGAAATACTGTTCAAGGTTTAGGCCCAAATGGATGTCAGATGAACTAATGAGACTCGTGGAAGAGAAGAAAAATGCATGGGACTCATACTCTTGCTTTCTTGCATCATGCCTTTAATTATGTAGTAGTAGTACTAATAGAGTTTTTCCAGTTCCTCCTTTAATTTCCTTAAACTATCAACTTCCACAATGATAGATGGAAGTTTGTTCCAGCAATTAACCACCCGCTGGCCAAAGGCAAATTTCCGCACTCTATTCTACAACTGTCCTTGCTCAATTTGAATTTGTCCCCCTAAGTTTCTTAATCTGAGCAAGCAGAAGAATCTCATCAGAATTCGGTGTGCTCAACCCATTCAAGGCCTTATACACCTCAATCAGATCACCTCGCAGGTGCCTAGTCACCATCTGCTGCAGTTTGCAGAACTTAAGCCCTTCTCTGTACATGCTCAAGCAACTCTACATCCTTCCTAAAATGAGGCCTCCAGACCTGTAGACAGTACTCAAGGCATGGCTTGACGATTCCCTTATACAAAGGGATAATCACCTCCTTTCCTTGGAGCAAAATCCCTGTATATCATTGACAAAACCCCATGACCTGCTCTGGCAGCCTGTCTGCAGTGCTAAGAAAACTTCATATCTGACTACACAATCACTTCCAAGTCTTTTTCATTTTCTGCCACCCTAAGTGTAGTACTTCACGATTGGTACATTCCTCTAGGGTTACTTTTACCCATATGCAGTACTTTGCATTTGTCAATTATTATTGTCATTATTTTTATTGTTGTTATATATATATATATATATATAGAGAGAGAGAGAGAACAAGAGTCAAAAATAGAAGGGAATCACCAAGAAAGAGAAGAATAATGATATCCATCTCATGATCCTAGGTGTGCCAAGCCCATACTCACCAGATGTTGAGCCCCTGGGGTGAGATGCAAACCCTGTCAGTTGCCACCTCTCAACCCATCTGCCCAAATTTCCTAGATCCTGTTGCAGTAGCACACTGCCTATCCACTGCAGGTGCCTTTCTTATGTTTAACTTCAACAATTTCTCTTCCACTTTGTTCTCAGTTATTACAAAATCATTAAGCACCCTGTTACAGTGTGATAAACTTCTGGCTTTTTCTTCCCATAATAATTCCTAATGTGTGAATGTAGATGCTAAAATACTCATTCAGTTTATTAGCTATCTGAGCAGGATCATCAACAGTAAAACCATCAATATCAATTAGACCAGTTCCTATCCATCCCCTTCCTTTTGGAGTTTATATAAGTAAAGAAGTCTGTTCTGTTTTTCTTACCATCCTTTGCCAAAGATTTCTCGTAATCTGCCTTCGCTGCCTAATCTCCTTTGTGACTTGATTACAGACTAGGTTATATCTGCCATAGGCTTCCAAGTCGCCTGATAATTTATATGCGTCTCATGCTTTTTTTCTTCTCTGCCACGAGTCTCATTAGTTCATCTGACATCCATTTAGGCTTAAACCTTGAACAGTATTTCTTGATCGGTATTAAAAGTTTAGTAGCTTCCATGATTAATTCCTTGAATGCTTCCCACTTAGAATTTGCTGTTGTTAACATCAGTTGGTCCCACTGTACAGAATTTAAACTCTGAGACTACTGTAGTCGCCTTTACGGAAACAAAAACTCTTCCCTTTTCCACCTGTTATATCTTTAAGTAAATCCATATCAGTACACTGTGATCACCGCCACCTAGTGGTTCTGTTATCTGCAAATTCTTAATGAATGAATAATCACTGCTGATAACCAGATCAAGAGTATTACGCTCTCTGGTTGCATCGTGAACATGCTGCTGCACAAAAGTCTTGGTAGTGTGCAAGTGACCAAGCCGACCGGGCTAGCCAGGTGGGTAAAGTGCCTGCCTGGCAACCCAAAGGTTGCGGGTTCGAATCCCGCCTCGGGCTTGGTTCAAAGTACTGCAAAAGCCTTGGGAGGTGCATTATGGCCACAGAAGCTGATGCACCAACAACTACCCCCCCCCCCCCCAAAAAAAAAGCAAGTGACCAACCCACAAGTCCCAGTCAATATCTGTGAAGTTCAATATTGTTCACAGTTTAGGCCTAAATGGATGTCAGATGAACTAATGAGACATATGGCCGAGAAGAAAAATGCATGGAATACGTATAAATTAATGGGTGACATGGAAGCCTATGATAGATATAAGCTGGTCTGTAACCAAGTCACAAAGGAGATTAGGCAGGCAAAGGCAGATTATGAGAAATCCTTGGCAAAGGATGCAAAGAAAAACAGAAAAGATTTCTTTACCTATGTAAACTCCAGAAGGAAAGGGATGAATCAGATTGGTCCACTGGATATTGATGGTTCAACATTTGAGGATCCTGCTCAGGTGGCTAACAAACTAAATGAGTAGTTTACATCCTCATTCACACATGAGGAGTTATTCAGGAAGGGGAATGCCAGAGGTGAAGTAAACTCTGGCAGTGATCTAGATGATTTTGTGATAACTGAAAAGAAAGTGGAGGAGAAGTTGTTGAGGATAAACATAAAAAAGGCACCCGAGGTGTACAGAATCTATCCAGTTATATTTAAGGAGGCAGCAAAGGAAGTAAGAAAACCCTTAGCCATAATTATGAGAGCTTCTTTGGATTCAGGGGAGGTACCCATGTACTGGAGCTGTGCAAATGTGACCCGAATTCACAAAAGAAGAACCAAAGGGCAACACAAGTAATTATAAACCTGTGAGTTTAACTTTTGTTCCAGGAAAATTAATGAAGGCACTGGGTAAAGAAGCACTGCAGGATCATCTAGACAAGACTTCAGTTATAGCTTGGACACAGCATGGTTTTGTTAAGGGAAAGTCTTGCCTGAACGATTTGATTGGATACTATGATGTAGTCACAAAAGAACTGGATGCAGGGAATAACTTTGATATTATATATTTGGATCTTAGAAAGGCTTTTGATACTGTTGCACATGGAAGACTGCTACACAAATTGGAGCAGTGTGACATTGGAGGCAAATTGCTGCTATGGATAAAGGGGTGGTTGAGGGGGAGAAGACAGAGTGGTAATCAATGGACACTGCTCATCGTGGACTAATGTTATTAGTGGAGTCCCTCAGGGTTCAGTGTTGGGTCCATTGTTGTTTTCTGTATTTAAAAATGATATTGATGATGGTATATCAAGCTTAATGTCCAAGTTTGCAGATGATGCAAAGATTGGCAGGGTTGTTAAGGACACTACTGATGATATGCTGCTGCAACAGGATCTGGAAAGGTTGAGCAGATGGGCTGAGAGGTGACAAATAAAGTTTAACATTGACAAATGTAAAGTACTACATATGAGAAACAGCAACCCCAGAGCAACGTATCAACTCTGTGGTACTACACTGACAGTGGTAGAGAATGAAAAGGACCTGGGGGTAATTGTGCAGGCAGATATTAAGTTCTCTGAGCAGTGCAGATGGGCTGCAAGAGTAGCTCATGGTGTCTTGTCAATGATATACAGGAATTTTTCTAGCAGGGATAAGGAGGTGATTATTCCCTTGTATAAGGCAATGGTCAGGCCACATCTCAAGAAGGATGTAGAGCTGCTGAAACAAGTACAGAGAAGGGCAACAAGATCAGTGAATGGAACAAAGGGTTGCTCTTATGAAGAAAGGCTTAAGTTTTGCAAATTTCAGTGTCTCGAGACTAGGCACTGGCAAGGTGATCTGATAGAGGTGTATAAAGCCTTGAATGGTTTGAGCATGCTCAATGCTGATGGGATTCTTCCTCTTGCTCAGAATAATCACCTGAGAGGGCATAAATTCAGATTGAGGAAAGACAGATGTAGGATAGATGTGCGGAAATTTGCCTTTAGCCAGTGGGTAGTTGGTTGGTGAAACAGACTTCCATCCCTTGTTGTGGAAGTTGATGGCCTAAATAAATTTAAGGCTCATCTGGACAGGTATTTCGAACGAACCAATGGATGAAATGGAAGTGGGTTTTTTTTTTTTTGGCTGATGCTGCATAAGCTTGCTTTCTTGCATCATATGCCTCTACTAATGCTAAAGTTAAAATCCCCCATTATAACATAATGTGATTTACTGACCCCTTCTGTTTCTCTGTACAATTGTTTGTTGTAGTCATTAGGCCTATAACACACTCCTACTCATTTTTGCTTTCCCAGTGCTTATGTCACACCAAACTGACTCAACATTGCACTGTCTGTCTATGTCAACTGGATACACTTCCTTAGATTTAGTTTTTCTTAATTAATAACATAACCCCCTCCTCCCTTCCTATCCTTTCTGTACACATTGTACTCCCCAAATTCCAATTCTGCATTCTTATCATCTCTGTGATACCATGTCTCTGATATCCCAACAATATCTGCCTTTGGTGTCCTGACCAGCACTTCAAATTCATGAAATGTAAACTCTAAAAAGAAGGGATGAATCAGATTGGTCCACTTGATATCGATGATTTGACTATAGATCATTCTGCTCAGATAGTTGCCAAACTGAATACATAAGTATTTTGCAACTGCATTCAAAGATGACAAATTCTGTAGGGAAGTGGAGAACAGAAGCTTATTAATCTTTAACAGGGAGCTAAATTATTTTGTAATAACAGAGTAAAGTGGAGGAGAAATTGCTGAAGTTAAACATAAGAAAGGCATCTGGGGTGAATGGGATCTATCCAGTTATATTAAAGGAGGCCACAAAGGAAGTAAGCAAACCCTTAGCCATAATTATGAGAGCATTGTTGGACTCAGGAAGTCCCTCTGAGTCCAGTCACAGAACGTGCAAATGTATCTCCAGTTCAAAAAAGTAGGATAAAAGGGTGACATGATTAATTACAGAACTATTAGTTTAACTTCTGTCCTCGCAAAAATAATGATGTCACTGATTAAAGAAGCATTGTAGTATCATCTAGACAAGACTGCAGTAATAGTTAAGACACAGCATGGGTTTGTTAAGGGGATGTCTTGTCTGACCAATTTGATTGGTCAGACAATGAACTGGATGCAAAAAAATAATTTTGATATCATATACTTGTATTTCAGGAAAACCTTTGATACTGTTGCACATGGAAGACTATTGTACAAATGGGAGCAGTATGGCATTAAGAGCAAGTTTCTACAATGGATAAACGGATGGTTGAGTTGGAGAAGACAGAGCGGTAATCAATGGACACTGATCTTCACGGACTAATGTTATTAGTGGAGTCCCCCAGGGCTCTGTGTTGGGTCCATTGTTTTTTCTGTATTTATCAATGACACTGATGAAGGTATATCAAGCTTAATTAGCATTGGCATTTGATGCAAGAAAACAAGCTTATGCAGCATAAGCCAAAAAAATAAAATTAAAAAAATTAAATAAATAAAAAATAACCACTTCCACTTCAACCCTCTGTTCGTTCAAAATACCTGTCCAGCTGAGCCTTAAACTTATTTAGGCTATCAACTTCCACGACAAGGGATGGAAGTCTGTTCCACCAACCAACCACCCTCTGGCTAAAGGCAAATTTCCACCTGTCTATCCTACATCTGTCTTTCCTCAATTTGAATTTATGCCCACTCAGGTGATTATTCTGAGCAAGAGGAAGAATCCTGTCAGCATTGAGCATGCTCAAACCATTCAAGGCTTTATACACCTCTATCAGATCACCTTGCCAGTGCCTAGTCTCAGGACACTGTAATTTGCAAAACTTAAGCCTTTCTTCGTAAGAGCACCCCTTTGTTCCATTCACTAATCTTGTTGCCCTTCTCTGTACTCGTTCCAGAAGCTCTACATCCTTCTTGAAATGAGGCCTCCAGACCTGTATACAGTACTCTAGGTGTGGTCTGACCATTGCCTTATACAAGGGAATAATCACCTCCTTATCCCTGCTAGAAAAATTCCTATATATATCATTGACGATACAACATGAGCTACTCTTGCAGCCCGTCTGCACTGCTCAGAGAACTTCATATCTGCCTGCACAACTACCCCCAGGTCTATTTCATTCTCTACCACTGTCAGTGTAGTACCACAGAGTTGATACGTTGCTCTGGGGTTGCTGTTTCCCATATGTAGTACATTACATTTGTCGATGTTAAACTTCATTTGCCACCTCTCAGCCCATCTGCTCAACCTTTCCAGATCCTGTTGCAGCAGCATGGTGTCAGTAGTGTCCTTGACAACCCTGCCAACCTTCGTATCGTCTGCAAACTTGGACATTAAGCTTGATATACCATCATCAATATCATTTATAAATACAGAAAACAATAATGGACCCAATACTGAACCCTGAGGGACTCCACTAATAACATTAGTCCACGATGAGCAGTGTCCATTGATTACCACTCTGTCTTCTCCCCCTCAACCACCCCTTTATCCATAGCAGCAATTTGCCTCCAATGCCACACTGCTCCAATTTGTGCAGCAGTCTTCCATGTGCAACAGTATCAAAAGCCTTTCTAAGATCCAAATATATGATATCAAAGTTATTCCCTGCATACAGTTCTTTTGTGACTGCATCATAGTATCCAATCAAATTGGTCAGGCAAGACTTCCCCTTAACAAAACCATGCTGTGTCCGAGCTATAACTGAAGTCTTGTCTAGATGATCCTGCAGTGCTTCTTTAACCAGTGCGCCTCCATTAATTTTCTGGGAACAGAAGTTAAACTCACAGGTCTATAATTACTTGTGTTGCCCTTTGATCCTCCTTTTTGAATTGGGGTCACATTTGTACATCTCCAGTACATGGGTACCTCCCCTGAGTCCAAGGAAGCTCTCATAATTATGGCTAAGGGTTTGCTTACTTCCTTTGCTGCCTCCTTTAATATAACTGGATAGATCCCATCCACCCCAGGTGCCTTTCTTGTGTTTATCTTCAACAGTTTCTCCTCCACTTTACTCCCAGTTATTTCAAGATTCTGTAGATTAGTGCTAGAGTTGAATACACCTCTGGCATTCCCCTTGCTGAAAACTCCTCATGTGTGAATGTCGATGCAAAATATTCATTTAGTTTGTTAGCTACCTGAGCAGGATCATCAACAGTTGACCCATCAATATCAAGTGGACCAATCTGATTCATCCCCTTCCTTCTAAAGTTTACATAAGTAAAGAACTCTTTGCTGTTTTTCTTTGCATCCCTTGCCAAGGATTTCTCGTAATCTGCCTTCGCCTGCCTAACCTCCTTTGTAACTTGGTTGCATAACAACTCGTATCTGTCATAGGCTTCTGTGTCATGTGTTAATTTGTAAGTATCCCATGCATTTTTCTTCTCTGCCATATGCCTCATTAGTTCATCTGACATCCATTTTGGCCTAAACCCTGAACAATATTTCTTAGTTGGTATGTAAAGCCTAGTAGCTTCCAAGATAAGTTCTTTGAATGCTTCCCATTTTGAATTTGCTGTTGGTAACATCATCAGTTGGTCCCACTGTATAGAATTTAAATACTGTCTCAGTCCATCGTAGTCGCCTTTACGGAAGCAATAACCCTTCCCTTTACCCCTAATGGTAGTTACCTCTTTGAGTAAATCCCACTTTAGCACACTGTGATCACTGCCACCTAGTGGTTCATTTATCTGCAGATTCTTAATGCATGAAGAATCGCTGCTAATAATCAAATCAAGAGTATTACTCCCTCTAGTTGCCTCCCGAACATGCTGATGTAGAAAACAATCATTCAATAAATCCACAAAAGCCCTGCTAGTGTGTGAGTAACCAGCCCCCAAATTCCAGTCAATATCTGGGAAATTAAAATCTCCCATTATAAGACTCTCTGATTTACTGGCCCACTCTATTTCCCTGTACAGTTCCTTATTATACTCATCAGAGTCATTAGGCCTATAGCACACTCCTACTCTCAATTTTGATCTCCCAATGCTTATGTCACACCAAACTGACTCAACACTGCACTGTCCAGCGAAGTCGACTGGCTTCACTTCCTTGGTTTTTATGTGTTTCTTAACTAATAGCATAACCCCTCCTTCCTTCCTATCCTGTCTATCCTTTCTGTAGACGTTGTACTCCCCAAATTGCAGTTCTGCATCCCTTATATCTGTGTGACACCACGTCTCTGATATCCCAACAATATCTGCCTTTGATGTTTTGAGCAATACCTCAAATTCATCAAATTTATTTACTAAACTCCTAGCATTGGTGTACACGCAAGTATACCTGCACCTGTTTCTATTCTTAGCTACCCTAACACAACCCATGTACTGCAATGGCTCCCAGCAGTCTCTGAAATACCATGCATCTTGTTTTTCAGGCTTCTGCTCATTCTAATAGAAGCAGTGCAAGAATCTTTCACCTCTGCCAGTGGCTACTGTCAATCTATTGGTCTTTGTCTCCCCCCAAGCTAGCAGTTTTCCGACCCACCTAACACTGCCTCGATAGCATCAGCAAATATTCTTGCACCCTTTCTATTTAAGTGTATCCCATCCCTGTAGAAGCAATCTCTCCTGTTAAAAAGTACAGTCCATGCTGAAAAAAATTCTACCCCTTGAGCCTTACACAATCTTTCCAGGGCCGAGTTGATCGACAAGGCTCTCATCATATACTCCCTCCTATCGTGTCTGGGCAGAATTGCAGACACTTTCAAATTCAACCTTAATTCTCGGCTTTTGTTCAACAGTGACCTGTACTTGTTAAGTAATTCTGCCGGTCTCCTACTCTTAATATTATTAGTGCCAACGTGTACAAATATATCACCTTTTGTGCCCTTAAAAGATGATATTCGCTCTTCAATGTCATCAACCTTTGCCCCTGGCAGACATACCCTGGTCCTGTTGAAGTTGAAGGAAGCTCTCATAGTTATGGCTAAGGGTTTGCTTACTTCCTTTACCACCTCCTTTAATGTAACTGGATAGATCCTGTCCAGCCCAGGTGCCTTTCTTATTTTTAATTTCAACAATTTCTTCTCCACTTTGCTCTCAGTAATTACAAAATCATTTAGCTCCCTGTTAGCATTTGATAAACTTCTCACTCCCCTCATTGAATAACTCCTCATGTGTGAATGTAGATGCAAAATACTCATTCAGTTTATCAGCTACCTGAGCATGATCATCAATAGTCAATCCATCTATGTTAAGTGGTCCAATCTGATTCATCCCTTTCCTTCTAGAGTTTACATAAGTAAAGAACTCCTTGCTGTTTTTTTTTGCATTCTTTGCCAAAGATTTCTCATAATCTGCCTTTTCCTGCCTAACTTCCTTTGTTACTTGATTACAGACTAGTTTATACCTGCCATAGGCTTCTGTGTCACCTGGTACTTTATATGCATCCCATATATTCTTCTCTGCCATGAGCCTCATTAATTCATCTGACATCCATTTAGGCCTAAACCTTGAACAGTATTCCGTAGTTGGAGTGAAAAGCCTAGTAGCCTCCAAAATTAAGTCCCTGAAGACTTCCCATTTAGAATTCAAAATTGGTAACATCATCAGTTAGTCCCACTGTACAGAATTTAAAAACTGTCTGAGACCTCTGTAGTCACCTTTACGAAAGCAAAACCCTTCCCTTCACCCTTGATGGTAGTTACATCTTTAAGTGATTCCCACATCAATACATTGTGATCATTGTCATCCAGTGATTCCTTTATCTGCAAATTTTTAATGCATGAATAATCACTGCTGATAATCAGATCAAAAGTATTACTCCCTCTGGTTGCCTCTCGAACGTGTTGCTGTAGAAAACAGTCATCCAATAAAACCCCAGGGGTCTCTCTGGGTAACTTGGAAATTTTTTTTTTTTTTTTGGCTGGTGCAGCATAAGTCTCAGGCTTCCTTGCACTATATGGCTAGTAATAATAAATAAATAAATAAATAAAAAAATAAAAACAAGTCTTGCTAGTGTGTGAGTGACCAATCCACAAGTTCCAGTCAATATCTGGAAAGTTAAAATCCCCTATTATAAGACATTCTGATTTACTGGCCCACTCTATTTCTCTGCACAGTTGCTCATTATACCTATCAGATTCAATAGGTCTGTAACACACATCTACTCTAATTTTTCTTTCCCATTGCTTATTTCTCACCAGACAGACTCAAAACTGCATTGTCCACCAAAATCAATTGGATGTACTTCCTTAACTAACAGCATAACCATTCCTTCCTTCCTACCCTGTCTATCCTTCCTGTACACATTGTACTCCCCAAATTCCAATTTGGCACTGCTTATATTTGTGTGGCACCATGTCTTGATTAGCACTTCAAGCTCATCAAATTTATTAACTATACTCCTAACATTGGTGTACATGCAAGTATACATGCACCTGTTCCTACTCTTAGTTACCCTAACAGAGCCCATGTATTTACTTGTTCCACTATGATTCCCAGCAGTCCTGGAAATCTCCATTACCTTGCTTTCCAGGCTGCTGCTCATTCTAATAGAAGCAGTGCAAGAATCACCTCTGCCTGCGGCCACTGTTAACCTTTTAATCTGTGTATCCCCTCAAGCTAGCAGTTTTCTGACCCACCTAACACTGCCTCGATAGCATCAGCAAATATTCTTGCACCCTTTCTATTTAAGTGTACCCATCCTTGTAGAAGCAGTCTCTCCTGTCAACAACCACAGACCAGGCTGAAAAAAATTCTACCCCTTGAGCCTTGCACCGTCTCTCCAGGGCCAAATTGATCGACAAGGCTCTCATCATATACTCCCTGCTGTTGTGTCTGGGCAGAATTGCAAACACTTTCACATTCAACCCTAACTCGTGACTTTTTTTCAACATTTACCTGTACTTGTTGAGTAAATCTGCAGATCTCTTACTCTTAATGTCATTAGTTCCAACAAGTACAACAACACCTTTTGTGCCTTTAAAATTTATCTGCTCTCCAATGTCATCAACTTTTGCCCCTGGCAGACATACCCTGGTCCTGTTCCACCTATCCTTCTTGCGTAGTATATTCCCTGTCTCCCTGACATTAGTCACCAACAATAACTAGTTCCTTTGGGACCAGCACATTCTACCTTGTAGATTGACTTTTTTTTTTTTTTTCCTGATGCACAGGAATGAGCTCTGTTGTTGAGCTGGGCAGCTGAGAGCTTGATGAGGCCCCTCATTAATTTCTTCAAGGGCATTTACCCTACACCTCAAGCTCTCGTAGACGCCCATCAGAACGCTGAGTTGGTGCCTAATTTCATGACAATCTAGACACCTAGCGCGCGCGCGCGCACACACACACACACACACACACACACACACACACACACACACACACACACACACACACACACACACACACACACACACAAAGGCATCCTCCTTGGCTAGATCATGTCCTGTTTTAGAAAGGTTGGCAAACATTTCACATTTTGCACATATTTGAGACTGATGTATTGGAGAATCACCCCTTCGTTTCTCCCCCGAGTCACAGCACTCTCGCTAGTCTGTGATCTTTGCTTCACAGCTTGTCTGGGTCATGATTTCCGTTTAATTACAATTTAATTAACAATGCATTTTAATAAGATTAATATTATTTTTGATTAATTGATAATATTATAACAAACTAACAGATTCCTAATACAGTGCTTCGTATTACGCTATCTAGTTTTACTTTATTCTTTACGCTCTATCAGTTCGAGATATATATACGTTAAGCTATTTCTTATCGACTAAAATATGACAGTTAGTTCAACAATATTGGCACCAACACTGGGAATCGTAACTTCCAAAAATCGCTGGTTAAATTCAAAATAAGAAACTAACAAACGCTACTAAACCTATTTAATATCTCTGTAAAACACAATGTACTATGTTAATTAACGAAGAATACGGTAAAAATTAAAAATACTTATCCCTTTACAGCAGCCAAAAATCCACCGACTGTTCTCTTCTGCAACCCGAGCACCCTTGTGTGATCATGTGCATACCTATGAATTTTAAAATTTAAGTCATTATTTTTCTCAGCAGAGATGCTCCCCTGCAAGTTACTATAGTATGATTTAATGAAAATAATCATAACCAAGGCATATTTGCTTTCAAATATGCACTTGCAATTTGCCCCTGGCACTAAAAAGGTTCCCACCCCTGGTGGGAACCTGGTGGGAATATGAAATTAAAGTTCATTTTCTGCTTAAGAACCTCCAAAAAGCAATCAAAACCTACCTATGTTAATCCTTTAAAAATCTGCCTGTAATTCTCTGTAGCTTGTTCTATGTATTTACATGGTGTTTCTATTAAAAGTCCAGGGTCTATGTTACTGATTGGCCTATTTGTTGTGTGGACTTTTTTGTCATATCTGGGCAAAAATTTTTGAATTTAACGTTAAAATTGGTCTAAATATGCTGCTTAGATTTTTCATTTCTAAATTAAAATTTGGCATAATTGCCTACCTTTTATTCAGTGGGAGAGTTGTTCCCCACGTTCCGCTTAGTGTAAAATCATGATATCTGTACTTCAAAAATGAAAATAATTTTATTTGAAACAAAAATAAAAACAAATCAAACAGTTGTAATGTGAAAGGAACCAACATAATTGCATTTGTAACTAGCCATTCACAGCTCAATGTGCCCATTGAAGAGAGTATCACAAAGTACAGAAAAATGACATTTTTAGACTAAACCGAAGACCAGAAACAGCTTTCCCGTGAGAAGAAAGCAGTTAATTAGGCAAAAAAAAAAAATTTTTAAATCATGAAATCTATTGTAAAATACTTAGTCCAATTTTAACATCAAATTCAAAAATTTCAGCCCAAATACAGCAAATAGCCTAAACCTAAAAAGCTAGATAGATCCTTGTGTATTTTAATTGACACATTCTGTGCATACATAGGGTAAGTTATAAAGTGTTACAGGCAGATTTTTCAATGCTGTATATTTTTATAGTACAGCTAAGCAAGTTCCTGTACTGGCTGCACATCACTGCTGTCGATAAATGCAGTTTTTTTTTTTTTTTCACATTGAAAGTTTCAACTTGCATCTACGTGTACCTAGAAGTTTTTTGGTAATTGTTCAGCAAACAAAACGTACCGAAATTGTTCGGTACATGTTTTGTTTGCTGCATGCATTTGAAGTATGTTTATTTTATCATGATTTCTGAGTGTAAAAATTATCATTTGAAACATACAAACATCTAATTTTGCCAGAGCTTAGGGAAATCTGCTTCTGAAGCATTAGACACGATCAGGTTTATGGAGAGGATTCTCAGTCTAGAAGTACTTTGTTTGAATAGGATTCAAAGAGTGGAAAAGAGTTAAAATGATGGCAATGCTGGAAATCCTTTAACTGCTCATATGCCTATAAGTAAATTGAAACAGCTGTAGAACTGTTGTGTGGTTGTTTATGAACTTGCCTCTGCAAGTTTAAATGTTTCACCCGAAGTGTGTGAGGCTGTCATGGAATTTTAAGCAATGATTTGAACATATATCTGGTTGCCCAGAAAGTAGTGTCTCAGATGCTTACTGGCATTCAAGGCAATGATCAGATGACAATTTTCAAAAATCCCATATTGGCATCTGATAATGATCTGTTATTCATAGAGTCCATTTCAGGGAAAAGACTATTTTCTCTACAGCATGATGGTTTCCATTGCACAGTTCGGAGGGATGCATGTAAAGCAGGAATAGGTGTCACACAACCAATCTGCAACAATATTTTACTCTTGTATCTATGTAAGGTGCAGGGTATACCTTACTTAGCAACAATAAAGATTATTTAATTATTATTAAATTAAATTGATTAATTTATAAGTTCCTAAAAACAATCTTTAATATAATGTAGGCCACCTTTGGTCTTGAATGCAGCAGAAAAATTTCTACTAGTTTTTGCATCAAAAGGTTTCAATGGAAATATTTTAATGTATGAAAGTCTGCTTCGTGGTTGATTTTACACAACTTTTTCAGGCAGATTCTTATTCTTGGAATTTTTGGTGCATCAGTTAATCAGGCTAGGATACACCATTTGCAATTTATATCATTTGTTGCATATTTTCTATGTTTATGCTTGTGTTCACTAGCCAGTTCTCGTGCTTTGCAGGTTTAAAACCCAGAATAACTCGCAGTAAAAGCACTGCTCCCTCTGCTTGACATCAACTAACTACAGCTGTGATTGAAGATCCAGCTTCCAACAAGATTCACACTGACACCTCTGCAAACCATGTGGTTATCCTGTGGTGTCCCATTACTTCTGGTAACACAAACACTGCTGGGCTACCTGAATTCATAATTTGCCACTTATCCTATGAAATCATGACTTTCTGTGGCCATTAGTTTATGGCTGCTAGTTATTTCAGATCTGGAGACCCAGCTGGCTACCTCATCTTGAATATCTTTGAATATGAGGATATTCAAATTGAGTGGCAGCTTACAGTTAATATCTGCTCTTGTTTGCAGAGTTTCAAGAAATATTACCACAAGACCTTGTCATCAGCCTTGCAAACAGCTTTCTGTTGAGAGTTTTGCAGCTGTTAGGGTGATTATATTCATTCATAAGTAGCTCCTTCAGTTTTGGGTAAGCATGATTTAATGAAAATAATCATAACCAAGGCATATTTGCTTTCAAATATAATTGAATCTTTTAATAATGCTCATCCACAAAAGATTTGATTCCACAATTTTACATGTTATAGTTGTAACTTTTACTTTTGATACCAGTGTAAATTATTTTGGTATAATAGTGCTTATAAGTTAATTGAACTAGCCATTTTAATATTGTAATTAATGCACAATTTTACAAAAAAGGCATTTTTTACCTTCTAAAAGTGTTATTTATATTTAGGAATTGCAGATTTTATACCAGAAAATATCTCCAAAGGTGGAATTTTCTCCTATCCAAAATTTGAACCATATTCTGCAGTTATTCGTCAGGCTTCAGTGTGGTGTTCCAAACAAATGAATTTGAGATTTTGCAGTGCTCAGTCATTGGAAATCAAAATGAAATCTGGTAGGGTATAATTTTATAGTCATTTGGAGTGAGTGTGTGTACTTGAGTATTTGGATTTTAATTCTGGTTTATGTATCTTCAGAGGTATGGCAACTTGGGAATAGTAGGTATTTTAAATAACAGTAGATTGTTATCACTATGTTAAAGAATAAATTAACACATTCACTGCTTCATTATGCAAATATGCAGCATTAGGTATTTAAACCACTCTGAGGTAAAGCCTCCTTACTTTTAGAATTTTTTCTTCCAAGTTGACAGAAGGAAAACTGGATATTTTTGTCAAGCAACCTTTGCTGGAGGCTGACTAGTTCAGTCATGGTGTAAAGAAAGCCCAAAAATGTCTCTGCCCTCTCCAGTCCAGATTGACCCAAACCATTGGTTGTCAATCCCAGCTCAAAAGGGTGTTGGAAAAGCCAGCAGGAGAAGTGTTAAAAGAAATCACTCCAGTTAATGGAGGCTTATATTCAGACATATGGGAAAGCTTCCTGTTGAAAGTCAAGTTTGCCATTTAGTGACTAGGATTGTATAATATGAAATGTGTCTTTATTGGCTGAGTGCATCTCTGTATTGAAGGAGTGTGCAGAAGTATGGCAAGGAACTGATGGCTCACATAAGCTAGGCCCCTTTCTCTGTATTTTCTGGATATTCTAAATCTTTATCTTCTAAAACTTAATCGATGCCTTTTACATTACTATTGTAGTTCACTACTATGAAAAAAATATTGTGTATATATCGCCGGCAGTTCTGAATTTCTAATTTGTAGTTTATTATGCCATGGGTGCTTTTACTTTTGTGATACTATTACTGTGTACACCATTTGGCATCTGTCATATTGTGGAATTATACTTCACAACTGGGTTGGCATGATTGCAACACCGGAGTACCTACCCACCCACCGAGGATAGGCCAATAAGCCTTGAAATAGTGCCATCTGGGTGGTGGTCCTCAGAGAATAAGTAACAATAGTCTTCTCCATTGGTTAAGTGTTACTTAATAGAGGTTGTGCAATATCATGGTAACTCATTGTGAAGGTAGTCACAATATGAGATACAATTAAATTGATACCTTTTACACTACTGTTGTAGTTCACTACTATGAACAGAATATTGTGTATATATCACTGGCAGTTCTGTAGTAAATCTTAATCTGTATGATACTATGAACATGTTTTGGGTTGACAAAGATTGGCTGTATGCTTAGTACCATAAATAAATAAAAAAAAATTGTAAAAGTCATGATATGCCTAGCCTTGTAACTATTACATTGTTGCTGGGCTACAATGGGGTTAGGAATTGTTGCCTGGTATGTCAAAGAATTGTGTAGTTAGGCCGCATAAGAGAATTTGACCATCTCTGAACAAATATGTATATTGCATTTTTGGGGTTTGTATAATTGTGTATTATAATTTCATATTGATTTAAATCTAATTTCTAATATTTTGTAAATACTTTGTTAATTTTGAGATATATAATATCAGTCCATCTGACAATTTATTTTTTAATTCTTTAAGCAGTAAAATAAACTAGCATACAGACAGTTTTCTGAATATTTTAATTTGTTTGAGGGTGCAGATATTAAAATGTAATATATTTATGAATAGTTTCCCATAGATCCATTGTTCTGCAACTTGATGTGTGTACCACCCTGTGTGATTCAGGATGTGCCATGAAATGCTTTAATGAAGCAAGTGATGTGTTATTATTATAGGAATGTAATAGCTAATTTGAAATTTTATGCATTTCTGAATTCATTTTCTGTCTTGGGGATACTTTGGTCCCTCCTGTGACAGACTAACTTCTCAAGGCTTGGGCTTAGATCTGCATCAGAGATAACGTGAATGCTAATATTTTTATGTAAATAACAGCACCAAAAAGATGAATATACTGTTTATTTAAAGTTCAAGGTACACCTTGACAGGGATTCAAGACCTGTTTGTTTTGTATCAGATGACTGGTAGCCTCTGTTAGCAAACTTTTTGCTGTGCAGAAAATATGTTGAGTTTAAGTGAGTAGCTGTGAAAATCTTCCAGATAAACACATGACAAAATATGTTTAATTGTTGGTAATAGTGATGTGTCTAATGTGAGCACAAGACAAAGCTCTTGAAGCCTAAAAGTCTCACTCTCACTGGAGGGATTGACTCCCAAGATGAAACTTCATTGAGACCAGAAGACTAAAGAGTATGACAAGAGCCACTACATGAAGATGGAATAGGTCAGCAAGTGTGATTCTTATTTTGGGTGATCTCAATTTGGTCTCTACTGATTGGAATAAGTGGAGGAGGGGAACTTGGCATTGAGAAACAAAATTTTTAAATAAAGTAGATTATTATTATTTGTATTTGCACATTAGAGAAAATGCTAGGGGGAAAGAATATTTTAAGTTTGATCATCATCACCCATGAACCAGATGACATCAAAAGGCTTTTGTTAGTACAAGAAAACTGGAAGCTAGCACAGGGAGGATGAATACATTAGAATTATGGAATGGAATACCTTTCAAACAGTAGACATAAAGCCACATTTGCCATTAAGAAAATATAGTGTTAGGAGGGTTTTTTTTTTTTTTTTGACAGTTTCTCCTCATGCACACAATAGCCCAGTTCATCCTAGTTTCTCTGTAGGACTGGGATCAGGTCTCTGGGCTGGCCAGTCTAACTTTTCAGCACAACTTACATTCTCAGACTAGGTTGTCACAATGTGAGCAGGATGATGTGGAGCATTGTCCTGTCCTGCTGGTATGGACCTTGGATTTATGACTTTGTCCAAACCATGAAAACAGACTAGGCATCATGCTGCCTCCTTCAAACTTTGTTGAGAATATATAATCTAGCTGGTAGCTTTCTTTGGATATTTACTACACCCACGCATGATTGTCAGACTGTTACCAGTACAGTGAGCATCCTGCACACTACTAGTGCTGAAATGTGTCCCAATCCTCTCACTGAGAGCCTGTATGTGCTGCATTGCCAGCATGCATTCCGAGCAAACAATTCTTTGTAGGACATTTCTGTCAGCTTCAGAAGTTTCCAGTGCTGTTTTTCAACATGTAGAGATGTTATGTAGAGACTGATTGCTTGTGTGCCACCCTGTTATCATTCTGCACTGGAAGTCTGTTAACTTTTTTTTTTTAACTTTATTAATCATGGCATCTTGTATTCATAGTTGCACTACTGTCTCCTTGAAGGCCTACAAGCATTATTTAGAGTTGTCTGACATCTGGTGCTTGAGTAGGATGTGACTATTGACAAAGGGGTGTCTGTATATTAATTGTGTGTGTGCGCGCGCGCATGCGCACTTACAGAGCTTGGTAACTTAGGCACCTTAGAGCAGACCTGATAGAAGTCTATAAGGCTCTGAGAGGGGATAGTAAAATGAATGAGGGCAAAATTTTTACTGTTATAAATGATTCCATTGGTAGAGGCCATAAATTCAAGTTACATAGGAGATTTGGACTAGATTGCAGAAAGTTTTCTTTCAGCCAGTGACTTACTGGAATAAGTTACCTCTGTGGGTAGTAGTTTCCCCAAGATGTCAGCCTTAACTGACATCTTGGGGAAATTCAAAAGTCAGCTGAGTACTTATGTAGTTTTTTTTTCTTTTTTTTATTATTTTCTTTTCTTGCAGCAACAGCACATGACTTAATTGCAACTATATAACTACTATTAATCTAATGCAGAAAAGCATATAGTTGGGAAAATTATTTTAATGTTAAACTAGGGGACTTTGCCCCCTGCTTGTTTTGCTCTCCAACCCCCACGCACACTTTTTTACTTAAAAGACACCTGTTGAAACACACTGATGTTCTTTCTCCCCCTTTTTACTCCCATCCTTCAGCTATCTCCCTCGCTCATGATTTTTTTTTCTTTTGTGCTCCATCAGGAAACTCAGGTGACCCCTGATGGAGAGCAGCCAGAGTACTGTGGACAGCCTGGCTCACCTCCCAGTGGTGATGGTGGTGGGCAACGTGGAGTCCCACTAGGAGCCCTGTGGCCTAGCAGCCCAAAGGTCGCGGGTTCGAAATCCGCCTCGGGCTTGGATCAGAGTAGAAAATGCAGAAACCTTGGGAGGTGCAATATGGCCACAGAAGACGATTCGCCAACAACTAGCCAAAAAAAAAAAAAAAAAGAGCCCTGTGGCCAAGAAGCCAGCACAAACAGAATCCAACACTAAACTACACATGCAACACAACACTCTTTTCTGGCTTTTGCAGATGTGGGAAACCACAGGTGGCACCTTACCGAAACACTGTGCCACTATGATTGATATGTAATCAGCAAATGACTTATGTAATTATTTACCTGTGCATTTTTTGATGTTAATTGCCCAACCCACTTGTACCATGTGACCCACATCCATCTTCTTCCGTTGGAACCCCACCGCGCAGCATTCTCGATGTGGAATAAATATCATTATGTAATTATTTACCTGCTTTTATGCATTATGGAACCTGAGGCAAAAGGCTTTTTGCTTCAGGTTCCATAATGCATGGGGAATATTGTTGCATCCAAAAGAGCAGGACTAAAATATTTACAAACTATACAAATCTTTAAAATAATTATAAAATATTGAACTGTTTACAAATATACAAACCATAATGAGTCCTTTCATCAGCTGACATTACAATGGAACATCAAATGATGCTATGCATGGTCATGTACAGTACTCAATGTGTGGCCTAACCATCCCTTTGTATAAGGCAATGGTCAGGCCACACCTTGGGTACTGCATACAGGTGTGGAGGCCTCATTTTAGGAAGGATGTAAAGTTGCTAGAACGAGTACAGAGAAGGGCAACAAGATTGGTGAGGAACAAAGGGGTGCATTTATGAAGAAAGGCTTAAGTTCTGCAAGTTGCAGCATCTGGAGACTAGGCACCTGCAAGGTGATCTTATCGAGCTGTATAAGGCCTTGAATGGTTTGAGCAAGCTCAATACTGATGGGATACTTCTGCTTGCTCAGAATAAAAACCTGATGGGGCATAGATTCAATTGAGGAAAGACAGTTGTAGAATAAATGTGCGGAAGTTTGCCTTTAGCCAGCGAGTAGCTGATTGCTGGAACAGACTTCCATCTGTTGTTGTGGAAGTTGATAGCTTAAATAAGTTTAAGGCTGAACTTAGACAAACATTTGGAGTGACCGGATGGGTGAAATGGGAAGGGTTTTTTTTTTTTTTTTTGGCTGATGCTGTATATATGCTTGCTTTCTTGCATCATATGCCTCAACTAATGCTAATGTATTACAGAGTGAAGCACGTGCATGAGGTTGGCGAACGTTATAGATGCAGTTCTTTCAATTAGACAACCATATAATTATTTACCTGTGCATTTGTAGTGATGTAATTGCCCTGCCCTCTTCCATTGGCTTAAATAAATATCACTAGGAGGAAAACTTTTTTAATGTATATAGAGAAATTGAAATTTAACCCAGCAACCACTTTGGGATAACTGTTATCCAAGAGGAGTTTCTGGATTCCTCTGGCTATGACAACATGAATGATGGTATAGAGGTTTGCCACACTATATAGTAATAATGTATACCTTTATTGATTAGACACTAGTCTTAAATGTTTTTTGCCTCCAGGTAAGATTAAGTACATTTTACTATAGTTTCTCTGTTTTTCTAATAGGATGGATTTGAAATAATAAGTTTGCATCAAGCTCTGTTGAACTTGGAAAAACAGCTGCTGAAACACAATGCCAAAGGTGTAATTTGGAGATCAAACAATGGGCAAAATGCAAATCGAGTGGTTTATGTAATTCAAAATTGGACTGACCTCTGAAGATGAAGAACATTCAGATCCCCAGCCAGATTAAAGAAAAGTATTGTACAAATTAACATGCTGGACAACCAAATCCCCTTCTCCATGACTTTGAGAAATACCTGAAACTTTTCTGTACAACATGCCAGACATTTTGATGAAAAAATAATGATGTTTTTTCGTAATGAGAAAACAATCATTAAATCATTATGCATATTTTTGCATTGGATCAAAGCAAAATTTGTGCCTTGTTTGTTCTTACTGCTCTCTCTCTCTCTCTCTCTCTCTCTCTCTCTCTCTCTCTCTCTCTCTCTCTCTCTCTCTCTCTCTCTCTCTGTAAAGATTTTTGGCCAAAAACAATATAGCCCTAGCTCTCACCTTCTGTACTCTCCAGACATAGTTCTCTATGATATCTTTGTTTCCAAGATTATCATAAAATATAAATATGAAACCAATAACCACTTTTCCAGTTTGGAGAACTGTTAAAGAGGATGAAATTTCAAACTTATGTATGCACACGTTGATGTGTTTTCTCAAAAAAAAAAAAAAAAAATAGATTAATAATAACAGAAGCAAGAAACCATTTTACATGAATAATAATAATAAGACAATGTGCATTTTGTACAATTAAACAAACTTGAAGAGGAACCACTTTCTTTGGCAGATGCCTCTGCCACATCAGCCAGTGTGCCAACTTCAAACGTGTGATTAACATGCTTAAAAGACACTAAAAATGAAACTACCACACTGAAGCTAAAGACAAAATCAGCAGAAGACCTTGACAGGTTGCTCACATGTATAACTCCATGTAAGTAATTTTTCATTTCCAAAATATCTTAAATAAAAGTTTGACTATATTTAGGAAGATATATTAAAAATTCAGATTTTGAATCATTAATTAATGGTTAAAGCTCAACAGTTATTTTTGAGAGGGGACCTGTCAGGATCCATGCAACTGGCACTGGATTAATGACATTTTGGAGACCTAACAAAAATCAAAATAAATAGCAAAAGTGGAGTCTAGAAGCCAAAAGTGTTTCCAATAATGGCAGAATTGATGGACAAGGTATATTGCTCTGTAAGAGGGATTACTTCAAAGGGCGCTGTGTGGAATAGCCATTAAGTGAAACTTTAATTTTGTTCTTAATGTGCTGGCACACTTTCATACAGAAGTTTTCACTCACCTTCTTTCCCATTCTTAACATTGTATGCTGTGGCTTTAATGTGTTATTAACAATGTAAAGCTATCCACGTAGGTTGCACAGTAGTTGTAAAGGCCTGGTTCAAATTCCGTTTAAAAGACAGGAGGAATTTTTATGGCCCTTTTCTTATATCGTGGCTAAGTTGGTCAGTCTCTGCCAAGTATTATGCAGTTACCACTTAAAAAATTTGGTTTTTCTTCCAGGTAAACCAACTATGGAATGTATGCAATTCACAGGAACAATGTGCTGGTGCCTCATACCCTTAGGCTTTTGGACTTCAGTTTATTTCAAATTTTTGATCTTTATTTCAAGCATTATACAGTAATTTCATAAATTTTATTTCAACTTTAGTATTTTAGTACAGTTAATTCTGCTATAACGTGCATTTTAGCAATGCGAATTTGCTCCAGTGCGACTGATATATTAGGGAACAATGCAAATATAATGCGATTTCGTCTGCAACATCAGTTGAACGCAAAACCTGGCACCAAACTGAACATAGCCACCTACACAGCAATACATACAAGTTTATGAAGCTTAAATGTCAAAAGTCAAATGTGTGAGAGCTATATTTCATATTTACTGTAGTTGTAGTGGTCGAAGACACGCCGTTGTCATTTGCTGTATTCAAAAGATGGCACGTGATATTGTAGGCCAGCCTATGTTTTCAGAAGCTGACATTTTTCTATTCAAACAGAAATTTCGTGAGGCGTGAGCACCAAGGAGCATGTTACTAGAGGTCACTACCATAAAACAATAAAAACATTTGCAGTTCCCGGTTTATTGGACTTTTCTGTTAGTGTAATCTAATTATAAATGGGTAGTAAACTAGCTTATTACATTTGCGATAATACCAATAGCTGGAATTGTGTGGATTTTTACGTTATGGTGAAATGTGTTTCCCCTTCCATGAAATCTTCAATTATATGAAAAGCATAAATAAATTTTCAGAATCCTCTCTTCATTCCTATTTTTTAAGCTTCGTAGACTTATTACTCCGTATCTCACTTGTGAAATTTGTGTGTGCCGTGTTCGTCATTACTGATTGCTTATCTTTTTTACTGTTTTAAATTTTACAATCAAAAAAAAAAATTCAGTGAACAGACATATCAATTAGTAGGCATATAAGGTATTAAATATTAATTAAGCTATGTATGTAAGTTTACATAGTCTTTGACCAATACAAGGTATCTTGTCAAAATAAAGTGCTATATCTGCTGTAATATTTATTTATTTATTTATTGTAAATTTAAGATGTTTAAACCTGTGTTAGCAATCTTATTGGGTTTCTTACTTTTTTTTTAGTATTTTACTTTCCAGACAGAACATATTTTTTTTTTTTTTTGAGTGCTCTGCCTCTATCCCTATTTTCCCCATAAGCTCTATTATTTTTAATACGCAAAATACCATAATGCAGAGATTTTTAGGATCACATGTAGCGTTATAGCAGAACTGACAGTGCTGTGTATTTAGTGACCTGATTTTACAGTGTGTTATTGTTTATAACTTCTTTAAAAAATGTTTTTGTTCTTTGTTGGCATAAAATGTATGTTATATTTTACTAGACAACAACATTGATACCCAGAGAATGAGTTATACGGAACATGGCAGCAGAAGTACATTCTACGTACGCATCTTGCGTGTTGTTTATTTGAAGCCTTTTGCTCCATTGGGGGATCATCAGACCCCCACTTTAAATTTAAACTGCAAAACATTTGTTCCTGTACAGTTAACTTCAGGTGGACTGTTTATGCCAGAATTTGAAACTTTGTCAGCAACAAAAAAGCGAATAGAAGCTTGGATTAAAGCCACAGGTAAATATTTTATTTTTGTTTCTTCTCAGAAGTATATAAAAATGAGCAATAAATAAATCATATATTGGTTCACATAATTATATATAACATCATTCTTGAAGAAAACCTACTTGACATGCCTTAGATGAGAAAGGTTTATATAGAGAGTTATAATGTGACCATAACCATTCCTATCTTTACATAATTTGTCTAGGGAAATAGCCTCAGGTTATGAAGAAGTTAACTAAGTATTTACAAATTGGCATCATTTAAGTATCTCATATTATGAATGCCTTCACAACGAGTTGCCATGATATTGCACTACCTCGAATAATATGGGTGGTGGTATCCACCGAGAATAAGTAACAGTAGTCTTCTCCATTGGTGAAGTGTTACTTATTCAAGGTAGTGCAATATCATGGCAACTCTTTGTGAAGGTAGTGCAATATCATGGCAACTCTTTGTGAAGGTAGTGCAATATCATGGCAACTCTTTGTGAAGGCATTCACAATATTGAGAACTTAAATGATCCAATTTGTGACTACTTAGCCAACTACTATGTATAAACATGATGCTACAGCACAAACCTATATGTTATTCCCACCTTTTTATTTTTATTCATAAGGAGAGGAATAATATAGTAATACAGAGGAATAATATAGTAATAACGGTAATAGTAATAATAAAAAAAATCTCAGAGATATTAAAATTCTCAAAGAGAATGTAGTCTCCTCATACAAGTAATCACTAAAAATTTCCAGTGAGTTAATATCATATCTGCATTAAAATTTTTTGTAAACATGTATTTTTTTATACTTTGTGTCAGTGGATAGTTAGGAAAGATCTTGATTAAGCTATTTTCAGGGAGTATGAAGAAGGGAAAGTATCCGTACACTGTAACAAGTCTTTTTTGGAATCGGAGGTTTGTGTCTCATTTTTCAAGGACATATGCAAATAGATTTTATCCCAAGAATTAGGAAAATTCTAGAATTAAGAGAGATGCAGTGAGAAGGGAATACAGCAAACCCTTGCTAATCCGGTTACAGTTAATCCGATGTCGGATAATCCGGATTGAAATATGAAAATTTTGTTCAAAGTTGAGTACTTTGAAAAACACATGGATTTAAGAAGGCAGATGAGTAACTCTCACTGTGTGCTGATTGATTGTGCAGAGAGAGATGAAACACATTACATTGTCTTGAGTGTTGTTCAATATTGTTGTTGACTCTGAGTCGGACGGATTTATTGCTTATATCGCTTCATTTGTAGGTGGTAGATGACTTTCATCAACCGGTGAAATACCACCACTTTGCTTATTGGAGGCTTGAAGTGGTGAAACCCATGTTTAGTCTCTAGAGCAAAGTTTCTGGCACCCCCCCTCCCCCCATACTTCTCCTTCAACCCATGCACGGTACTAAGTACTATAGGTTTTGATACTTTCGTGTTTGGGGTTTTCATAAAAAAAAAAAAAAAAACTTCTTTATACGTGTATATATATATGTACGTAAGTTAACATATTTTATATAATTATGGGTTCTAAAGAATTAAAAAGTGAAATAAAAAGAAAACACTACTTTAACTATCATTAACTTAAATGGTGTTCCTGGAAAAAAAATTGCTAAAGAATTTGGTATTGGCCAAACAGGCTATGTCAGATATTAAAAAACAAAGAATCTATAAAGACGTTTCCTTTAAACTTCAGTGTAAGGAGTGATAAAAGCAGTGTATTAAATAGACATTAAAAAAGCCAAAAGAAGTGTTTCTTGAAGAAGCTGTATTTAAGTGGTATTCACAACAATGATCAAGTTGCGTTTGGTGTGTGATGCCAGCACCACCTGATAAATGTATAAAAAGACAATTAACAACATAAAAACTATTGTCTCTTTTATAGATTTTAAATAAAGGCTCTTCAGTGATTTTGTTTTATTTATTTTCATCAGCACTACCTATATCATTAAGTTTTTTTTTTTTGTCTTTTAGGGCTATGGTTTGCTTCACTAATCTGGATTCTCGTGTAATCCGGATGACTCCTCTCCCCAATTACTTCAGATTAGTGAGGGTTTACTGTAATTATGTACAGTTTATTTTTACAAAATAAACTGTACATAAATACTTTTGTATATAAATAATACCCTTTACCTCTATCTGTATCACTTGGTTCAGTTTTTGTCATCTTAATCAGAATTGCAGAGATTTTCTTGATTTTAGCTTTTGTAATCTGAATTGCATGACTGAGGTTAACAGGTATGATTTTATTCTGCCATCTATAAGTAATCATAAGTCAGTAATTAGATGAAAACACAGATAAGACATGACAATATGTACTGGAAAAATTTCAAGACAATTCATGCACTAATGAACACAGAGGTAACCTTCAAGACAGATCTACATACGTACATACTTACCAAAATTCACTCATAAAAAAATATAAATCAAAGTACTTGGCATGGCATCCTTGCTTACTAAATATCTAAATGCATTCAGTAGCATGTGCCATAGGAATAGATGACTGGGAGACCACTTCAGATGACACTATATCATCTTTGTATAATCAAGCAATTATATTAATAAGTTTACTACTGCTGTGGACTATATAACAGATGTTACTAATAAGGGGAGATAAGTTTGGAAATATATTTTGAGAGTTCATGGGCTGGGTTGCCATAATGAGCTATTGTGGATTGTAACAGAAAGCTGTATTTGTATAATTTTGGCAGACCTGAATCATATAATTAGGTCTCAGATGCATAGTCTTCAAATAAGGCTATCAGTTTTATTTTGAGTTTTTATTTTTCAGATCACTGGTTTATATGCTTTGTGTTCAAGAGACTTACATTCCTGTTATTCCTATTGAGCACTGTAGTATGTCTACAGTGCTCAATAGGAATAACAGGAATCCAACTGCAGATAGTTGAGGGTAGAAGCAGCAGGGAGAATATTGTGGATATTGACATTGTATAAAAACTTTATGGGAATCCTGTTGTCTCAACTTTACTAGACATGTTGGACAGAACTTGTGTGATCGAGACCAGCTAATATTCGTAAAATCGGACAGATGCTATACTATTTTTATTTTCTCTTGTAGAGAATCGGAGTCCTCATTTTGAATTTAAATCAATGTTTTGAAATTTAACCAAATCAAAAATAAAAATAGAATACAGTGTATTCCGGTTATTTGGGCCACCAGTTAATCGGGGAAGCCGTTTATTTGGGTCAAATCTTAAAAAACAGAAACCAATCGAGAAAATAGCCAGGGTTTACTTCGCTTAATTGGGACAGCATGCCATTTAATTGGGGCAGGAGACCGCAGCACTGGGATTACCCTACGATTGTCTCCGATGGTACCATGTGGTTCGGTCGAAATTCTGAAGGTCACAACCATAAAAACCAGTCACCTGTTTATTGGGCTTTTCTGTTAGAGAAATCTATCATAAACGAACAGTAAACTCGATCTTATTGAATTTGCGATAATACCGACAGCTGGAATTCTGTGGGTTATGGTGAAATGTGTTTACACTTCCATGAAATCTTCAATCATATAAAAAAATTAATTTTCAGCTCTTCTCTACATTCCTATTTTTAAAGCTTTGTAACTTGTTACTCCATTCTCATTTGCGCATATCCTGTTACTTGCATTCTTTGTTATTGATTGCTTATTTTTTTACTGTTTTAAATTTTAACCCCCCCCACCCACAAATGTCAGTGAACAGTAATGTCAACTAGTTCGTATGTACATATTACAGTACGTATTAATTATCACGTATATTCTTCCGATTTTCACGTATCATTTAATTTTTTTAATTGGTAAGGTAATAAAGGGTAAATTTGTGTTTAATATATCTTTGCTTTTATAGCCTGTGGATAATATTCCTCCTATTTTCGCTAATTAGAATTGCTGTTTAATAGAATTAAAATTCAGTTCACAAACGTGATCACAATGACTGGCGCTTACTGCACATTGTGTAGTAGTGAATGGTACTTTACTATGTTCAGTTCGTCGTAATGTGATTTGATTGTACAGTGAACTAATTATAAAGGGGGGGGATACATTGTATTTTTAACTATTTACGTGAAACTTCGGATAATTGGGACAGCTGCTTAATTGGGCCAAAATGTACTAGTCCTGATGTGTCCCAAATAACTGGAATGGACTGTACTAAATATAATAAATGGAATATTAAGATTATATTTTAAGTCAGAAAATCTCTTACCTGAGGTATTTTCCAGGAATAACTGCATCCATGTAAGATGTAATCAGAATATATGGAAATTGTTTCAAAGACCTGCTTAAAGGAAGGGAAAAACCTTGAAACAAGATAAAGGAATAAAAATAAGCTTTTACCCTAAATCCATGCATGGTGAATAATTGAAAGTATAATGGGAGAAGATTACCCAAAGCTTTATGGGGGCTTTTTGTCTATACCACATTAAAAAGGGGAAGCGAGCACATGTCAAAGGCTGTATATATAGCCCCAGCACGTTGTATTTAAAAAGTGTAGGGGGGTGAGTAAGTGAAAAGAAGAGAAACAGGATAGAAGAAAAATTCCCGCCCCCTCATATTTCACTAATAGTTAGGGAATTTGAAAATCTAGGGATTTAGAACAGCTTAAAGGTAATTTAGAGGAAGGAATATGAAAGTTTCCACTCGGAAATCCAGAAGCATGACTACCTGTCCCCATTAGCAGCAGTCCTAAATGGGGGGGCTGTTATGTTTTGTTATTAAATTTATTATTAAATGATTAATTAAATGATTAAATTTATTATTAAATGATTTAAATTCAAAATGAGGACTCGGATTCTCTCCTAGAGAAAATCACAATAGTATAGCATCTCTCCGGTTTTCCGAATATTAGTGGGTCTCAATCACATAAGTTGTCTGTCCAACATGGAGAATATTATGTTGAATATTGGCAATCTTAAACTGTATTATAACTTTCTTGCAGAAATTTTTGAGGGGAAACCTCCATACCCACATTCATTTTGGTAAATGAATACAAGAGAAAAAAAAAATAATCATTCCCAGAGATACAAGGTTTAATAATTAAGTCTCAAGACAGCCTACTGAAGCTGTAGTTTATGATGTATAGATGATATGATGCAGTTTATGATGTATAAAGCAATGGTCCCTTGTATAAGGCAATAGTCAGGCCACTCCTTGAATACTGTATACAAGTCTGGAGGCCTCATTTTGGGAAGGGTGTAGAGTTGTTGGAACGATACAGAGAAGGGCAACAAGATTAGTGAATGGAACACAAAAGGTTGCTCTTATGAAGAAAGGCTTCAGTTTTGCAAATTACAGTATCTGGAGACTAGGCACCTGCAAGGTGATCTGATTGCGATGTATAAGGCCTTGAATGGTTTGAGTAAGCTCAATGGTGATGGGATTCTTCTTCTTGCCCAGATTAATTGCGTGAGGGGACATATTCAAATTGAGGAAAGACAGTTGTAGAATAGTTGTGCAGAAATTAGCCAGCAGGTGGTTGATTGCTGGAACAAACTTCCATCTGTTGTAGAAGTGGACAGCTTAAATAAATTTAAGGCAGAACTAGACAAACATTTGGAGCGAATGGATGGGTGAAATGGGAAGGGTTTTTTTTTTAATGCTGTTATAAGCTTGCTTTCTTGCATCATATGCTTCTAAATGCTAATGTATAAATGATACTAGGCAGTGAGCTAATGATAACATTAGTTGGCCTTGTAGCTGTGCATCTTCAGGATGGACTTTTATAACAGGCTGTGTGCTGTTATCTGATTTTGTGGGTTATTTTATTTGTCCAGAATGTACAGCTGGCATCCTTGATGGCCACAGAGATCTGAGCAGAGACACTTATTGGAATGAGCAGTTCCTACCCTAAATTGAGACAAAATATGAGTACCTAGTGATAATTTTTGTTAGTTTTGCTAAGACTAAGGAAGATATCAAAAGTTTTTTTTTTTTCCTAGCTATCTTGCCTGTGCAGATATTTATATTAGAAATGGTAGCTGTGGTGCCAATAACAGTGATTCAGTTATTAAGTATGTCATTTGTTTTTGATATTTTTCGAGAAAAATATTAATATATATGGTGCATTATGATGGGAGGAGAGAGTACTGGGAGCAGAGAGGAAAATTGTTAGTGGGTGGATGGGTGGGTTGTGGCAGTGAGGACTACATTAGTGATTTTATAAATAGTGAATGTCACAATTGGGACTAACTTCACGGCCATCCCTCCCCTCCTCTTTGAGGCCAGACACGAGGGAAACAGTCCGCACTACATGAATTCGTCTCCCCTCTACAAAACGAGGGGTGACCTAAGAAGGGCACCAGAATGTGAGGCATGGTTTGAATATTTAGCATATATTTAATGGAATGTATGACTACAGATTCTTGGGCAGTTTGGCTGGTTGTGATGGGGGAAGGGTCAAGGGAATGGCCCTTGCATATGAGCTTGAGGGTCTGAACAGTATGGAGTCTCAAGTTGTTGATCTTCAAATGTGAACGCATTCATTAAAATAAGATTTCTCACTATGTATTTTCCAGATGTGTTGTTCAAGAGTAGAGCTGGTGTCTTCTGTTTTGGCAGTATGAACATTTGTCAAGGGTGCCTTCTTTCTTCAGTTTGAGTATTGTTGTGCTTGACATGGCATTCTGTTCACTAAATCTTTTTAAGAGTTGTAAAACATAGGGTTTTTGTGTATTTAGGGAGGGAGGGGTGGAAGTGAATTTTGAGAAGACAGGAGGAAGGAGGGCAGATTGTGGTTGTAGTCTTAGCCTTAATTTTTTTGCATGAGCTATATTGTCATCTTGAGCTGTGTTCATGATGCTCATTTAAGATACTTGTAGAAGTACACAGCTGAAAAATCTTTTAGCATATTCCTATGCAAGCTATCTAGTCAATTGACAATTTTAGGTAAATATTGCAAATTTGCCTTGTCTTGGCATCATTCTTATTGTGGTATACACATCAACAGAATTCAGTTAACTAAGGGCACTTAAGAAAAGACAGAAGTATTTAAATGATTGTTGAACTTTTGCAGGGTATTGTAAAAAAAAATGTATTGATGAATTCTTGATACTGGAGGCTATGGTGGAGCACAAAAAAAGGAAATAAAGTGGCAGCTTAGGCTAGTATAAAATTGCAAATTACTGGAAGATTTGATCAGGAGCAATTGAATTGACTAGCACAATTGTCATGCATGGAGGCCTCTTGATCTTTTCATATTGGCACATGATTAACAACATTTTTGAAGATCTACATAAATTTTATAAAATTTTGATGAAATGTATATTTTAAGTATTTCTTTTAGCATTTGTTTTTCAATATAGATTTAATACTATGAATCTGCACTCAGATAACAACACTTTGGGTCATACAACAGTTCATCAGGTTACATGTGGGGCACTTTTGATTCCATTTTGAGAAGTGTGTGTGTGTATGTATATGATAAATTGTTAATATACAGAATTATCTGTTTAACATTTAAACATTTTTTTTTCCCCTTGATAATTTATAAGAAAAATCATTCTCTTTTAGTTGCTTTTGCAAGTTTAGCATTGTAGTATATGTTGTTTTTAACATTTTCCCATTATCTATGCTTTCCAAATGTCATGTAGTACTAGTATGTGTTTTTATTATTATTATTATTATTATTATTAAATAAAAACCTTTTTACAGATAGTAAACACTTACAATTTTGAGCTATTTCATTGCAGGTGCCAGGGTTTTGAGTGCCGAAACAGCAGCAATGAGACTTTACAGTGGTGGTGAAGCTTATCATGGTATTGAAACAAGTTTTACTTACAATGTATCTGACAAGGAAGAGTATTATATATATATCATCAGAATATATTTGGATGGATTTTACCCTGAACCACCACCTGAAGCACTGCCTTCTGTTCCTGCAACTGAAGACCAGGACTGTTGTATTATTTTATAAAGTTTTTAAAAAGTGAGATTGCTTATTGTGTCAGGATTTTCATGAATAATAATTACTGCTTCACATGTGTTCAGCATTCTAGTTCTTACTCTGCAAATGTGTAATATAAATGCCTATTTTTGAGTTAATTTTAATATATATTGTTGTTATTATTATTAGCCCTATGGTGCAGCATAAGCCTGAGGCTTATGCTGCACCAAGCAAAAAAAAAAAAAAAAAATTCTTAATTACACAGAGAGAGAGAGAGAGAGAGAGAGAGAGAGAGAGAGAGAGAGAGAGAGAGAGAGAGAGAGAGAGAGAGAGAGAGAATATCACCAAGAAAGAAGAATGATGATATCCAGCTCAGGACCCTATGATAAATCCCCTTTAATCGTATCTGCAACCTCCTACTTTTTATGTTTTCCTGTCTTTTACTCTTACTAATTTTTTTCATCCCTTTAATGCTACCAAAAAAAATATTTTTTTTCTTATTTGACTGAGTAAAATCTTAAATACACTGGTATATCACCTCTCATAGGCAAAGAAAAAAACTACTACACTTAACGCTTAGTTGTGCAGACTTCCATAATGGACAAAAGTAACATATAAATATTTAATTTGACATTAAAAAGGGAAGAATTAATAGCAAACCATTAAAATTATTAATTTTAGAAAAATACAGGTCTGTATTATTTACAGACTTGATCTAAGCCATTTAATACTTATCTTCCTATACAATGTCTAAAATACTATCAGCATTTAGGAATTTTATTTTAGTTTTATTTAGGAAAAAAAGTGCATTCTTATATCTTTAAGTTGCAGCTGTAGTTAGCTGGTCTCATGCAAAGGGTGTAGGGTTTTCCTGTTATTCCAGGTTTTTCATCACATACACGCACATGCTTCTGTGGAAAATGCAAACAAATAAGCTATTGCAAATAAAACTTGAACCACAATTATGGACTTCTAGCCTTCATAAAATAGAAAAGAAATAATCTTAGCCAATAGTTGACACTCACCTCACACGTCTCTACCTGCTTACAGGAAATGATACTCCTCAGTGCGCGCACTGCTTGCAATCACTTACAGTAAAACATGTACTCCTCGAACGTAGCTTGTTCAATGCCTGACAAATGTCTTTTAGTATGATTTCAGAACTACAACAACCTCTGTCTCTCAAATAGTATCATAGGTAAAGAAGCGAATCTCTCAGAATTCTTTCTCTATTTAAAACAAATTCAAATGTATATCTGTTTCTAACTGCTGCTCAAGCAGTTTTTATATGTAAAGTCAATTGGTTTGGGAGGCGCAATATGGCCTATGTAGCCCTTGTGCCAGATAACATAACACACACAACATGCAAATCAGCCCATGAATACACAATTCTAGCGAAATAATACACATGCTTGGGTCCATTAATGCCAATATTTAATTCAAATTTTTTTGTCTTGTCTTTTTGGGCATGTTTCCTCCCCCTTCATTTCATAACTGGATTTAGTCTATGAAGGCTAAGCTGCACTGTAATGTGAGTGACTGGCACATTTGTACATACAATTGTCAGTTATTCATTAACATAAATTGCTGAAATAGAATTGTAAAATACCCAGAGATATATATCAAACATAACTGTCATTATGTAAATAAGTAATAAGCTTCATATATTTATGAAAATATACTTAGTAGTCTTGGTGGAGGAGTGATGAAATCAAAGAGAAATCTGCTATCTAAAAATAAATCTCAAAAATCTTGTTTTCTGCAATTTCAGATTATTTGTCTTTAAACAGCCAAGAGCTTTCTTCAGTTTCATTTCTCCCCTCCATCTATCCTTTCTCTGTTTTTCTCACTTCCCTCTATCCTTTTAATATTTTTGAGTACTTTTTAATTAGTTCTAGTATCATCCCAATTTATTTAATTTATTTTTCAAGGTACATGCTCTGAGGCAGACACCAAAAGAGTCACTGTGCGGTAACCACACAGTGCAATGGCATATTTAATTATTTGTTGGACCTTTAATGCATATGGGTAATGAAACTTAACTTAATTTAAAAGTGCTTTACATGTCCATATATTACATTCCACTATGCAGAGAATGAAAAACTTGCATAATGTTGTTAGCTGGAGTTTTTCATTCTTGTAAACCTAACCCTCCCTTTCCTTGGCTGTTTCAGGATACAAATATTCCTTTAGTATATAAAATATATTTTATGTAACTAATAATTTGCAAATAAAGGATTATTATTGTTATTAGTATTAGCCATATAGTGCAAGGAAGCCACAGGCTTTTGTTGCACCAGCCAAGAGATAGAGGGGGGGGTGAAATAGATAAGAAAATATAAATTATGCCTCTCCCTCCTTGTGTAGGTAACTATCCAGTTGACCTTTGAATTTTTTCAACTGTCAGCCTGAACTACCTAAAGAGACAACTTGTTCCAGTAATTAATAACTTGCTGGCTAAACGAAACTTCCTACAATCTAGTTTAAATCCTATAATTTGAATTTATGGCATCTAGTTCTTGAATTCTTTATAACAATGAAAATTCCTTCATTCATTTTACTAGCCCCTCTCAAAGCTTTATAAACCTTAATCAGCTCCACTCTGAGGTGCTGGTTGACAAGCTCTGTATACCATATAATCGAAGTCTTTCCTTGTGTGGTCACCCTTTGTCCAGTTTTACGATGTGAGTTGCCCATCTTTGGATCCTAACAAGAAGCCTACTGTCTTTTTTCAGAGGAAGTCTCCATTCCAAATGCAGTTGTACAATTGCTGTATACGGTGGGATTTGACCTACTTCCCTCTCTCTCTCTCTACAGGATATTTGTTCAATAAATCATTGATAGGACACCATGGGCTTTCCTGACCACCTGGTTATGCTGTTCAGAAAACTTCATATCTGCCTTTATTATAACTCCCACATCTTTTTCTTCTCTACTGTTTTTAATTCAGCCCCCATGAAGTGTATAATTGATTTTGGGGTTGCCATTCCCCAAGTGTAAGACCTTGCATTTTGCTGTATTAAAATGTAGCTACCATTTTCTGACCTTTTTGAAACCTGTTCAAGTCATCCTGAAGGAGGGCTACTTGGCACTGATCATTAACGACACTCCTACTCTTTGTCGTCTGCAAATTTTGACATCACACCCTTTATCCCTTTGATGTTGTTTAGGAAAATCAGAAACAACAATGGTTCAAGAACTGATCCTTGGGAACTCTACTTTAGCATTAGTAGAGACATGTGATACAAGAAAGCAAGCATCAGCTAAAAAAAAAAAAAAAATTCCCATTTCACCCATCCATTCACTCCAAAAGCTTGTCTAGTTCAGCCTTGAATTTATTTAAGCTGTCAACTTCTGCAACGACAGATGAAAGTTTGTTCCAGCAATTAAGCACCCACTGGCTAAAAGCAAATTTCCGCACATCTATTCTACAACTGTCTTTCCTCAATTTGAATTTATGCCCCTAGGTGCAGAATCTCAGCAAGAGGAAGATCCCATCAGCACTGAGCTTGTTCAAACCATTCAAGGCCATAAACACTTCAATCAGATCACCTCGCAGGTGCCTAGTCTCCAGACACTGCAATTTGCAGAACTTAAGCCTTTCTTCATAAGTGCAACCCTTTGTATTCCTCGCCAATCTTGTTACCCTTCTCTGTACTCATTCCTGCAGCTCTACATCCTTTCTAAAATGATTCCTCGAGACCTGTATGCAGTGCTCAAGGTGTGGCCTTATACCAGAGGATAATCACCTGCTTATCCTTGCTAGCAAAATTCCTATATATCATTGACAAGACCCCATGAGCTACTCTTGCAGCCTGTCTGCGCTGCTCAGAAAACTTCATATATAAACTTCATGCACTGCTGAGAAGATTGCACAATTACTCCCAGGTCTTTTTCATTCTCCACTACCCTGATTTTAATACCACACAGTTGGTATGTTACTCTGTGGTTACTGCTACCCATATGCAGTACTTTGTATTTGTCAATATTAAACTTCAGTTGCCAGCTCTGACATACTTCTGACATTACACCAATCTGAAGAATATTCATTTGTCACAACCCTCTGCTTTTTGCCCTGCTGCCACCTGAATTCATTTTAGAATCTTTGCAGTAATCCTAACATGTTCCTGTTTATTTAGTTTTTGTTATAATAGGGTTTTGTAGCATCAATGAATAAGGCCATATTGCTCCATGTATACTGTCTCTAAATTGAGTTTATTTACTGGATGAAAAACCTGAGTTTTCAGGAGGAAAAAACCATGCTACTCAAGTCTGAGATTGACTAACTCAGCCATGTTGCGAAAAGGCCTGTAAAAATTTGTGTCATTGATCGGACTCAACTCTGGTCTTTTCCACCCAGTGCGGAGAGGACAACAACCAACTGTGCTACCCACCAGGGCCAGCTTATTCAGTAACCTCTCATGAGGGACAGAGTCAAATGGCTTGCTAAAATCTAACTAAACTATGTTGAAATTCTTCCCTACATACTGTGCCAAAATAGCTTCCCAGGTTAGTTAAACATGATTTTCCCTTAATAAAACCGTGTATGGGTGGGTGGATTCTTCAGAATCCTATCTCTATCTAAATGTCCCTGGATTGCTCTTAATCATTGTCTCTAAGATTTTCATTACCGCTAAATTGAGACTGACTAACTGGTCTGTAGTTACCAAGTTCACTCTTAGAATTTCCTCTATATATTTGCGATACATTGGCACTTCTCCAATCCAAAGGTATCTCAATGGAGTCCAATGATGCCCTCATTATTAATCTCAATGATTCAATATATATTACTTAAAATTACTGGGTATATAGCGTCAACTGGAAGAGCCTTATTTGCCTTTAGGCTCAAGTTGTTATACGTTTGCTAGGAGTTTGGTAAATAAATTTGATGAATTTGAGGTATTGCTCAAAGCATCAAAGATGGATATTGTTGGGATATCAGAGACGTGGTGTCACACAGATATAAGTAATGCAGAACTGGAATTTGGGGAGTACAACGTCTACAGAAAGGATAGACAGGATGGGAAGGGAGGAGGGATTATGCTATTAGTTAAGAAACACATAAAATCCAAGGAAGTGCATCCAGTTGACATCAAAGCATCAAAGACGGATATTGTTGGGATATCAGAGACGTGGTGTCACACAGATATAAGTAATGCAGAACTGGAATTTGGGGAGTACAACGTCTACAGAAAGGATAGACAGGATGGGAAGGGAGGAGGGATTATGCTATTAGTTAAGAAACACATAAAATCCAAGGAAGTGCATCCAGTTGACATCGCTGGACAGTGCAGTGTCGAGTCAGTTTGGTGTGACATAAGCATTGGGAGATCAAAATTGAGAGTAGGAGTATGCTATAGGCCTAATGACTCTGATGAGTATAATAAGGAACTGTACAGGGAAATAGAGTGGGCCAGTAAATCAGTCTTATAATGGGGGATTTTAATTTCCCAGATATTTTCTTGAATTTGTGGGTTGGTCACTCAGACACTAGCAAGGCTTTTGTGGATTTATTGGATGATTGTTTTCTAAATCAGCATGTTCAGGAGGCAACTAGAGGGAGCAATACTCTTGATTTGATTATCAGTAGTGATTCTTCATGCATTAAGAATCTGCAGATACAGGAACCACTAGGTGGCAGTGATCACAGTGTGCTGAAGTGGGATTTACTCAAGGAGGTAACTACCATCAGGGGTAAAGGGAAGGGTTATTGCTTTCGTAAAGGCGACTACGATGGTCTGAGACAGTATTTAAATTCTATACAGTGGGACCAACTGATGATGTTACCAACAGCAAACTCAAAATGGGAAGCATTCAAAGAACTTATCTTGGAAGCTACTAGGCTTTACATACCAACTAAGAAATATTATTCAAGGTTCAGGCCTAAATGGATGTCAGATGAACTAATGAGACATATGGCAGAGAAAAAAAATGCATGGGATACATATAAATTAACATGTGGCACAGAAGCCTATGATAGATATAACTTGATCTGTAACCAAGTTACAAAGGAGGTTAGGCAGGCGAAAGCAGATTACGAGAAATCTTTGGCAAGGGATGCAAAGAAAAACAGCAAGGAAAGAAAAAACAAAATCAGATTGGTTCACTTGATATTGATGGTTCAACTGTTCATGATCCTGGTCAGGTAGCTAACAAACTAAATCAATATTTTGCATCTACATTCACACATGAGGAGTTATTCAGGAAGGGGAATGCCATAGATGAAGTAAACACTGGCAGTGAGCTAGATGATCTTGTAACAAATGAGAGTAAAGTGGAGGAGAAATTGTTGAAGATAAACACAAGAAAGGCACCTGGGCTGGATGGGATCTATCCAGTTATATTAAAGGAGGCAGCAAAGGAAGTAAGCAAACCCTTAGCCATGATTATGAGAGCTTCCTTGGAATCAGGAGAGGTACCCACAGACTGGAGATGTGCAAATGTAACCCCAATTCACAAAGGAGGATCAAAGGCTGACACAAGTAATTATAGACCTGTGAGTTTAACTTCTGTTCCAGGAAAATTAATGGAAGCACTGGTTAAAGAAGCACTGCAGGATCATCTTGACAAGAATTCAGTTACAGATCAGACACAGCATGGTTTTGTTAAGGGAAGGTCTTGTCTGACCAATTTGATTGGATACTATGATGTAGTCACAAAAGAATTGGATGCAGGGGATAACTTTGATATTATATATTTGGATCTTAGAAAGGCTTTTGATACTGTTGCACATGGAAGACTGCTGCACAAACTGGAACAGTGTGACATTGGTGGCAAATTGTTGCTATGGATAAAGGGATGGCTGAGTGGCAGAAGACAGAGTGGTAATTAATGGACACTGCTCATTGTGGACTAATGTTTTTAGTGGAGTCCCTCAGGGTTCAGTGTTGGGTCCATTGTTGTTTTCTGTATTTATAAATAATATTGATGATGGTATATCAAGCTTTAATGTCCAAGTTTGCAGACGATATGAAGGTTGGCAGGGTTGTTAAGGACTCTTCTGATGCTATGCTGCTGCAACAGGATCTGGAAAGGTTGAGCAGATGGGCTGAGAGGTGGCAAATGAAGTTTAACATTGACAAATGTAAAGTACTGCATATGGGAACCAGCAACCCCAGAGCAATGTAGTAGAAGTATGTTGTTGCTTGTGTAAATCTGTGATGAGCTTTAATGTTGAGAAGAAATAAGAAATTGGAGGATTTTTACTAATGTCCTTATCATTTCAGCATAAAAGAATTTATCCTGAAATAAGGACAGTAATAAACTGGAAAGCTCTAATAATGGTAATTTAGGATATATATATATATATATATATATATATATATATATATATATATATATATTTTTTTTTTTTTTTTTTTTTAAAGGAAATGACTATCGTATATGAGAAGTATGAACGATTGAATAAATGAATTATTGTACCAGCTGCATCTGAATAAATTAATTTCAAGTAAAGCTGTGATCAAATAAAATGTAAAAATGGATGGCATGTTTAAATTATATACCTAGATACGGTTTGTGTCGTTTGACAAATTTAACATTGACAAATGTAAAGTACTGCATATGGGAACCAGCAACCCCAGAGCAATGTATCAACTCTGTGGTACTACACTGACAGTGGTAGAGAATGAGAAGGACCTGGGAGTAATTGTGCAGGCAGATATGAAGTTCTCTGAGCAGTGCAGACGGGCTGCAAGAGTAGCTCATGGTGTCTTATCAATGATATACAGGAATTTTTCTAGCAGGGATAGGGAGGTGATTATTCCCTTGTATAATTCAATGGTCAGGCCGCACCTTGAGTACTGTATACAGGTCTGGAGGCCTCATTTCAAGAAGGATGTGGAGCTGCTAGAACAAGTACAGAGAAGGACAACAAGGTTAGTGAACGGAGCGAAGGGTTGCTCTTACGAAGAAAGGCTTAAGTTTTGCAAATTGCAGTGTCTGGAGACTAGGCACCGGCGAGGTGATCTGATAGAGGTGTACAAAGCCTTGAATGGTTTGAGCATGCTCAATGCTGATGGGATACTGCTTCTTGCTCAGAATAATCACCTGAGAGGGCATAAATTCAAATTGAGGAAAGACAGATGTAGGATAGATGTGCGGAAATTTGCCTTTAACCAGCGAGTAGTTGGTTGGTGGAACAGACTTCCATCCCTTGTTGTGGAAGTTGATAGCCTAAATAAATTTAAGGCTCAGCTGGACAGGTATTTAGAACGAACGGAGGGGTGAAGTGGAAGGGTTTTTTTTTTTTGGCTGATGCTGCATAAGTTTGCTTTCTTGCATCATATGCCTCTACTAATGCTAATGCTAAAGTTTTTATAATAAACAGGCATCTGTAATTTCAAAATTACTAATTTCATATCTCAGCCTCTCTCGGATGGCCTCTCCTGAGCATGAAAAGCCTTTCATCAGTAAAAACTAATTGCAAAGTACCTATTTAATTCATCAGAAACATCAGTTTGATTATGATTATCAAAGGCTTTCCCACATACACAAGGGTCCAATCTGATTTGTTTTCATCTTTTTATTCATATACTAGAAAAAATCCTTGTCCCCATTCTTTGCTCTCCTTGCTAGTGTTTTCTCATAATCAGCCTTGGCCTCCCTAACCTTATTTGTGGTACTGTTACAGATCAACTTGTAGAAGTTGTAGGCTTCAGTACTTTTCATCACCTTAACCTTTCCATGCTATCTTTTTCTGCTCTGTTAGACTGATCAGCTCTGCATTTATCCATCTTGGCATTCTCCTCATGCTGTACTTTCTTAATGATATATATGCATTTGTGACTGCTGTGATTATTGCTTTAAAGGTATTCCATGACTTTAATGTATTTGCTCTCCCTGTACAGTCTGCCCAAATAGATGCCATAAAGCACCTTAAACTGTCATTCTCTTTATCTGAAATTAAAATCGATGCCTTTACCTTTAACTTCTGCACTGTCTTTCTTTATCTTCCATCTAATGACTGTGTTATCACTACCTGACAATGGTTCCTGTGCTTTAAGACCTTTGATGTCATCTGATTCGTGAGCAATGATGAGGTCAAGAATATTCTTACCCCTAGTGTTTTCTTTAACATGCTGGTATAAATATAGTTTATTTAAAAATTTTGTTCTCCATGGTGAGTTCCCCTCCCGCTGTGTCCAATCAATTAGGGACAAACTGAAGTCACCCATAGTAACACATTCACACTTGTTTTCCTATTCTTCTGGTCTGTAGATTATGCCCATTCTTATTATACCTTTGCTTCCAACTAACTAACCCCACAGACATTCTATGCTGGCAGACTTAACTTCTGACTTTGCAAAGGCCCTTTTTGTGCTTGGGTTGCTGTTGATAAACATGATCCCACCACCCCTTCTATCTTTCCTAAATACATACATACATACATACTATAGTGGAAGTCATCATCCCTAATTTCCAGGTGGCCCACATATCTCTTAGCCCTATTATGTTAACATTAGTTGTTCTAACCAGGATTTCAAATTTGCCCATTTTTTTGACAACACTCCTGGCTTTACTGTAGATACAGTTAAGACTAAATATTCTTCTGTAGTTACTACCCTGACAAACCCCTTGAAGTTATTTAGGCATGTTTCTGTAGCTTTGTTCCCTCGTGTTTGAAATGTTGCCACCCTCAGAACATCTTGCCAACATTGGCTCTTGTGTCAACCAACAAAATTCTTGATGTGTGCAAACATTACTTTGACTGATATTAATGAATAAATGTAAGTCTATAGTACTCTTCTCCCCCCCCCCATCTGGCAGTTTCCTAAACCCTTAAGGTATCCTCAATGATACTGACAAATCCTGGCACCATTGTTATTATCAAATGAGCAAATGCAGAATATGAATATTCTCGTCTACCATCTTCAGGCATATGGGGGTGCACACAAAGAACATGACTGTTGGTCAGAGATAATGAATGGATAGGGTCTGCTTCTATTGGCCAAAGGTGATCTTGTATGAGGTGATGTTGGATGTCCTTACTTTACAGTGGCTGGAATACATTAGAAATTATCACAGAGCCATACAAATGTATGGCTGTGATAATGTCTCACATTACTAAAGGGTAAAACATTATTTATTGTTATTACAATGAGTTGAAAGCATAGTTAAGTGTGGAGTGCAAAGTTAGTGATATGTGAATTGAGAACAGAAAAAAGGTTGTTTGTTGTGAAATTCATTTGGTCCACACAACTTGAGAAAACACATCAGAGTATTTGCACATGGAAGACTACTGTACAAATTGGAGGATGGTATAATAAAAATGACAGGAAATCACTGGTATTAGTAGTAGTAAAATGATAGAATGATGCAAGCAGGTAAAGCTTATGGCACCTGTTGTAAAAAAAAAATGTGCCCTTTTTTATTTTGTCTGCTTTTTTTAAATGTTTATCGTTCCCTCTTTAAATGTACTCTCTGACTTTATAAGGATTGTTATGAAGGTTGTAGCTTGCCCTAATGGGATTACCCTTTGACTAAAAGTAAATTTTTTGTATATTCAGTCTACAGTTATCTTTCCTTAATTTGTATGTCTCCTTACTTGCAACAGTCTAGAAAGAGAAAATGTACTTCCATAATTATTAAGAATATCCAGCTTTAATCTTTTACATTAGTAGAGGCATATGATGCAAGAAAGTAAGCTTATACAGCAAAAAAAAAAAAAAAAAAAAAAAAAAAAATCCCCATTTCGCCCATCCATTCATTTCAAATGCTTGGCTAGTTCTGCCTTAGATTTATTTAAGCTTTAAGCTACCAACTTCCATAGTGACAGATGGAAGAGTGTTCCAGCAATCAACAACCTGCTGGCTAAAGGCAAATTTCCACACATCTGTTCAACAGCTGTCTTTCCTCAATTTCAGTTTATGCCTTCTCAGGTTTGTAAGCTGAGCAAGAGGGAGAATTCTATCAGATTGAGCCTGCTCAATCTATTCAAGGCCTTATAAATCTCAATCACATTGCCTTGCAGGTGCCTAATGTCCAGACACCTGCAATTTGTAGAACTTAAGCCTTTCTTCGTAAGAGCACTCATTTGTTTCCCTTACTAGTCTTGTTGCCCATCTCTGTACTCGTTCTAGCAACTCTACATCCTTCCTAAAATGAGGCTTCATTTCACCTCCTTGTCCCTGCTCACAAAATTCCTATATAACATTGACAAAACACCATGACCTACTCTGGCAGCCTGTCTGCACTGCTCAGAAAAATTTAATATCTGACTGGACAATTACCCTCAGGTCTCTTTCATTCTCCACTACTCTAAGTGTAACACCACCCAGTTGGTATGTTACTCTGGGATTACTGCTACCCATATGCAGTACGTTGCATTTGTCAATGTTAAACTTCAGTTGCCACTTCTCAGTCCATCTGCCCAACTTTTCCAGATCCTGTTGCCACAGCATACTGTCATTACTGTTATTAACGACCCTGCCAACCTTTGTATCATCTGCAAACTTTGACATTAAGCTTGATATACCTTCATCAATATCATTGATAAATATACAAAACAAAAATGGGCCCACTCTGAATCCTAGGGTACACCACTAATGACATTATTCCAAGAAGTTCAGTGTCCATTGACTACCTCTCTCTGTCTTCTCCCACTCAACCATCCTTTTATCCATTGTAGCAACTTGCCCTTAATGCCATACTGCTTCAATTTGTACAGTAGTCTTCCATGTGCAACAGTATCAAAAACTTTCCTGAAATCCAAGTATATGATATCAAAATTACTTTTTGCATCCAGCTCCTTTGTGACCACATAGTATCCTATCAAATTGGTCAGACAAGACTTCCCCTTAACATATCCATGCTGTGTCTGAACTATAACTGAGATCTTGTCTAGATGATCCTTCAATGCTTATTTAACCAGTGACTCCATTATTTTTCCTGGAACAGAATTCAAACTAAATTTTAAAAAAAATAAATAAACTGCATCCATTATCAACTCAATGCAGGATGGAAGCCTCCTCAACAATTCATGCTGAGGGAACTAACAGGTCCGTAATTACTCGTGTCACCCTTTGATTCCCCTTTGTGAATTGGAGATACATTTCCGCATCTCCAGTCTGTGGGTACTTCCCCCGAGTCCAAGGAAGCTCTCATAATTATGGCTAAGGGTTTGCTTACTTCCTTTGCTGCTTCCTTTAATATAACTGGATAGATCACATCCACCCCCAGGTGCCTTTCTTATGTTTAACTTTAACAACTTTTCCTCCACTTTGCTCTCGGTTATTACAAAATTATTTAATTCCCTATGAGAGTTTGATAAACATCTGGCCCTTTCTTCCTTGAATAACTCCTCATGTGCGAATGTAGATACAAAATAGTTATATAAGTAAAGAAATCTTTGCTGTTTTTCTTTGCATCCTGTGCCAAAGATTTCTCATATTCTGCCTTTGCTTGCCTAACCTCCTTTGTGACTTGATTACAGACTAGCGTATATCTGCCATAGACTTGTGTCACCTGATAATTTATATGCATCCCATGCATTTTTCTTCTCTGCCACGAGTCTCATTAGATCTGACATCCATTTGGGCCTAAACCTAGACTAGTATTTCTTATTCTTCTTTGCATTAGGATATGAATCATGTCGTAATGCAAATGTGTAGTTTCAAAACTTTGTAGCTTGCAGAACTAAAGTCTCTTGCTATAATATCTTTGTAATCATAACTGGTCTTGTTGCCTTCCTTTGTACCCTTTCAAGCAAGTTTCAAGCTTTCTTTAAATGAAATTTCCAGACTTCTATACAGTATTCAAAATGTGGTCTGATAATTGATTTGAATAGTGGGATAATTAGTTTTCATCTACTTGCCAAGATTCCCCTACATCATTGACAGAGCTCTGTGCTGTCCTAGTAGTTTTACTGTACTGCTGAAAGATATCTGATTTTGAATGAAAAATCAAGGCCCTAAAAAGTGGTAAGCAAAAAATTATTTAAAAAGAAACCTTTTGACTTTGTTTATTGATATTGAAAGCTGCATCTTAACCAGAAAGAAACCATATCTGTAGGACAGTTGCAAGTGCCTTTGATGGTAGATGAGATTTTTTTTTAATAAAAATCCCAAACACGAAAGGTATTAGAACCTATAGTACTTAGTACCTTGTGTGAGATTATGCTGTTTAACAGTTGCAGAATTGTTAATATGAGACTGTTAATATAAAAATTTTCACTCAATGTACATCTTTAAATGCTATTCTTAATAAAACAGAATTTTTTTTCTGTAAAAAACCAGTATTGAATATATACTGCTTTCTTATACTATTTCACAAATATCACTTTGTACTTAATGTTAATTATTAAACGCTATATTCTTAATAAAACAGAACTTTTTCTGTAAAAAACCAGTATTGAATTTATATTGCTTTCTTGGAAGCATAAACAATGATAATTTAGTGCTCCTTTAAATTATAACCTTGCTTGCTAATTCTTACATTAAGAAACTTAAGTTTAATACGTAAGCTTAATACTCAGCAGGTCCCGACATTGTTTCCAACAAAATTCATTGTTTAGGTTAACTTAACTACTATTTAAGTTATTCATAGTAAAATTGCATTTTATTCTATGCATAAAGATCAGATTTTATAAATCCAAATAAAAGTACACATACCATCCAGTGTATTATTCTGCATTGTTGTTCACTGAATCAGATTTGTATTCCTTATTTTGAATATTGCAATATAATAGGGCAGAACCAGAACAAATTTTGATGTTTTAGTTAGCTTTTTGGGACACTGATATATATGGTCACTTTGTGCATACATCTAGTTCTTTTCTTGTCCTCAACAGTGTTGATCATTGATATGCTTGAATAATAATTGCAAGTTATAGAATTTTTAAAAAATTGGTTTCACTTTATAACAGCTTTATATATATATATATATATATATATATATATATAGAAAATTATTTTAATGTTATGTGCAAATCTTTAATTTAACTTATGCTAATAATGAAATTATGAAAGATACTGCAATGCTATTTCTACTTTGGTCGTTCTTTTCAATAATCTGCTATTTCTATTTTCGTTCTATTTTCGTTCTTTTCAAATTTTGCATTTTTCAAAATTCGCACTTTGTTTATAACGTTACTCTTTTCCGTTCTTCCCCCCTTTATTCAACATATATTGATATTCCATTTTATCTCTATTCAAATTCAAATCCATTTTCTTTCTTTACTTAATTTTAATTTTTATTCATAATTATATATATATATATATATATATATATATATATTGCCTGTACTTCCTGTAAATTAATCTCTACATGTTTCTTTTCAGATACAAGCAACACACTTTCGGAACATAATCTCTTTAGAAGTTCAGAAGTTTATGTGGAATCCTTTTTACTTATCTTTTTGTTTTTGTGTAATTTGGAATCAGTTATGTGATTACAAAAGTTTTGTTCAGGTTTGCTTTCATTAACAGCAATTTATTTTATTATGGAAGCAATTTGGTGTTATGAAAGGAAGTTTGCTGCAGCCATTTAAAAGGACTATTCATGTTATTTAACTAGCTTGTTTAGTCAAGTGGGGGGGCGGTATCCTTTTGTTTTTAATTGCACTTTTTTTTTCTCCATTGATAAAGTTAAAAACATTATGTTGTTACCAAAATGGACATTGTAGTTTTGTTTGAAAGTATATAGAGATCCCCTTGGGCTAGGACTGTTATTTTACGGGGTGTTTGGAAAGTCACTATACACTTATTTCAAAGGAAAGAGTTTATAGTTTTTTCTCACAGCCAACTAACCTTGACAGCACCACTAGATGCACGGGGTCTCATATCACATCACAAGATGGTGCACAGTGACTCATCATGTATTATTTACATATTGCTGTTATACAGGTGTATATGACTTTCCGAACATGCAGTCAATTTATATGAAAAATTGACTGAAATAGTCATGGTGTGTAGATGGAGATCCAGCCCCACTTCACAAAAAAGTATTGCAAAAGCATTACAAAAAATGTATTCCAAAAGTACTTAATATTTTCAAAAACTGGTTTAAAATTAGCAGCACATTTGTTTGACTGATGAGTGAAATATTTGTGCACGATATTTTGTCTTGCATTTGAAGGTACAAATGATTTATCTTCTTTGGTTAGAGTTAATTTCAATTTCATTTAATAAAAGTAAACGAGTTTACTTCTAATAAGCTTAAAGTGTGGTTAGCATTTTGCATATGGGAAGAGAAATGAATCTTTCTAAATTAAATGTATGTTTGTATTTTTGTTGGTTACAAGATCTTGTTAAAGTCTCTTAATCAGTGTGTGCATGTGTTAGTATTTGTTAGTAATACTTTATTGAATTCTTTTTGTTGCATTTTTTATCTGGTTTATTTCTTTGGCAGAATAAAATTTGTAGTAGAAGTACATATCTGTACATATGTGATAATGATGCATCTTAGCTGCATATAGTATTTTTACTGAAAGTGTTCTCTCTCTATTTTTCTTTAATTTTAATGAAATTATGTGAGTTAGGATTAGTATAATATACTTTGAGATTATTTATTATATATATATATATATATATATATATTATTTTATTATTTTTTTTTCAATGATCGTTGCACAGGGCACAGTTAGTTTGTAATTGATGTGTGTTTGTCATGATGTTTTGCTTCCATTAATGTATAGTTGTATCAACATTTGCAATTAGAAGTTTATTGTAAATTAAATTTGATGTATGTTCTTATTGTAGCTGACTGTAAATTGATGTTAACAGGTGACCCTATTTTAGATTTACAGCTTTAAGAAAAGAGGTATGCATAATAATATTGTCAGCAGTTATTATAACTTATCGTGTGGTACTTCGTTGTACTAAATGTTAGGTATAATGAAAAATCATTGCAAGATATCGACTGTGAACATTTTTACCAGTGTTTGACTGCTCTTAGTTTTCTTTCTAGTGATTATAGTTTAAAAGAAAGTTGATGTAAATATTTAAGTTATCAGTGTGCATTGCTAGCTGGGATAGAAAAACTGTTGTTGAAGAAAAAAGTCATTACTGTGCGATCCAAAGTATCTAAGTTATGCTTATTGGACCATAGATTGTGGTACAAGGATGACTTTATGTTGAAGGAACCACAATATTTTGATTTTTGCCTGCGAGCCACAAAATGAAATGAGTTTGACAAAATTATTAAATATAATAACAGAATCTTTACTTATGATATACATTTCTGGCATGAGGAAATAATTAAATGAAACAAACACTTGTTTAAAGATGACTGTACTTAATTAATTTGATTGTTGAGCTTTTATAACAGAAGCCAAGTATTTAATATCAAGTACAATACTTGTCAATTACATGATTGACTTCATATTCTGACTTTCATCTGTGAGTCATTGGTCAGTGTTCTGATTTGTTCAACTTTATTAATGGAAACACCTCTTCATAGTTATGGGGCCTCCTGAAGAAATTTTCAACTGCACTTTCTGGTATAGATTACGATATTCATCCTTGGAGGTGCATCTAAAAATTTAGAAAATGCCCTTCTTTGAAGTTTGCTTTACTCATCGCTACAATGAAGATCTATTAGTTTTAAATTGGGTTTAGAATGTTTTGGCTCACAACTTGTTTATGAGGTTAAATTTCTCATTTATATCCAGTGTCTTCGTTTCAACCCCCCCCCCCACACACACAAAATAAAGAATTTTAAAAAAATCATTTGCAGGTTTTAGATTTCATCTATCAGCAAACAATGTGTATGTGATCAGCTCATTTAATCCCTGTAAATATGTAGAAAATATTAAAGAACTAGCTAAAGCACTCACTGTGATCTATTGTGCCATAATTTTTAAGTGGTTAACTTACAAAACTCTCAAAAATGGCCAAAAGTGTTCTTATATCTTATCTAGTTGCATAAAAATAAGTTTTTTAATTCTTTTTAGTATCATAAACTCTTATTTCCTTGTCAAAACTTTTTGAATGTTATGTGAATTATCTCTGTAGATGCAAAATTGTCAGCTACATATTTAAGAACAGTTTTGATAATGTACAGTAGATTGAAGGCAGTCGTAGGATTTTGGGCTGCACAGAAAGTTTTGGCAAGCCACCCATGTATTGTGCAACACTGTAGTGAATGCAGCTGTGTAATTGATATATATCTGCGAGTGTAGAGTGCACTTTCAGAAAAAGCCTTTAACAATCCCTCCACCTTTTGGTGAATATGCATTTTTTTTTTTTTTTTTTTTTTTAATTAAAGTGTACTTATTCAGCTTCTGTTATTAGGGACTTAGGCAACTACATATTTCTCATTTAAAGTTTTTCTTGTTAAACAGCTCTTAAGTTCTAAAAATATACCATATTTTTTCATTACAATAATATTTATTTCTAAAAAGTTTTTGTTGTCAGATTGCTTCTCATGACTTCAGCACATTGTACTGCCTTAAAAATAATGGTCATTAACTAACAGCAAGACAAACATGAAAAATCTTAGCAGAATCACAAGCACTTCAGACACCTGTTGCTACAGTATATTGAGGGGAAAAAGAAAAAAAAACATTCTAAAACAGTCTCCTACAATGCTCCATGTGCAGAGTTACTCTGCACATATACATAAATATACTTTTGAAAGATGGGATCATGAGAGGAAAGCTCTTTTAAAGTAGAACAGAATAATTATTAATAGTCCCCTGTTAGTAATTATTCTGTTCTAATATATCTAAAATTAAAACTCACCACTGAACTTAGTCACTTGAAACTTTAGGTGAAATCAGTACTTATGATTAGTTGGCTGATGCTGCTACTGGGATTATTTTTCTGGTTACTATTTACTTTAGAGCCATTTGGATTAACTAATCTTTAATTTCAGTATTCCTCCCCCACCTTCCTTTTCGGAAGGATGGATTGTTGAAAGGTGGAGAACAAAAAACTCCCATCCCAAAATGGAATTAGGAGATATTTTTGTTTGAATTTCATCAGCTTCTGTTATTTGATTAGCTCTACTTTGCCATGTTCAACTTTTTTGTTTTTTTTTTTTTTTTTAATCATTTTACTCCTAGTAATTTTGTTATAGGTATGCTAAATAAAAAACAAAACAAAACTAAAAACTATATCTCAAGTTGGGTTAGCTAGAATAAATTTTACAATAATTGCACAGTGTGTTAAAGAAGAAATGAAAAAATTCAGTTCATTAATGTAACATTTTTTCTTTTTTCAAATTAAGCAGAAAAGGTTAGCAGCAAGAAACATCCATTTTTGGCAAGTTACATTAGAAATGGAGTTTATGAAATCACTAGAGAAAAATTTATGGAGAAATAAGTGGCCTTTCTAGAATTCCTGAGATATATAGATAAAGGAATGGTTGAGTGAGAGAAGACACAGTTGTAATTAATGGACACTGCTGTTCATGGACTATTGCTATTAGTGGAGTATCCCAGGGTTTAGTGCTTGGCCAATTTATTTCTGTATTTATTAATGATATTGACAAAGGTATATTAGCCTTGGTGTCAAAGTTTACATGTGATAAAAAAGTTGGTAAGGTTGTTGGTTAATGACAGTAATCAAGATAATCTACTGCAACAAGAACTAGAAAAATTGGGCAGATAGGCAGAGAAATGGCAGTTGAAGTTAAACATTGACAAATGCAATGTACTGCCTATGGGTAACAGTAATTCTACAATAACATGCCAACTGTGTGGTGCTATAGTGAAGGTAGTGGAAACTGATAGACCTGGGGGTAATTGTGCAGTCAGATATGAAGTTCTCAGCAGTGTAAACATGCTGCCAGTTCGTGGAATTTTGTCAGTGATATACAGTAATTTTGTTAGCAGGGATAAGGAAATGATTATTCCATTGTATAAGGCAGTGGTTGGGCTACATACAGTTCTGGAGGCTTCATTTTAGGGATGATATAGATCTGCTGGAATGAGTGCAGAGAAGGGAAACAAAAGGACAGTTTTACCAAGGAAAGGCTTCATTGCAGTATCTTGAGACTAGGCACCTTGTGAGGTGATCTGATTGAGGTGTTTAAGGCGTTGAAAACGGATTGAGCAAACACTGTGCTGATGGCATTCTTCCTTTTGCTGAGACTATGTACATATGGGAGGGCATAAATTCAAATTGAGAAAGGATGATTCTCTTGATCGTTGGAACAAACTTCCATCTGTTATAGAAGCGGGTAGTTTGAATAAATTCAAGGAAGAACTAGATATCATTTTTTTAAAAAATGATGCTTCATAAGCTTTCTTTCTTGCATCCTTTGCCACTACTTATACTATAAGGTAATGTGTAAGGTAACATTGTTAGTTTCTTATATTTCCTTTTGAACACACTGCATTACTGTAAATTTATGGAGATATTAAAACATATAAATATAAAATGTAAAATTTAAAATCGTAAGTTATATTGGTAAAACTTGCATTTAATTATCCTCAGTTGTCAAGCAGATGGAAAGCCTTCACTGATATATAAAAATAAATGTTTAAATGAGAAATAAGTACATCTGATATACCTTATAAAATTAATGTTGACTTGATAAGGCTTAACTTAATAATTGTTATAGATAACGTCTGTAGTTATTGATAATTAAATATGCTTTTGATTGCTGTTGAATATATCTGTGTTGTAGAATGGATAACATTTAGTTATAAAGTTAGACCAGAAAAAAATCACATTTATTTTTTCTACAGTAAAGATATATTGGACGAGTCATTGGGAATAATATGCAGTTAAATTAATATTGGATATTGTTTAATTATGAAAATCAGTGCTTGTTTAGTATTTATAATATATGCAGTGCAGATGTTAATTTAAATAAAATAAAAATATTAATTTACTTACTTAATGCTGAATTAATTTTGTTTTTGATACTCTGGCCATCTTCTCATTTTCCATCTAGAAATTTATTTTTGTTTTTTTCACTAGTTTTTAAAACCCATATTAAATTATGTTAATCTGAAGAGTTAAAATATACTTGTTAAATTGTAATCTTCACATAGTCTTTAGATGATTATATGGAGATTTTGCATTATGAATCCATACTTTTTGTAATTTGTTTAAATTGTAATATCCACTTGTCTTCCAGACATTTTTTTAATAAATGTCACTGTCAGAATGAAAAACATTATCTAATAAGTATTGTAGGAAAATAAGTAGTCATATTTTAATGCCATTATATATATTTAAATATTTTGGTAAGTCATTCAATTTTGTGACTGAAGTTTCTCATTACTCTTCATTTCTCATTCATGTTTACAAGAATGAGAAATGAAGTTTCTCATTCATTTATGTGTGATGAACCAGTGATGATAAATGTAAACATTTATCATCACTGGTTCATTTTTTAATATTACTTTTTTTTTTTTTTTTTAAATGTACATTTGTGGTTATTTGAGGAAAAATCATGAAAAAAAAAAAATCGGATGAAATTGTAAGTACATTTCATATTAATATTATAATAATAAATATTTTTATAATAAATGTTTATTTTGGCAACTATCAAATAATTAAATTAAATTAAAACTAACAGAAAAAATAGCCACTACTTACCTAATAGGATTAAAGCAAACTTCATGCCTCAGAATGGTTAACATGATTTAGTTCAAAATAAGTAAATTACAAATAATAATGGTGCCTCCGTAGCCAGGTGGGCAGGAGCAGCAGTGCGTAGCACATGCTTCTTGATTAAACCGGGGTTCGAGTCCATGACCACCGCATATCCCCGGAGCAATGTGGCCTTAGTTGCTAATGCTCCTAAAAACCCAAAACAACAACAACAAATAATAATATAAGGTGTATAGGCAGAATCATTTACACTTTTTTTACCTAAAAGTATAACTGACACCATATTAAGTTGTATTAACTTATCATATTAAGTTAATACACTTATCATGAAAGATTGTCATAGACAGTGCAAAACAAATACAGAATTCTTTAAATAATAGCACTCTACTTCCTCTCACGTGCTTTGAGAAATATCTCATGCAAAACAATTTTAAAAAAAATTACATATGTTGGTATGCATATGATTTTTGCATATACTTCAAAAGATATCAAACATCGCATTTTACATGATATTTGTATTGCATCTTATTAGCTTTCAGTGTCACTAGTATTATAGCAATTTGCTATGATCTACTTTGACATGCTTATTAAGTTTCTCTGATTAGGTCAGGCACATTTGGTCCAGAAAACAGTTGACACAAGTGCCTTCTTGATTGCTTACTCATCTGTTAGTACTAACATTTTTTTTACTGATCTTTTAGTATTATTTTTGAAATTTGCTGTTATCCATTAAGATGGTGCTTTTTCATTTTTACTAAGGACAGAAGTGTGTTCTTTGTGCTTCAGCCAAAAGTAAAATGTTAATCTTGGATCCTTTGTTTTGTTGCTTTTTTTATTTTTTATTTTTTTAGCTCATTTTGTATGCTACTAGACTTCATTTTGGCATTTTGAACAAATTTTTAATCCATTAATTTTTCTTCTTAGTAGGAACATAATAAACACTATAAAAATAAAATGTCAGTTTTTATTTTGTATTTGATTTTCCAGTATTTCTTACACTCCAGCTTTAAAAGATGATATAACAATGTTTTAAAAACCTTGTGTTAAATTTTGAAATTATAACAATCTAAAAGCAATAAATTTTGTACATTGTTTATAATAAATTCGATACGTCACCTAAACTTAATGGCTATGAGTGCAATATTAGCAGAGCCACTGATTCCCCTTAAGAAACAAAATGATTAAAGATGATATATGCTTTCCCAAGCCTTAATTAAATTACATTAGAAGAAAAAGTTGATTTTTTGTTGCATTACATTCTTCATTAAGTTACGTTACTTCTTGTCACTTACTTGCTTAATTATTCTTCACTATTAAGTGCAATATTTGATTATTAAACCAATGGGCCAACTGGTTTAGTATTCAAAAGATGCTGAAATTGACTGATCTGCTGGACAGGTTATAGCCCAGCAGTAGATGTGAAGTGCTGCCACCTCCTTAAACACTTAACTGATGAATTTTTGATGTTTCTAATGGTTTGCCTGTGTTCCTAATTATTTTGTTTGGGTACCGTTAAGTAATAGTTTTATTCCTGTTATCACAGACCAAATTTTATGCCAAAATATGTCGGCTACAACTGTCCTAACAGAATGGTAGCCCGTCTGATTGTATGGTTTGCCTAGCTGCTGGCAGTTAGTCTAGGGGCCACTATTTATTTTTTTCTGAACTTGGCTTATTACCTGTATTGGGGGGGGGGCAGTGGCATCAGTTGGCAACATTTCTTATTCCTTACTTGAACTTTACCTTTCAGAAGAATTGCTGTAATCATCCAGAACTCAAGCAGTATCCTTGGAATACAAATAATGATGGTTAACATGTTACCATTTTTAAATTATTGAAGTCTGTCTTTTTTTTTTTATTATTATTATTATATTTTTGCCACATGTGCCAGTAATTGAAGCTAACAGGTTCTTATCCCATTTCTATTTTGTTTTGTTTATTATTATTTTTTTTTTTTTTTGCATGCATTGCATCATTCAACTGCATAGAATATATAGTGTTCCTGTGTATTGCAAAATTGAAATTTGATGTTTGAATGCCTTCAAAAATTTTGATATTTATTTTTGGGGTGATTTCATTTTCAAATTTAAGAACTTGTCAACCAGAAGATTGCCTTTTAAATAACAAAAAAAATTATTTTAATAATTTATTTAATTACTTGCAAACTTTGATTTGCACTTATAAAATGGGACCATTATTAAAAGCTTGTTCACCATTATGAAGTTGTCTAAAAATTATTTTCAAAAAGCTTTAATTAACTCACTATTAGTTTATGCTTTATTTTTACTACATCATTCTTAAATTTAATATTATATTTAAAAACTTAAATACATTTAAACCTTTTCTTTGTTGTAAAGACTTTTTTTTTTTCATTGATTTCCTGGACCAAATTATTTCTATGGTGCTTTTTAACAGCACTGTAGAAATGATATACTGTTGAAAATTGGTGCATCAAGGATAAAAAAAAAGAAAGTAATATATGAAATTTTTATTTTTGTTTATTTGTTTCATTGCTTAAAGCAGAAATTAGAAGTCACTGCTTTATACGATAACATTATCCAAAACTGAAAATGAACTTAATTTTTCTTACATAAGATAATTGATTGTATTATCCCTGTCGTGATCAGCCTTTATGGGAAGCAATTTAAATTTTGTAAATCTGATGTCCATCAATGCAAAATTATTTGAATTGTAACAGTTCCAAGAAAAATTGCAAAAAAAAAAAAAAGATTATAATGCCATAACTTGCTGTGATATATTCCGTAAAGATGTGAATAGTACTAAAATGTCTTTCCTTCTTTTACCTGATTGTACAGGTGAAATCACAATACCTATTGACCTTTACAGTCAGTTGGTATTGATTTTGACAGATATTTCTCTAAAACAATTCTCTTGTTATTTCTCATTAGCCAATCATTTTGTGGTTATTTCTTAGTGTACATGAAGTTGATGTGGTTATGATTATAATATTATCACCTTAAGTCTTATTTATTGTCTGTACTTGGCCACCAAACCTTTTTTAATCTTTATAGAAAGAAAGTTTAGTTAGTTCGGTATTAGTAAAATATATTTATATATAGATAACAAATCCTGTTATACACTCATTCAATCAGTTGCCCAAGATTTTAAATCCATTTAAGATATTTCAGCTTATTTTTAATAGAAAAAATTACGATATGTCAGCTAGTCATAACAGATCTTTTATTGATATGATAGATTCATATTTTATATATAAATAAAAAATATGAATCTTTTATTTGTCATTTGTCTATCATTTTAACTCATGTCTGCCAATTAGTTGTGTGAAAGAAAATAAGATGATTAGAAAGTAAACTGACCATTATCCAGTTAAAAAGTTAAACTTCCAAATATGAGGTTGCTAGGATAGTGAGTCATTTCGAAGTAAAATCATGCATTTGAAATATCAATTTCCTTCATATTATTTGATTTTTGAATCCTGTGTAATGAAATGTCATGATTTATATTTATATGTAATGGTCATCTTTGTAACTAAATACTATCATGCTGGGATACAACCCATTTTATATGATTAGAGATAGTACTTAAAATTCATTCTAACTTTAATAATTCACATTATCTAGTCTTCTTTTAACACCAACAAAGTTTAATACATATAATATTAGAACTTACAAAAATTGTGATTTTGTAATTAAACTACTGAGACTACTACTGTATATAAAACATTGTATATAAAATTTTAATTCAGAAGTCACCCAATTAAAGAGATGGTCACAGTACATTATTTTAAATATGCAACTTTGACATATGTTTATAAAAATCAGGTAGTTTTTGCATTGTGCCTTTCAAAATGTCTTCTTTGTATTGCAGTCTTTTATTGTATAGCAGATCATATATGATTTTTATAACGTTTTTAATAATGCTTGTAATAATGACACTTTCTGATAACTCTTGGTGTAGAATATTTCAAGAGTCTTTGTTATTGTAAACAGTATAAGAAATATAAATATTTGAAAGATATTAAATGAAATAGATTAATTTATTTGTCATGATTTTAATAAGGAAAACATCACAATTGCACTCATTATTCCATGATCAGGCAATTTACCCATTAGAACAAAGCATCCTCTCAGAGCTACAATAAAAAAAGTTAAGAGCATTGCCTTTCTGTTTTTATGTGTAGTAGAAGTATGTTGTTGCTTGTGTAAATCTGTGATGAGCTTTAATGTTGAGAAGAAATAAGAAATTGGAGGATTTTTACTAATGTCCTTATCATTTCAGCATAAAAGAATTTATCCTGAAATAAGGACAGTAATAAACTGAAAAGCTCTAATAATGGTAATTCAGGATATATATATATATATATTTTTTTTTTTTTTTTAAAGGAAATGACTATCGTATATGAGAAGTATGAATGATTGAATAAATGAATTATTGTACCAGCTGCATCTGAATAAATTAATTTCAAGTAAAGCTGTGATCAAATAAAATGTAAGAATGGATGGCATGTTTAAATTATATACCTAGATACGGTTTGTGTCGTTTTCACTCAAGGCAGAAGTTTTGTGCTTATCTGAAGTTTTGGAGTTGATGTGGCAACATTTATCAAGTTGCAAGAAGTGGTTAAGCAGAGGTTCATCAGATTCTTCTGATGAAACTGTTGAAGGCAAGGTACTAGATTAGGAGGGATTTTGATTCCAAAATGTACTTCACTTAAAATCTTTTTTTTTAAAGGAAATTTTTTTTTTAATTCATCAATTGGTTAGAGAAGTCCAAAGTCAAATTCCTGCAGAAGCTGAAGGAATTCTTAAAGCGACCATCAGTGAAGGCTGTAGTTAGCTGGTTTCAAGAAATGGGAGTAGGGTTTCCTCATCAGTTATTTTAGATTTTTCATACAGTATGCAAATTGCTTGTAAATACACATTTTTACAGACATAATACTCAGTAAATTATAAAAAAAAACTGCATAGTGTGAACAAAGTAGTTGAGGCTTAATTTCCCAAACAATGTACAATTTGGCTGGGTGTAGACGAGTAGTTACTTCGTTAAGCCAAAGTCTTATGTCTAAACAAGTTTTTTTTTTTTTTTCCAGTAAAATTTACAAAGCCAAGTGTTTAATTCATAAATTCTGAATCAAAAGAGTTCTGTTTTTCTTTACAGAGAATTCAGTCACACCTGCAGACTGTAGTAAGTATATGAAGATCATTTCCAGAGAAGTAATTTGTTTGTCAAGTTATAGTAGCTGCCAAAAAACAATGCCTTTAACCAACTTGTTATAAGGAATACAAATTGCTTGATATTCTGATGCGGCGCCTGCGTAGCCAGGTGGGCAGGAGCAGCAGTGCGTAGCACACGCTTCTTGATTAGACCGGGGTTCGAGCCCATGATCACCAAATACGGAGGATGCGGAAAGGTCAGGGAATGACCACTGCACATCCCCGGAGCAATATGGCCTTAGTTGCTAATGCTCCTAAAAAACAAACAAACAAACAAATATTCTGATGAAAAAATGTAATCCTCTATAATTTGTTGCCTTGTTAGTGGTTTCAAAATATGACAGCAAAAATCTGAATATTTTTTGGGCAATATGGCCTGACCATTAAAAAGAGGATATAGGTAGAAGCAATCAACCATCAAAAAGGTAGGAAATGTATTCATCAATAGTCTGTATTTTATAAAATGCTCTGTGAATAATCTACTTTATTCACTACAGAATGTAATTGTAACAAGCTATAAAATTCTGGCATATTGGTACTGGGTTCTGCCTCTTCTAAATGTCTCTTCTCAATCAAATGAAAATGAATCAAGTAGTATAGTAAAAAATTTTTTACTATAAAAATTCTTTTTGTAGACTTTTTAAAAATTCTTTCAAAAAGCAATATGTTTATTCTGCTGTGTTACTGCCCTGTTTGTGCTCTATCCATAGAAAGATACCAAAAGCTGCAACAGCAGTATTTCTGTTTTTGTATAGGGGGAAGTATGTGATGAAAGCCTCGACAATCAGTTCAGCTCTAGAAAAACTGTGCATGCATAGATTGTGAATCAGAATTTTTCTCAGTATGATCTGTGCTTATTAGCAGGAACAAATATTTTTACAGGGATGGGATGCACTTAAATTGAAAGGGGTGCAAGAATATTTGCTGATGCTAAATAAGCATTAGGTGGGTCAGAAAACAGATAGCTTGAGGAGATACACAGCCCAATAGAGTAACTAGAGCCACAGGCAGAGGTGAAAATTATGCACTGTTGTAACATGCACTAGCCTGGAAAGCAAGGTACTGGGGATTTTGGGGGCTGCTGGGGGGAGGGGTCCTCATTGGAACAAGAAAATATATGGGCTGTGTTAGGGTAGCAGATTTAGAACAGGTGCTTGTACACTAATGCTAGGAGCATAGTAAATAAATGTGATGAATTTAAAGTGCTGGTTAGGTCATCCATAAGGGGTCATAACATTATCAGAGATAAATCTGACAATTTGCATATAGGGAGTACAATGTGTACAGAAAGAACAGACAGCAATGGAAGCGAGTTGAGTTATGATCTTGGTTAAGAAGCTTATTAAGTCTGAGGCAGTGTATCCAGTTAACAAACTGATCCAACATTGTGCCATTGCAAAGTTCAGTCAGTTTGGTGTGAAATGCGTGGGACAAGTGGGTTAGTGAGTCGTGCATTAGCAAGATGTTTTGTGAATTTATTGGATTTCTTTTTCAAGCAACATGTTAGAAAGGCAACAAGAAGAATTAATTTTCTTTATCTGATTATCAGCAATGGTTCTTTGTGTTAAGCACTGCAGATAAAAAAAAACACTTGGCGAGAGTGGTCACAATATATTGATGTGTGATAAGTTAGATTTAACTACCATAAAAGGAAGGGCTTTTACAAAGGCCTCACAGTTTTTGAATTATTTTCAGTGAAATCAACTGATAATGTTTGTTACCAACAGCAAATTCTAAATTGGAAGCATTCTGGGAAGTGATCGTAGAAGTTACGGCTTCTCGTACCAACTAAGACACTGTTCAAGGCTTAGACCTAAATAGATGCCAGATGAACTAATAACAGTTGTGACAAAAAATAACGTATAGTATGCATATAAATTATCAGGCAATAAAGAGCCCATGTTAGATAGGCTTCTCTGTCACCAGTCTGGAATCATTACGAAGGAGGCTAGACAAGCTAAAGCAGATTATGAGAAGAAAAACGGCAAAGACTTTGTTGACAGTAGAAGGAAGGGGTTAAATCACATTGGTGCAATTGATATTGATGGTTTAAACTGTTGGCAATCTTGCTCAAGTTGCTGGCAAACAAATATTTTGGATCTACATTCACACCAAGCATTTCTTTAGGGAAAGGGATGCTAGAAATTTATCAGACTAAGAGGAAGCCATAGGATTTTGTAATTAGTGAGAGGAAAGTGAAGATAAATTGTTGAAGCTAATATAAAAAGGCAACTGGAGTTGCCTTTTTATATTTAGTTGGAATCTATCCAGTGATATTAAGGGAGGCAGCAAAAGAGGTAAGTCAGTCCTTGGCCATAATTATGAGTGCATCTTTGGATTCAGGGTTGTCTATGGATTGGAGATGTGTGAATGTATCCCCAATTTACAAAGGGGGATCGAAAGGTGATGAGTAATTACAGATATGTTAGACCATCTAGATTGTTTTCCAAATTTTTTTTTTTTTTTTTTTTAACTGCAGACCCCTTTTGGCTTTGAAAAAGAATCACGGATCCTCGCTCATTTAAATATGGGGTACCGAGGTGATAGGCACCTCCGTTGCCAGGTGGGAAGGAGCAGCAGTGCGCAGCACACGCTCCTTGATTTGACCGGGGTTCGAGCCCGTCACCACCAAATACGGAGGATGCAGAAAGGTCAAGGAATGACCACCGCATATCCCGGAGCAATATGGCCTTAGTTGCTAATGCTCCTAAAAACCAACCAAACAAACAAACAAACAAACCGAGGTGATAAGTATCCAAAACTTAAAATTTAGATGTCAACTGACTTATTATACATTTACAATCTACCTTTCTGACCAAAAAAAACTAAATAATAAACTCAATTTTTGAGTATACAGTTAATCATATCTCGTAGGCTACAATTATGAAGTTTTTTTTTTGTCTCACAAAGTCCTGGAGTTGGGAGTAAACAACTGAATTCTCATGTTGGGTGCAGCATCCAGTCTAACGATATTTAGATTTTGTTTAAAAAAATAAATTCAAAGTAGCCTTTACAGAAATTATCCATGGATCCCCTGGGAACAGTGCAGTTTGGGAACCATTGATCTAGAATAATATCCAAAAATTTGAGTTCACAATGGAGAGAGCAACCAAAAATGTTTTATACAGGTAGTTCTCGACTTTACGAGTTAATTCATTAGGGGGCCTGAAAATGTTAAGGTTGCCCTTAAGATAAAGGAGCTTAGTCTTGTGAGGAGAAATGGTAAGTTTATTACTAACTGCCACCAAGCAGAACATTCATGATATTGGCAATACTTACCAAAGAAGAACAAGAATTACCAAGGACAAGAAGTGTTAGATTGTTGGCATATGTAATTTTAGAAGCATTGAAAATTGAACGAAGGCACCCATCTAGAACTAAATCCCATGTATGAGTAGACAGTGCTGAACCTTGAGGACAAAGCAACTAAGTTGCTGAGTAGCAGAAATGACTTGGATAGAATGGTGGAGAAAGTTGCAGGTTAAGTTGAGGAGCATTGAGCAACCCTGAGGTGAACAAAAAAGCTGACCCACCAAAAAGGGAGTCAGACTCCAGGAAGTATGAAAATAGCCATAAGCATATTTAAACACGCAGTTGTTTACTCTGGAAAGAAGTTTGATTAAGGCTGCCTCAGTTCCACGTGCCAGACAAAAACTAAACTGGTCACAGGACTTTAAAGAGTGTTCAGTAAAAGTAATTAGACCAGCAGCAATAAATTACCCAAGGGTTTTATCCCAGTAGGACGAGAGGTGTTAGCAGAAGTAAGAGTGCCAGATTTGGAAGTTAATTTTAACAATGCCTTCTTCCAAAGGATAAGAAAAAATTCCTCTTGAATATTTATTAGTGTAGCAAAGACGGAGAGTGTAGTTTATTAAAAATCCCCTCAAGATTGTGATAATCCAGGACAATTATTAACTTTAGATTGCCGAATCAACCTACTTGCGTTAAGCAAGGAATGGATTCAGAAGTAATGTAGGCCCTGTTGAGAGATATAATTTGTTGATGAATAGGAGCTAGGGTCGTCTAAGGAAATTGTCAAGTATGGCAGTGCTAGTCAGAGTTTTGGCATTGTGAGAGAACAGACAGGTAAATTTCTGAAGGTGAACTTTTTTTTATAGAGACGAACCAGAGCCCAGGGTCAGGATAACCTGAAGTTAAAACAAATGTTCTCCAAGTGGATCATTTACTGTCTTTTATGGCCATGGCATAATATGACAAGGCTATATTTTTTGATAAATTTTAATATTCATTTTTAAGCTGCTCATCATCTGTGGTGTGTCTGCTCATACGATATCATTGAAAGGTCCAACAAGAACAAAAAAAAAACACTAAAGTGGTCAAATCATGACTCCACAATGGTTCTGGGTGTTTAGGCAGCACTTTACTCTTAGCAGTACTACAGCATGCCTTGAACAAAGCAGCCTGGACATACAGTGCATAGTTGGATACAGAATACTTAGTGATAATATTCATCAAAGAGTGCAAGAATGAGAATTAAAAGGGCAATCAAAATGAGACCATATGTTTAAGGGAAGAGCAGCGAAGGTCCTGCAGAGAAAAGTATTTGGAAATGAAGACAATCACAAAGGTGATTGTGATGATCTCTAGTGATCACTAGAGCAAATGCCAGAGCTAACAGACCAGTCAGAAACAGTGGAAGCATTGGCATATGAAGTCAATGTTATTCTCCAAAGGCTTGTCAGGCTGGTTAAGAGTAATAAGGTTATGAAAGAGTAAGAATTCTTCAGTCTGCCTTTAGTGTCAGAAGAAGAAAATGAGAGTAGAGACTTTGCATTGACATCTTCCATGAAGAGGTATGCAAAACCAACAGTACCAGTAATAATGACTGAAGATAAACAATGATATCAGGAATAGGTGGACAGCATTAAGAAATAATAGAAGTTGAAACATGGATACAGACCATTCTGTGTAGCAAGGCTTTTTGGTAATTCAAATTTGGTTTGGTAAGTAAAATAGGTGATGCCACCACGTGTTTTGCCCTTGTGGGTGGCATATTTTGTAGAATCACTGTTCTCCCACCACACTGGATGGAAGAGATTTCAGTTGAAATCCCATTCTTGATATGAGCAATTTTTATAGGTATTTTTCACATTGCCTCAGTTAGTTGATCTCGAGCGATGATAACATGGTGTTTTTTTTTCTCCTGGCAACTTGGGAGGGGTGGTGGGATTGTTGAGCAAACAGGCAATTCGACCACAGAACAAGCAACTTATACGGCGTAATTCTTCAAACAGGCCTCTGAGGTTGGGTATATTCATACTGTAGTTTTTAGTGTTTTGCACCAACCTTGCGTAGAAATAAAAATAAAAACACCAAGGAAACTGAACTTTTGATAACTGTGTTTATAATAAATTACAATAACCTGTATTTACAATAAATTTAACTTAACAATAAATTATACATACGAATTATTAAAATCTGCTACATTACAATCAATAAAATGCATTAAAATATACTAGATTAAAAGCGATAAAAATCGTAGCTTTCAAAGGCTCCAGCCTTCTTCTTCAGCGGTGTTTTCTTGTTCTGCAGTACATCTTTAAATATCAGTAGGTTAATGGTACTCCTCACGTGTTTTCATTCACACGTGTTCCGTTCTCTTGCGTTGTGGAACCGGAAGTGGCTCGAGCGGAAGTCATACGGAACCGTTCATCCCTTCTGAGGATAGTGGTCTCAAAGATGGGATGAATCCGCGTACCTCTATCTCTATTAATGTTAATTGTAGAACAAATCCGCAAACTCTCGAGCCACTTACGGTCCCAGAACTTATGCGCCCGATCGGTGATGATAGCATCGTCCGGGGAGATCTGGTGTTGCTTCTCCCAAAAATGCTCGGCCACGGCGGACTTGCCATATTCCGCGATTAGAAGAAGCCAACCCATAGAAGAGAATGAAATCATGATCACTTTCGACGTGAAATCGCTATTTACATGTATTCCGATTGAGCATGGGGTGTGGTGTGCACACATGACGTTACAGAGGGACACCACCCTAAATACTAGAACGCAGCTAAAGCTGGAGGATATTGAGAAAGGAATAGAGTTATGCCTCTCAAGCACCACTATGGTGTTTGACAATACTATGTATAAGCAGGTTAATGGTACAGCCATGGGCTCCCCCATTAGCGCAATTATAGCTAATTTAGCTATGGAGGAGCTCGAGGCCAGAATATTTAATGCTAGTATTCTCCCTATGCGCCCCTGGAAAAGGTATGTGGATGATACGTTTTCAATTATTCGGAAGGGGAGTGAAGATCAGGTGTTGAACATCTTAAATGACTTCTCCCCATTCATACAATTTACATCGGAGGTGGAAGAAGGAGGGGTTTTGCCGTTCCTAGATGTGTTGGTCTGTAGGGAAGATCGACAGCTAAAGACTAGGGTATATAGGAAGTCCATGTGTAAAGGGCAGTATTCGCATTACAGCTCAGCTCAGACCAACCATCATAGGAACAGTGTGATAAGAACTTTAGTTGATAGAGCAAAATCGCATTGCAGTACCTCCGATGATAGAAAGTTAGAGTATGAACGGGTCACGACGGATCTTGCAAAATGTGGTTACCCCCAGAGGATTATAGAGAAATATGTTAAAGGAAATCAGAGGAGAGGCGAGCCTTTTACACCAATAGCCACTGCATACATTCCCTACTATCCGGGTTTGACTGATCATATAGCTAGAATACTAAGAAATTACCAGACACGTTGTGTGCAGCTTCCAGGGCGGAGGCTGCACACAATCGTGTCTCAGGTTAAAGACCCCATTCAAAAAGAGAACACAAGTGGGGTCGTATATAGCATTAGATGCCCGGATTGTGGGGAATGTTATGTAGGGGAAACAAAACGCCGTCTTAAAGATCGTCTGGGGGAACACACTAAGGCAATAAGAAATGCGGAATATGGCAAGTCCGCCGTGGCCGAGCATTTTTGGGAGAAGCAACACCAGATCTCCCCGGACGATGCTATCATCACCGATCGGGCGCATAAGTTCTGGGACCGTAAGTGGCTCGAGAGTTTGCGGATTTGTTCTACAATTAACATTAATAGAGATAGAGGTACGCGGATTCATCCCATCTTTGAGACCACTATCCTCAGAAGGGATGAACGGTTCCGTATGACTTCCGCTCGAGCCACTTCCGGTTCCACAACGCAAGAGAACGGAACACGTGTGAATGAAAACACGTGAGGAGTACCATTAACCTACTGATATTTAAAGATGTACTGCAGAACAAGAAAACACCGCTGAAGAAGAAGGCTGGAGCCTTTGAAAGCTACGATTTTTATCGCTTTTAATCTAGTATATTTTAATGCATTTTATTGATTGTAATGTAGCAGATTTTAATAATTCGTATGTATAATTTATTGTTAAGTTAAATTTATTGTAAATACAGGTTATTGTAATTTATTATAAACACAGTTATTAAAAGTTCAGTTTCCTTGGTGTTTTTATTTTTATTTCTACGCAAGGTTGGTGCAAAACACTAAAAACTACAGTATATACGGCGTAATATTAGCATTAGCATTAGTAGAGGCATTTGATGCAAGAAAGCAAGCTTATGCAGCATCAGCCAAAAAAAAAAAAAAACCCACTTCCACTTCACCCCTCTGTTCGTTCAAAATACCTGTCCAGCTGAGCCTTAAACTTATTTATGCTATCAACCTCCACCACAAGGGATGGCAGTCTCTTCCACCAACCAACCACCCGCTGGCTAAAGGCAAATTTCCGCACGTCTATCCTACATCGGTCTTTCCTCAATTTGAATTTATGCCCTCTCAGGTGATTTTTCTGAGCTAGAGGAAGAATCCCATCAGCATTGAGCATGCTTAAACCATTCAAGGCTTTATACACCTCTATCAGATCACCTCGCTGGTGCCTAGTCTCCAGACACTGTTATTTGCAAAACTTAAGCCTTTCTTCGTAAGAGCACCCCTTTGTTCCATTCACTAATCTTGTTGCCCTTCTCTGTACTCGTTCCAGCAGCTCTACATCCTTCTTGAAATGAGGCCTCCAGACCTGTATACAGTACTCTAGGTGTGGCCTGACCATTGCCTTATACAATGGAATAATCACCTCCTTATCCCTGCTGGAAAAATTCCTGTATATCATTGACAATACTCCATGAGCTACTCTTGCAGCCCTCTGCACTGCTCAGAGAACTTCATATCTGCCTGCACAATCACCCCCAAGTCCCTTTCATTCTCTACCACTGTCAGTGTAGTACCACAGAGTTGATACGTTGCTCTGGGGTTGCTGTTTCCCATGTGTAGTACTTTACATTTGTCAATGTTAAACTTCATTTGCCACCTCTCAGCCCATCTGCTCAACCTTTCCAGATCCTGTTGCAGCAGCATAGTGTCAGTAGTGTCCTTGACAACCCTGCCAACCTTTGTATCATCTGCAAACTTGGACATTAAGCTTGATATACCATCATCAATATCATTTATAAATACAGAAAACAATAATGGACCCAACACTGAGCCCTGAGGGACTCCACTAATAACATTAGTCCATGATGAGCAGTGTCCATTGATTACCACTCTCTTTTTTCTCCCCCTCAACCACCCCTTTATCCATAGCAGCAATTTGCCTCCAATGTCACACTGCTCCAATTTGTGTAGCAGTCTCCCATGTGCAACAGTATCAAAAGCCTTTCTAAGATCCAAGTATATAATATCAAAGTTATTCCCTGCATCCAGTTCTTTTGTGACTGCATCATAGTATCCAATCAAGTTGGTCAGGCAAGACTTCCCCTTAACAAAACCATGCTGTGTCTGAGCTATAACTGAAGTCTTGTCTAAATGATCCTGCAGTGCTTCTTTAACCAGTGCCTCCATTAATTTTCCTGGAACAGAAGTTAAGCTCACAGGTCTATAATTACTTGTGTCAGCCTTTGATCCTCCTTTGTGAATTGGGGTCACATTTGCACATTTCCAGTCTATGGGTACCTCCCCTGAGTCCAAGGAAGCTCTCATAATTATGGCTAAGGGTTTGCTTACTTCCTTTGCTGCCTCCTTTAATATAACTGGATAGATCCCATCCACCCCGGGTGCCCTTCTTGTGTTTATCTTCAACAGTTTCTCCTCCACTTTACTCCCAGTTATTTCAAGATTCTGTAGCTTACTGCTAGAGTTGAATACACCTCTGGCATTCCCCTTGCTGAATAACTCCTCATGTGTGAATGTCGATGCAAAATATTCATTTAGTTTGTTAGCTACCTGAGCAGGATCATCAACAGTTAACCCATCAATATCAAGTGGACCAATCTGATTCATCCCCTTCCTTCTAGAGTTTACATAAGTAAAGAACTCTTTGCTGTTTTTCTTTGCATCCCTTGCCAAGGATATCTCGTAATCTGCCTTCGCCTGCCTAACCTCCTTTGTAACTTGGTTGCATATCAACTTGTATCTATCATAGGCTTCTGTGTCATGTGTTAATTTGTAAGTATCCCATGCATTTTTCTTCTCTGCCATATGCCTCATTAGTTCATCTGACATCCATTTTGGCCTAAACCTTGAACAATATTTCTTAGTTGGTATGTAAAGCCTAGTAGCTTCCAAGATAAGTTCTTTGAATGCTTCCCATTTTGAATTTGCTGTTGGTAACATCATCAGTTGGTCCCACTGTATAGAATTTAAATACTGTCTCAGTCCATCGTAGTCGCCTTTACGGAAGCAATAACCCTTCCCTTTACCCCTAATGGTAGTTACCTCTTTCAGTAAATCCCACTTCAGCACACTGTGATCACTGCCACCTAGTGGTTCATTTATCTGCAGATTCTTAATGCATGAAGAATCACTGCTGATAATCAAATCAAGAGTATTACTCCCTCTAGTTGCCTCCCGAACATGCTGATGTAGAAAACAATCATCCAATAAATCCACAAAAGCCCTGCTAGTGTGTGAGTAACCAGCCCCCAAATTCCAGTCAATATCTGGGAAATTAAAATCTCCCATTATAAGACTCTCTGATTTACTGGCCCACTCTATTTCCCTGTACAGTTCCTTATTATACTCATCAGAGTCATTAGGCCTATAGCATACTCCTACTCCCAATTTTGATCTCCCAATGCTTATGTCACACCAAACTGACTCAACACTGCACTGTCCAGCGATGTCGACTGGCTTCACTTCCTTGGTTTTTAAGTGTTTCTTAACTAATAGCATAACCCCTCCCCCCTTCCTATCCTGTCTATCCTTTCTGTAGACGTTGTACTCCCCAAATTCCAGTTCTGCATCCCTTATATCTGTGTGACACCACGTCTCTGATATCCCAACAATATCTGCCTTTGATGTTTTGAGCAATACCTCAAATTCATATGCGCCTAAGACCCTGCAAGCAAACCCTGTGCTGTATTGCAAAGTCAGTTGTTCTCCTATGGAACATCTGGTTCATTAGCAGATTGGACCCTTGTCATTCCCTTTTGCAAACAACGCTTAGCTGTCCTGCATGTGACCTCTAGCTACTGGTCCTTGCCCAGTTGGTCTATTCATGTATATTATAAATGGTTGAATGGGAACAATGAATGCAGGCAATAGGGTCTGAGATAATCACCCTCGCTAATGTGGCTACAGGTCACCGCCCTCATGGGGAAACGGTAGGATCTCTGTCCTTACCCTCCGCCGGCTAGAAAAGACCAGAGTTCCAGTCCCGTCGATGACGAGGAATTTTTAAGGGCTCTTTTCACAACATGGCTGAGTTATTCTAGCATGGGTTTTTTTTTTTTTTCTCTCTCTCTGTCGGAAACTACTTTTTTTCGTCCAGCAAAGAGCAATTCGACTTCAGAACAGTTTACAGAATATACGCAGATCAACATGCTCTTAGTTGCTGATGCTTCTAAAACCCTACTACTACACACATCACCTGACCATTGGAACTCTTAGGTCTCTGGACCCATTCTTTGTGCAGAATGTGATGAAACTGTTTGCTGAATACTGAATACCAGCCTCACGGTTCGAAAGTGAACATGATTATACTCTCCTCTCCACCTCGGCGTCTAAAAGGCTGGAGTTCGAACTCCAATAACAAGTATTTACTGGCTTTTTTCCACAACAAAGTTGAGCCTGTCTCAAACGTGGGATGCATGGTTTAGCGCTGAAACTCGCGTTTTTATTTAGTATTAGCATTACTAGAGGCATATGATGCAAGAAAGCAAGCTTATTCATCATCAGCCAAAAAAAAAAAAAAAAAAAAACGCTCCCATTTCAACCCTCCGTTCGTTCCAAATACCTGTCCAGCTTAGCCTTAAATTTATTTAGGCTATCAACTTCCACAATAAGCGGTGGAAGTCTGTTCCACCAACCAACTACCCGCTGGCTAAAGGCAAACTTCCGCGCATCTATCCTACATCTTTCTTTCCTCAATTTGAATTTATGCCCTCTCAGGTGATTATTCTGAGCATGAGGGAGAATCCCATCAGCCTTGAGCATGCTCAAACCATTCAAGGCTTTATACACCTCAATCAGATCACCTCACAGGTGCCTAGTCTCCAGACACTAATTTGCAAAACCTAAGCCTTTCTTCGTAAGAGCAACCCTTTGTTCCATTCACTAATCTCGTTACTCGTTCCAACAGCTCTACATCCTTCCTAAAATGAGGCCTCCAGACCTGTACACAATACTCAAGGTGTGGCCTGACCATTGCTTTATACAAGTGGATAATCACCTCCTTATCCCTGCTAGAAAAGTTCCTGTATATCATTGACAAGACACCATGAGCCACTCTTGCAGACCATTTGCACTGCTCAGAAAACTTCATATCTGCCTGCACAATTACCCCCAGGTCCTTTTCGTTCTCTACCACTCAGTGTAGTACCACAGAGTTGGCCGACCGGGCTAGCCAGGTGGGAAAAGTGCCTGCCTGGCAACCCCAAGGTCGCGGGTTCGAATCCCGCCTCGGGCTTGGATCAAAGTACTGCAAAAAACTTTGGGAGGTGCACTATGGACACAGAAGCCGATGCGCTAACAACTACCAAAAAAAAAAAAAAAAAAAAACCCACAGAGTTGATACGTTACTCTGGGGTTACTGCTTCTCAAATGTAGTACTCTACATTTGTCAATGTTAAACTTCATTTGCCACCTCTCAGACCATCTGCTCAACTTTCTAGCAGAAGAACAAATTGGCCACAGAATACATGATATTTACAAAAACTGTCACCTCATAGCCTTAGTTGCTTTAACGTGCGAGCTCTCACACGCACGCACGATGTAGTGGCAGGTTGATGGGCATTGTACCATCCGATATACGGGTTAAAGAGGTTATTTTTCGCTTCCTTGAGATCATTTTTTATATATATATTATTATTAAAGACATTTACCAGAGTACTATTTTATCCGTCCTCTCAGAAAATCCTGGTTTTGCCACATGGACATCACCAGGAATTGTCATTGGAGTGTGGGGAGAGAAAGGCCCTTTCTCTGGATGGCCCATCCAGTTAACTCAAAATTATATGTACAGTACGTTTTTAAACGTACTGTACATATAATTTTGTACGCCTCAATTACATTCCCCGCAGTGACTGATCTCGAGATACAATTTGCAGGACTGAAGCCTTTTTACGTAAGGGTGCATTTTTTTCCCCTTCACCAATCTGGTTGCCCTTCTCTGCACCCATTTCAGCAGATCTACATCCTTCCCAAAGGCCTTCAGACCTGTATACAGTACTCAAGATGCAGCCTGACCATGATCTTGTACAACCCCATGGGGCTCAAATCTGATGAGTATGGGCTTGGTCCTCAGCTGGATATCATCATTCTTCTCTTTCTTGGTGATTCCTTTCTACTCCTGACTCTCTCTTTCACTCTCAGGGTAACTCAGGTTTTGGCTGGTGCAGCATAAGCCTCAGGCTTCCTTGCACCATATGGCTAATCATAATCATCAAAGGGTTAATCGTCTTATCCGTACTAACAAAGTTTCGGTATATCCTTGACAAAACCCCATGAGCTATCCTGGCCGCATGTCTGCACTGCTCAGAGAATATCATGTCTGACTGCCCAATTATCCCACATCTTTTTCCTCCTCCAGCACTCTGAGTGTAGTACCACACAATTGATAAGTGTGTTGAGGTTACGGCTATCCATATGCAGTACCTTGCATTTGTCAATGTTAAACTGTAACTGATGTTTCAGAGGCCATCGACCCAATTTTTTCTATATCTTACTGCAGTACCCTGATGACTGTCGTTAACCACCCTTCCAACCTTTGTATCATCTGCAAACTTAGTCTTTAACCCTGATATACCTTTAGCCCCATGGGCTCACATCTGGTGAGTATGGGCTTGGCATACCTAGGGTCCTGAGCTGGATATCATCATTCTTCTCTTTCTTGATGATTCCCGTCTACTTCTCTCTCTCTCTGGGTAATTCAGAAAAATTTTTTTTTGCCTGGTGCAACATAAGCCTCAGGCTTCCTTTCACCATATGGCTAATAAGAATAATATCATTGATAAATAATGAAAACAACGATGGACGCAGCACTGAACCCTCGGACACTCCACTAATAACATTATTCTACAAAGAGCAGTACCCACTGATAACCATTCTGTCCTCTTCCGCTTAACCATCCCTTTATCCGTAGCAGTAACATGCCCTTAATGCAACATTTCTGCAGTTTGTACAGCAGTCTTTTATCTGCAACAGTATTAAAAGGCTTCCTGAAATCCAAGTATATGATGTCAAAATTATTTTTGAGTCCCATTCCTCAACAAGATTGGTTCGACTAGAACACCTTGACAAATTCATGCTGTGATTGCAGTATATTTGCATCCATGTCTAAATAGTCGTGAATTACTTTAGTGTTTCTCACAACACGGATGTGAAAGGTGAACAATGAAAAAAGCAGACAGAAGAAAAATTGACTTTTTGAGGTTTGGTGCTGGAGAACGCTGTTTCGGATACCATCGACAGCGAAAGTTACGATCAGAGAGGTATCGGATCAAATCCGAAAAGTCATTAGAAGGCAAGATCACCAAGCTACGATTGACCTATTTCTGTTACGTAATGAGATCCAATTTATTGGAAAAATCGATAATGTCAGTGGAACAAGGAGAAGTCGGCAAAGAACACGCTGGCGCGACACTTCATTTGCATGAAAAACTTTAAAAAAGTTGTTGAAGACCAGACAGCATGAAGGAAAATCGCCCGTAAAGTCTCCGAATGTTGGCTGCGGCTGAAAACAAACAACTTCTTTAACCAGTGATTCCATTATTTTCCCCTGGAATAGATGGCAAGATAACAGGTCTGTAATTACTCATGTCAACTTTCGATCCCTCTTTATGAATTATTATTAGCCATATGAGGCAAGGAAGCCTGAGGCTTATGCTGCAGCAGCCAAAAAAAAAAATTTCTGAGTTACCCTGAGAGTGAGTCAGAAGTAGAAGGAAATCACCAAGAAAGAGAAGAATAATGATATTCAGCTCAGGAGGACCCTGGTTTGTCAAGCCCATACTCACCAGATGTGAACCACTGGGGTAGATTTGGGAATATATTTGCACTTCTCCAATGCATAAATATCTTCCCTGAATCCAAGGATGTTCTCATAATTATGGCTAAGGGTTTGCGTACTTCCTTTGTTGCCTTCCTTAATATAATTGGATAGATTCCATCTGCCCAAGTTACATATTTTATGTCCGCTCTCACAATTTCATCTTCACTTTCCTTTCATTTGTCACAAAGTCGTTTAGTTCCTCGTTAGAGTTTGATAAACTTTTGGTATCCCCTTCCCTAAAGACGCCCTCATGTGTGAATGGTCAATTTTTCCGCAACCTGAGCAGGATCATTAACAGTTAATCGACAGATATCGAGTGGTCTAGTGCGATTCAAACCCTTCCTTCTACTGTTAATATAAGCATAGAAATCTTTGATGTTTTTCTTTGCCAGAGGCTTCTCATAACAATAAACTAGATTTGCACTTTTGTAGAAAACAGTTATCCAAGAATTCTGCAAACAAGCTACAGCTTGGGGCCTCGCTCCATCTCAAAAAATCCTTTTTTAATATTGTCAGGGGTGAACTGTAAGAGATAAGGGCCTCATACATGTTATAGCTTAGGGCCAGAAGTTTAAATCCGGCCCTGTCTACCATAAATTATTATTATTAGCTGTATGGTACAAGGAAGCCTGAGGCTTATGCTGCACCAGCCAAAAAAATTCTGAATTACCATGTGAGAGAGTCAGAAGTAGAAGGGAATCGATTTCTGTATCTCCTGATAATTTATATGCACCCCGTTCACTTTTCTTCTGTGTCACGTGTCAATAGTTCATCTGATATCCATTTTGGTCTAAACCGTGAACAATATTTCTTTGTTGGTATGAAAAGCCTAGTAGCTTCTTCGATTACTTCTCTGAATACTTCCCATTTAAAATTTGCTGTTGGTAACATTATCAGTTGATCCCACTGCACACAATTCAAAAACAATCTGAGACCTCCGTAGTCACCCTTATGAAAGCAAATGTCATTCTCTTCACCCTTGACAGTAATTGTCATTAATTTAATATCTCAGTACACTGTGATCGGTGCCACCCAGTGGGTCATTTACCTGCCGATTCTTAATGCATGAAGAATCACTGCTGATAACCAGATCAAGAGTATTGCTTCCTCTTGTTGCCTCTCTAATATGCTGTTGTAGAAAACAGTTATCCAAGAAATCCACAAAAGTCTTGCTAGTGTGTGAGTGACCAACCCATAAATTCCAGTCAATATCTGGTAAGTTAAAATCCGCCATAATGAGACATTCTGATTTGTTGACCTACTCTATTTTCCTGTATAATTTTTTGGTATATTCATCACAGTCGTGAGGATAATAACACTTCTACTCTCAATTTTGTTTTTGCAGTACTTATATCAGCCAAACTGACTCAACATTCATTCGAAACCCATGTCCGCTGGATGCACTGCAGTGGCGTAGCTACCATGTAAGCAGGCAAGGCAACTGCCTCAGGGCCCGGCGTCTTTGGCTGTCTCCTGTTTTTGCAATTTTCATTAATTAAGAAGGGGCCCCGAACATGTTTTTTGCCTCCGACCCGAAAAAGGGTAGCTACGCTACTGATGCACTTCCTTATATTTAATATGCTTCTTACTTAAGAGCATAAAACCTCCACAACTCCAGTCCTGTATTTTCTTCCTGTATACATTGTACTCCCCATATTCAAATTCGGCGTCACTTATGTCGGAGTGGCACCATGTTCCGCTATTTCTACAATGTCTGCATTTCAACATGGCTAACCATTCCGATATTATTATTATTAGCCATATGGTGCAAGGAAGTCCGAGGCTTATGCTGCACCGGCTAAAAAAAAAAAAATCCCTATTACCCTGAGAGAGAGAAGTAGAAAGGAATCACCAAGAAAGAGAAGAATGATGATATCCAGCTCAGGACTCTGGGTGTGCCAAGCCTATACTCACCAGATGTGAGCTCTGATTGACATGGCACTTAACGTATACTCCCTCCTATCGTGTCTACGCAATTCCCTCTTATCCTAACTAGGCATGTACTACATGGATTGATCTATTAAAAATAGGATATTCTGTTAACGAGCGTGCCGTTTTCTTAAAATTTTACATTTCGACCACTGTTTATATCTCAGGTTACATGAATGATAATTTTCCAAGGGATGGGAACCGACTAACCCGTTTGATTTTTCCATGGCGCTGCTCATAATTACATAACATATTACATATTTTTAATATTTGCGTTTAGAGAAAGAAAAGGTTTCAGTGAAACATATTTTGTTACGTTCTCCATGCAAACGCGGAAGTGTCCAAATATAATAAAATCAATATTCAAAGGCAAAGCGTAGAATATCTTATCAAAACTGCGTATGAGCACTTTACGCGGTGGTGTGTGCACTACTTGATATAGACATTTTGTTAATATTTATTTCTGTTTTTTTTTTTTTTTTTTTCGTTGATTTTATTCTTTAAGTATAGTGATTACAATAATAAGCAAGAAAGAAATTTAGGAAAAGTATTTTTAGATAGTTGCCAGCAAACTGATTTCATTGCTATTAGCGTGTACCATTAAGTGTATTGGCATTTTCCTAATGCAGTTGAAATGTATGCTTCAGCGTCTGCACCTCCATCATATAATCAAACGAGTCCACATGCTTCTTCAGGTGGAAATATGTCATTTATCGACTTCATTCCTGGCTGCCAGCAACCTGGTGGATTGATTTCGTTGCCTCGATATGAGTCTTTCAGGTTAATACGATTACTGAGATGTTTTCAAGAGTTGGCCAGACTGGAGATTGCTTAATAATGATAGTAGGACAAACACGTGTTCAATTGTGTACATTTTTGTTATTTCGTATTATGTATGCAACCTATGGATCAAAGCCCTTTCTTTACGATATGTTCATAAATAAATCGCTAGTTATTTACCCCAGTCTTGTCCACTCTTCAAGACTTAGTCAAACTAAGAAATAACGTGGAAAGTTGTTTTTGTATTATTATTGTTATTATTTTTTATTCGATGAAGTAATGACCTGTCAGTTAAATTTACAAGAAGTAAATTGTTAATTTTTTTGAGAACCTTAGCAATCAGTTTGAAAATTTCTTTAAAGAAGCTTTTTATTGCTTATGCTAATATTACTTTTATTGTGCAATGTTATCACGCCTTCATAAAACACAGGTCAAAAATTTAAATATTGATTTATACCTACCAACTGTCCTTCATGACAATAGAGTGGCTCCCTCTTGTCACTTATTCAGAGAAGTCTGGGTTTGATTCCTATAGACGACTGAAGGAATTTCTAAGTCCTCTACAATTGAGGCTGTAGTTAATGGATTTTTGGTGAAGAGAATATGCACTCCCCCTGAGTTATTGTGGGGTTTTCAGCCCACACAACATGCATATTGGTCCACAAATAAATGTATATACACAATGGCACAAAATGTTCAAAGTTACTGATGTACTTAAACCCAACAACAGCACCTGTAACTGAAAACTTATTTGATGAAGGTAGATACTTCACTGCAATACCAAAGGGAAAAAATACATTGTGAAAACAGTTTGTATAAAAATCTAATTTCCATGAAACATTTTAAAACTAACTTTTTTTTTTAAAGCACTAACCTAATCAAATAAGCAATCTCTCCAGCAAGCTTTGAGAATCAGCATTAATTAATCCTGAATGCAGAATAAAGGAAGATGCTCGTAATCTCTACTGACATTCACGGGTACAATTGTAAACTGCTTCCTCAGAGTAGGACTTTCTGATATTCATACAATTATAGTAACAACTGAACAAATGGAATTGTTATTGTAGCTTTATGAAGGCTCTTTAGAATAGCATTTCCTACTCTGAGTTAGAAGTTGAGTTTATAGCTATGAAACAATGTAGATTATCAATTTCTTTTTTTTTTTCCTGTATTCAGAAAAAAATAAATACTAATATTCATATCTGCAGGATAGTATGGTTATTTAATTACGGTTGTGTATTTTAAAACTGTTGTATAAGACCTTAACAGCAGTGATAAGAAATTGCCACTGATCTGTATTTGAGGATGCCAGAAAAAATAAAACTGTTCTAAAAAAAAAAAAATCTGTGGAACCACTTAGATTCAAAGGATCTAAGTGGTTCCACAGATTTTTTGTATTAATTGGATATTAATTTGATCTGTATATATTGGGGTTCTTTGAAAAACATTGAGATTTGTTTAAGGGTTCCAAGGTCAAAAATGGTTGAAATGCACTGCCTTAGAACTCCATGTTAGCAGTCCATTATTTATACATTGTTGCTTATGTGGGAATTTTTTTTTTTTTTTTATTTCTTTTTCCACTTGAGCAAGTCCAAGTGCTTTCTGATAATTTTTTTTTCCATAGTTTTTTCATTGTAGATCGCCATTAAATAGGATCAAAATGACCATCAAAGTGACATTATTTTGTTTATTTCATATGACTGCCTTGAAATAGATGATGGGTGTAGCTATCATTTATGGCCTGTTATATAGCATAACTTTTCTTATTAGGCCAGTGTGCAGACATTAATGAGATGACTTCTCACACAAAAGAATCACTGGATCTTATTAAATGCACCATAATTTATTTTATGGTTATGACCTCATTCATATAATAGACTTTTTTCTTTCTTTTTTTTTTTTTCAGTTGCAGTTTTTTTTTTTTTTTTTTCATTGCACTTGGTACCAGTTGCAGCATTATCTCACTTATTGTCATTAATGAATTTAAAACTGATTAAACTATTTTATTGCCTTTGAAATAATATTGATATTCATTGCGGAGAAATTTTCTCTCTCTTTGTTGAGAACTTTATAATATATTGACACTGAGGGTTATATTTACCCTGTTGAAAAAAGGTCTCCTAAATTTGTTATTACAGAAACTGTAGCAAAAATTACCTTTGAAAGCATTGCAAGTTATTTCTAGGTAAATGAAAAGACTGGCTTTTAAGTGAAGGGGAAAAAAAAAAGGTTAAAAACAAATGTAAAAATTACCCTTGCAATGAACAACAGGTTTTTGGTTTGGCTTGGTTTCAGTGATTTCCGTGAGACTAACGTTGTGTATCTCCAGTTTATTTTAATATTCTTAACTGCTAAATTGATTTGCTCTTACTTTTTTCATGTGGTATTTTGTGTTCCTCACACCAGTACTAAATATGTATGCTTTCAGTTTGGTTTATTAAAACTAACATATCACATCTGGTCCTCTTATCAGCAATTGTAACATTAATTTTTTATTCCAGAGTAGTGAAATTATAGTAATCTTATAATACCGTGATAAATCTGACTAAAAAATGAATAGCAAATGCTTAAACAACGGTACTCACCTTGTATAAATCTGCAATAAATTTATTTAGATGGTGGCTAAATTTAGGTTGGAAGAAGCATTAAAAAGAACTAAGGCGGGTAGAGAATGGGGTGAAAATATTTTAAACAGATTTTAAAATGAGTGCAAGGAAGTAGAAGTGTAGATCTCCAATCCTTGGTTGTCATAAAGAGGTTAAAGGACGCAAATGAAAAAAAAAGAGAGGACCGGTGGTACCAATAGTCGTTACAAGGGACTTTCGTTGAATAAACCGTCATCAGTTGGCAAATGGGAGAGAAGTGAGTGCGTGTTGTATTTAAAGTTTATCTGTGCTCTCGTGATGCTCTTTTTGACACGTAGGAACTTTAGTTGCGAGAGGTTCCAAGCCGGTGAGAGGTTGAAGGGAAGTTTAATGTTAATAATATTGAGATCGGAATGATGTCGATACCATTCAATGGTGAGGGCTTCATATTGAAGAATTCTGTAGCTCGATCTAAGTTTAATAATGGTGATGGCAGAATCAATAAGGGGGGTGTGGTTGTGGGTTTGAGTGTGGGTGGTTAACTCAGTGCAGGATTGACTTGTCCTGAAACTGCTGAAGTGGTAGTATGCGTGGGTATTGGAAGTTGTGGAAGAACTGAATTTGGTGGTAGTGCTGCCGATGTAACAGGTGTCGCAGTTTGGTTGGCATTTTATGAGATATATTATTGAGATCATTGATGGGATATTTGTGTGTATCTTTATAAGAATTAAATAGGGAACCTAGTTTATTGTAAGTAGAGAAGGTGAGGGAGATGTCGGTATCTTTGAATGTATGTCGGAATTGTGCTGCGAGTTCACTATGGTAAGGGAGAACTATGCGAGTATAACCCCCCCCCCCGCGTGTCAAAAAGAGCATCACGGGAGTATAGATAAACTTTAAATACAACACGTGCTCACTTCTCTCCCATTTGCCAACTGATGACGGTTTATTCAATGAAAGTCCCTCGTAACAACAATTGGTACCACCGGTCTTCTCTTTTTTTCATTTTTTCATTCACATCCTTTAACCTCTTTATGACAACCAAGGATTGGAGATCTGCACTTCTACTTCCTTGCACTCATTTTAAAATCTGTTTAAAATATTTTCACCCCATTCACCTAAATTTAGCCACCATCTACCAATAAATTTATTGCAGATTTATACAAGGTGAGTACCGTTTTTTAAGCATTTGCTATTCATATTTTTATTCCTTGAAATTAATTCAGAAAGAATAAATGTTTGTGATTTTTGGAACTGAGGGTATTTCAAATCTTAAATTTTTTTTCGAATAATGGATTTTAAATGCTCTTTTGGTATAGAAGCTAAGCAGGAAAAATAATTAAAGAGAGAAAATTGCTATAATTTGTATTCATGATTTTCACATCCTAAATACAAACCTTGGTTGTACTCCAGATTATTGGTACACCTTCGTACTTTAGTGAGAAAGAATGCAGTCCTGGCCGTGGCCAACGACCAGTTTTTTGCTTGAATCTCTCTCTCTCGAAGTCGCGTAAAAACCTTTTTTCACTAAAAAAAAATCACCTCAATCACAGAACTCGACCGGACAATCACTCCATTCTTCGGCTGTGCCCACAATGTGGCGACAATGTGTACCCATAAAATGGAGTATATCCCAAACATCTTAAAGTGAACCATGGATTTTATTATATTCATGGGCATTGCTATTAAAATGTCCCAAGAATATATTAGAGTTTATCAACTGGAATGGAGAAAGATCTTGTTTATGGAAGGTTAAAATCAAGGCATTATACAAATAAAAATTTTAGAATAAAGATATACCAAAAAAACTAGGAAGTTTATATCTTTAAAAAAAAAAGCTAAGCAGCCTGGATAAATTACTCATGCCACTTCTGTATAACATCAACTACAATGATGTGATATATAAAAATTCTGCTGATAAAATAAAATGTTTAGAAATTTGGCTATTACTTAAAATTTTATTTGTAGTCATTTATGTAATGAATGGGGCTTAGAGGGGAATAGGTATCCTGTGTGTTATCAGACACTCAGCCTAAAACACTGATGGATCCAATATCTCTTTATTACAGAAGATTTAGGAGAAGTCCGGTTGGCCTGCCTCCCTAAAATCCACTCATGCACACCTTCTCGATGGTAAGCCCTGTTACATCACTTAGGTGGCAACGAATGTGTAGAGTGGTTCTCTTCAAGACGCCTGGTCAGCGTGAAGAGGAAAAGACCAAACCCTCTGACACACGACAGCAAGACGAAACAAATGGCCCTCAGTCCCCAGCAGCTTCCACTCTCCCTCTTACGGCAGCGAGAGGATCAGAGTGGAAGCAGAGGGTGCTAAGAATCTCTGGGTACGACCAGGCTGCCATGCACGGAAACTGAACTTGGCCTGTTATAACGTATGATCACTCATCGGTGAAGATAGGATATTAGAGCTGGAAAAGGAATTAGAAAATGTGAATTGGAATATCATCGGTTTGGCTGAAACAAGAAGAAGAAATGAATCACTTATAAGTTTATCAAGTGGAAATCTGCTGTACACCAATGTAAACAGTGAAAGGAGTGAAGGTGGAGTTGGGTTTCTGGTCCATAAAGATTTTAAAAACAACATTTTGGAATTCAAAAGTACATCACCAAGGGTGTCAAGACTAATACTCAAGATTTCTAAGAGGTACAAGCTAAAGATTATAATGATTTATACACCAACATTGAGCCATGATGATGAAGAGGTTGAAGAAATGTACACCGAAATTGAGAGTCTTCTAGATGAGCAGAAAACCTACTACACTATTATTATGGGGCACTTCAATGCTAAGGTTGGAAAAAGGCAAAACAGCGCAGAAAGAGGAACTATAGGAAATTTTGGAATTGGTGAAAGAAATAAAAGAGGTGAAAGACGTGGAATTTGCAGAATCTCAAGGACTGTCAGTAATGAACACTTTTTTTTCAAGAGAAGGGTGAACAGAAAGTGGACATGGAAGAGTCCAAATGGATTAACAACTAATGAAATTGACTTCATCCTCACTAACAGAAGATATATTGTGAATGATGTTACCGTCTTGAATAAGTAAATGTTGGAAGTGATCACAGAATGGTAAGATGTACACTTGATATAGATGTAGGAAAGGAAAGGAAAAAACTGACTCGAGTAAATAATACAAAGGTCTTTGAGATAACAGAAGAGGAGAAAAAGCAGTATGTACTGGAACTTAAGAACAAGTTTGATCTTCTACAGACTGCTCAGGACCAAGATATCGACGAAGAATATTACAACTTTCTGAAAGTGATAAAGCCCAAGAAACCTATAGGTAAAAAGAAATCCAAAGAAGAAAAAATTAGTCAAGAAACACTTGTCATGATGAACCGAAGACGACAAATGAAGAGCAAGAACAACACTGACAAGGAGAAAATTGAGTATACTGAGTTATGCAAAGCCATTAGAAAGAGACTCAGAGAGGACATAAGAAGATTTAACACAAGAAAAGTAGAACAAGCATTAAGGGAAAACAAAGGATTTAAATCAGCAGCCATGAGCAGTAATACAGAAAGACAAATGATACTGGAACTGAAGAATAGCGATGGTGTACTTATAAACAGCAGAGAAGGCATAATTCAAATAGCAGAAGACTACTATAGAGAATTATACAAGGAGCGAGGGAATGATACCAGCAGTGGGGAAGATAGATCGCAAAGTAGCAACACATACGACATACCCGATATTGTTCCTGATGAGGTAGAACATGCATTGAAGAAAATGAAGAATCGGAAAGCCCCTGGGGATGATGAAGTTACTGTAGAGTTGTTAAAATTGGGAGGAAGAGACATAACACAAAAACTGGTAAGGCTCTTCACAAAGTGCATTAGAAAAGGTGTGATGCCTAAGCAGTGGAATAATGCAATCATAGTTTTGCTGCATAAGAAAGGAGATAAATCAGAAATTGGAAATTATAGACCAATTAGCTTGTTATCCCACATCTACAAGTTTGTTCACAAGGGTCATTACTAACAGATTAGAAAGAATACTTGATGAGAATCAACCGAAAGAGCAAGCTGGCTTTAGGACAGGATTCTCAACTATGGATCACCTTCACGTAATATCACAGTTAATGGAGAAAGCAAATGAATATAAAACACCATTATGCCTGGCATTTGTGGATAATGAAAAGGCATTTGACTCCATACAGCATAAGGCAATATTTCGGGCACTGGAAAGACAAGGCATAGATACCCCATATATTATGAATTTGAAGAAAATATATGAGAGTGCTACCTCCTTTATTAGACTAGACAAAGACAGTAGGAAATTTAAAATCGAGAAAGGAGTTCAACGAGGAGACAATATCTCCGAAGCTGTTTACTGTTGCCCTTGAGGAAGCTTTCAGAAGATTAGACTGGTCGCAGAAAGGAGTCAATGTGAACGGAGAGTACCTAAACCATTTACGATTTGCAGATGACATTGTGGTCATAAGCCACAATCCCAAAGAATTAGAGGAAAATCTTAATCAGTTATGCACAGTTAGTAAGGATTTTGGACTAAAGATGAATATGGCTAAAACAAAAGTAATGATGAACAAGTATGCCACGGAAAGGGAAATAATGATTGAAGGAGCAGTAATTGAAAAGGTGGAGTCATACTTATCTGGGACAAGTTATTAGCTGTAATAATGATAAATGGCTGGAAGTCAAGAGAAGAATAAATTTTGGATAGATAGCATTCAGGAAATATAGTCACATACTGAAGAGCAATATCCCAGTTTGTCTAAAACGTAAAATAATGAACCAATGTATACTCCCCACCATGACTTATGGAAGTGAAACTTGGGCACTCACCAAAAGAATGGAAGAGAAGCTGAGAACTACACAGCAAAGAATGGAATGAATTATACTGGGAATCAGACTGTTAGATAAGAAGAGAAACACATAGATTAGGCAGCAAACTCAAGTAAAGGACATTTTTATCAAAACAGAACTAAAATGGTCTTGGGCAGGACACATAGCTCGAAGACATGATGACAGATGGACTAAGAAAATAACAGAATGGTACCCAAGAAGAGCTAGAAGAAAACCTGGAAGACAACGGCGGAGATGGATAGATGAAATTCATGGGTTTTTGGGTAGTAAATGGATGGCCTGTGCCCAAAACAGAAGGAACTGGAAAGTTGTTGGAGAGGCCTTCATCCTGCAGTGGATTGAAAATGGCTGATGATGATGTAATGAATTTGTAGTTTTTTGTTTTTGTATTTTCATAGTGAAGTTTTTATGCTCCATATGTCAAAGAGTGACATGGCTGAAATCCACTTCTCTTTGTTTTGTTCATAATGCTTTACTGTAAGTCTTCCATATGCCGGCTTATTATTATTATTAGCCATATAGTGCAAGGAAGCCTGAGGCTTGTGCTGCACCAGCCAAAAAAAAAAATATTTCCAAGTTACCCTGAGAGAGAGAGAGAGGAATTGCCAAGAAAGAGAAGAATGATGATATCCAGCTCAGGACCCTGGGTGTGCCAAGCCTATACTCACTGGATGTAAGCCCCTGGGGTTTTGCCACTTGTCACTCATTTGGAGAGATCTGGGTCAAATCCTTTTGACAGCTTGAGGAAATTCTTAAAGGCTTCTTCAATCTGGGCTTCAGGTTGAGGAAATGAGGTTTTCCCTTGTAAGTTATTCTTGATTTTTAAGTCTGCACAACATGAAAATTTGGCCCGTGAACATTTCTACAGCTATAATACACAAAGGTGCAATATGGTCTAAGTTGCTGGTGCACCTAAAGAACCCAACAAATAACAACAATAGCAAATGCTTTATGTAAATGGAATCATGATTTTATTATATTCTTGTTGTAATTTTGTTTCTTACACATAAATATTAAATATATCAATAGGAACAAATGTAGGTTATGAGAGGCCTCAGGTACAAAGTCAATAAGAAGGTCCATCTATACACATTCTTATTTCAGGTGCTTCTTTGACATCATTATGTCATTTATTTTACAACTGTTCAACTTGGCTTCACCATTATTGTAAAGATAAAAGTTGTAAGCTAACTAGCCATTTAACTATTTAACTTTCCAGATATTAACTGGAACTTGCGGCATGGTCACTCACACACTAGCAAGACTTTTGTTGATTTATTGGATGACATGTTTTCTACAGCAACAAGAGAAAGCAATACTCTTGATCTAATTATCAGCAGCGACTCTTCACGTGTTAAGAACCTACAAGTAAAGGACCCTCTAAATGTCAGTGATCAGTGTGCCGATTTCAGACTTACTTAAAGATGTAACTACTATCGTGGGTAAAGGGAAAATCTTTTGCATTTGTAAGGGTGGCTACGGTAGTCTCAGACAGCTTTTAAATTTTATATAATGGCACCAACTGATGATGTTTCCAGCAGCAAATACTAAATGGGGGAAGCATTCTGGGAAGTAATCATAGAAGCTACTAGGCTCTTCATACCAATTAAGAAATGCCATTCCAGGCTTAGATCTAAATAAATGTCAGAAGAACTGTTCAGATCCCTGGCAGAGAAGAAAAATGCATGGGATGCATATAAATTATCTGTTGATACAGAAGAATAAATGTAGATATAAACTAGTCTATAATCTAAAGTCACAAAATAGGTTAGGCAAGCTAAGGCAGATTATGAGAAGTCTCTGGAAAAGAATGCAGCAAAGACTTCTTTACTTATAATAATTAATACTAGGGGGCTTTGCCTTATGCTTGCTTTGCTTGCCAACTCCCACGCACGCTTTTCTACGTAAAATGTAGAGATATGGCGGAGTAGGTCAAATCTTTCTACGTAAAAGATTGTTGAAATGCACTGATGTTCTTCCTCCCCCTTTTTACTCCCACCCTTCGGCTATCTCCCTCACTCATGCCTTTTTCTTTTGTTTTCCATCAGGAAGCTCAGGCGACCCCCTGATGGAGAGCAGCCAGAGTACTGTGGACAGCCTGGCTCACCTCCCAGTGGTGGTGGTGGCAGGCAACGTGGAGTCCCACTAGGGGGCCCCTGCAGCCAAGAAGTCAGCACAAACAACAGAACCCAATAGTAAACTACACATGCAACAAGCAACACTTTTCTGGCTTTTACAGAGGTTCAGTATTCATCACAAGAGTACTGATGGTGCAGGCGCCTCCGTAGCCAGGTGGGAAGGAGCAGCAGTGCGTAGCACACGCTTCTTGATTAAACCGGGGTTCGAGCCCGTCACCACCAAATACGGAGGATGCGGAAAGGTCAGGGAATGACCACCGCATATCCCGGAGCAATATGGCCTTAGTTGCTAATGCTCCTTAAAAAAAAAAAAAAAAACCAAAACCAAGTACTGATGGTGCAGATGTGGGAAACCACAGGTGGCACCTTACCCAAACACTAAGGCGTCTCCGTAGCCAGGTGGGAAGGAGCAGCAGTGCGTAGCACACGCTTCTTGATTAGACCGGGGTTCGAGCCCGTCACCACCAAATATGGAGGATGCGGAAAAGTTATTCAGGGAATGACCACTGCATATCCTGGAGCAATATGGCCTTAGTTGCTAATGCTCCTAAAAACCAAAATAACAACAACAACAACAACCCAAACACTATGATCGATATCTACTCATGAATGACCTATGTAATTATAGCAGACTCTCGATTTACCGGGATCGGAGTAACCGTGACCCTTCAAGACTCCAAATAAATAAATAAAAAAAAAAAAAAAAAAAATCAACCAAAAATCATAAAATTCAAGTAATAACTAGAATAGGTATAAACAGATGTTTTCCAAGTTGTAAATAAGTGACAGGAAGCGGCGTTATAAGTCGTCCGCTCGAAAAAAGAAAAATGTTTAGTAGTTTGTTTTAGTGCATTGCATTAATTTTTGTTTTCCTTTGTACTGCAAAAAGACAAATTTTGTTTCGTTTATGTCAGGGATGTTAATTTTTTTTATAGTAAATATATATATATTTTTTTTGTTTAGAAATCGTCAAAATGATAGGTAAACGCTGCACTTTCAGTTAAACAAAAGCTTGAAATTATTCAAAAGTTTGAAAACAGTGCATCTGTTAAATCTTTAAAGAACCATTATAATGTTGTTGACCAAACCATATGCAACATTGTAAAAAATATAGGGAAGCTATCAGATTTAAAATCGACATCGCAAAAAGTAGAGGGAAGCATCGAATTGAACACACAATTGTGCCTTGTAAGTTTTTTATCTATCGCCATATTTTTTACGTAGGTTACTGAACATTTTTCGTTGTAGTAAGTCCCCGACTAATGCAACTATGGAGTTGCGTAGATTTTTTTTTGCTCAATTTTTTTTTTTTTTTTTTTTAAGGATTGTAAAATTTAAAACAAAAAAAAAATAAATAAAATAAGCAATCAATAACGACAATCACGGCATGCACAAATTGCACAAGTGAGATACGGAGTAACAAACAGAAAAATAGGAAAAAAGAGATTTTTTACAATTTATTTATGGTTTTTTTTTTTTTTTTTTTTATGACTGAAGATTTCAGTGAAGGGGACATACATTTCACCATAATAACGTAAAAACCCACAGAATTCCAGCTATCAGTATTTTCGCAAATGCAATAAGATCGAGTTTACTAACGTTTATAATTAGATGCATGAACAGAAAATCCCAATAACATGGAAAGTGCAAATTGTTTTTATTGTTTCATGGTAGTGACCTCCAGAAATGTGCTTTAGTAAAATGTGAGCTTGTGCAGGGCGATAGTGAGTTTCACCTTAACCCTGTGAAGTTCTGTACAGAATATTTCATTTTGACCATTATGGTGCCGACTAAGAGAATAAGGGCAGAAACACTACTATCACTTCACGAGACTTCACTTGTATACATCATCAGCCATTTTCAATCCACTGCAGGATGAAGGCCTTTCCAGTTCCTTCTGTTTTGAGCACTGGCCATCCATTTACTACCCACAAACTCATGAATTTCATCTATCCATCTCTGCTGTTGTTTTCCAGGTTTTCTTCTAGCTCCTCTTGGGTACCATTCTGTTATTTTCTTAGTCCATCTGTCATCATGTCTTCGAGCTATGTGTCCTGCCCAAGACCATTTTAGTTCTTTAGTTTTGATAAAAATGTCCTTTACTTGAGTTTGCTGCCTAATCTATGTGTTTCTCTTCTTATCTAACAGTCTGATTCCCAGTATAATTCATTCCATTCTTTGCTGTGTAGTTCTCAGCTTCTCTTCCATTCTTTTGGTGAGTGCCCAAGTTTCACTTCCATAAGTCATGGTGGGGATTACACATTGGTTCATTATTTTACGTTTCAGACAAACTGGGATATTGCTCCTCAGTATGTGACTATATTTCCTGAATGCTATCCATCCAAAATTTATTCTTCTCTTGACTTCCAGCCATTTATCATTATTACAGCTAATAACTTGTCCCAGATAAGTATATGACTCCACCTTTCAATTACTGCTCCTTCAATCATTATGTTCCTTTCTGTGGCATACTTGTTCAACATTACCTTTGTTTTAGCCATATTCATCTTTAGTCCAAAATCCTTATTAACTCTGCATAACTGATTAAGATTTTCCTCTAATTCTTTGGGATCGTGGCTTATGACTGCAATGTCATCTGCAAATCGTAAATGGTTTAGGTACTCTCCATTCACAGTCTCCTTTCTGCGACCAGTCTAATCTGAAGGCTTCCTCAAGGGCAGCAGTAAACAACTTGGGATATATTGTCTTCTTGTCGAACCCCTTTCTCAATTTTAAATTTGCTACTGTCTTTGTCTAGTCTAATAAAGGAGGTAGCGTTCTCATATATTTTCTTCAAAATCATAATATATGGGGTATCTATGCCTTGTCTTTCCAGTGCCCGAAACATTGCCTTATGCCGTATGGAGTCAAATGCCTTTTCATAATCCATAAATGCCAGGCGTATTGGTCTTTTATATTCATTTGCTTTCTCCATTAGCTTGATATTACATGAAGGTGATCCATAGTTGAGAATCCTGTCCTAAAGCCAGCTTGCTCTTTCGGTTGATTCTCATCAAGTATTCTTTCTAATCTGTTAGTAATGATCTTTGTGAACAACTTGTAGATGTGGGATAACAAGCTAATTGGTCTATAATTTCCAATTTCTGATTTATCTCCTTTCTTATGCAGCAAAACTATGATTGCATTATTCCACTGCTTAGGTATCTTCTCCCCTTTTCTAATGCATTTTGTGAAGAGCCTTGCCAGTTTTTGTGTCATGTCTCTTCCTCCCAATTTTAACAACTCTACAGTAACTTCATCTTCTCCCGGGGCTTTCTGATTCTTCATTTTCTTCAACGCATGTTCTACCTCATCAGGAAGAAAATCGGGTATGTCATATGTGTTACTGATTTGCGATCCATCTTCCCCACTGCTGGCATCATTCCCTGGCTCCTTGTATAATTCTCTATGGTAGTCTTCTGCTATTTGAATTATGCATTCTCTGCTATTTATAAGTACACCATTGCTATTCTTCAGTTTCAATATCATTTGTCTTCCTGTATTACTGCTCATGGCTGCTGATTTAAGTCCTTTGTTTTCCCGGTGCATTATAGCCATAGTTGCTGATGCGCCAATAAAACTCAATCAAACAAACAAACAAACCTTTGTTTTCCCTTAATGCCTGTTCTTGTGTTAAATCTTATCTTCTCTCTAAGTCTCTTTCTAATGGCTTTGCATAACTCAGTATACTCGATTTTCTCCTTGTCAGTGTTTATCTTGCTCTTCATTTGTCGCCTTCAGTTCATCATGACAAGTGTTTCATGACTAATTTTTTCTTATTTGGATTTCTTTTTACCTATAGGTTTCTTGGGCTTTATCACTTTGAGAAAGTTGTAATATTCCTCATCGATATCTTGGTCCTGAGCAATCTGCAGAAGCTCAAACTTGTTTTTAAGTTCCAGTGCATACTGCTTTTTCTCCTCTTCTGTTATCTCAAAGACCTTCGTATTATTTACTCGTGTCAGTTTTTTTCTTTCTTACATCTATATCAAGTGTGCATCTTACCATTCTGTGATCACTTCCAACATTTACCTTATTTAGGATAGTAACATCATTCACGATAAATCTTCTGTTAGTGAGGATGAAGTCTATTTCATTAGTTGTTAATCCATTTGGACTCTTCCATGTCCACTTCCTGAAAAAAGTGTTCATTACCGACAATCCTCGAGATTCTGCAAATTCCACAAGTCTTTCACCACTTTCATTTCTTTCACCAATTCCAAAATTTCCTATAGTTCCCCTTTCTGCACTGTTTTGTCTTTTTCCAACCTTAGCATTGAAGTTCCCTATGATGATAGTGTAGTGGGTTTTCTGCTCATCTAGAAGACTCTCAATTTCGGTGTACATTTCTTCAATCTCTTCATCATCATGGCTCTATGTTGGTGCATAAATCATTATAACCTTTAGCTTGTACCTCTTTGAAATCTTGAGTATTAGTCTTGACACCCTTGGTGATGCACTTTTCAATTCCTAAATGTTGTTTTTTATATCTTTATGGAACAGAAAGGCAACTCCACCTTCTTCCCCTTTCACTGTTTCCATTGGTGTACAGCAGATTTCCACTTGATAAACTTATAAGTGATTCATTTCTTGTTGTTTCAGCCAAACCGATGATATTCCAATTCACATTTTCTAATATCCTGTCTTTACCAATGAGCGATCTTATGTTGTAACAAGCCAAGTTCAGTTTCCGTGCGTGGCAGCCTGGTCATATCCAGATATTCTTAGCACCCTCTGCTTTCACTCTAATCCTCTCGCTGCCATAAGAGGGGGAGTGAGAGCCGCTAGGGACTGAGGGCCATTTATTTCGTCTTACTGTCATGTGTCAGAATGTTTGGTCTTTTCCTCTTTACGCTGACCAGGCGTCTTGAAGAGAACCACTCTACACGTTCGTTGCCACCTAAGTGACATAACAGGGCTTACCATCAAGAAGGTGTGCATGAGTGGATTTTAGGAAGGTAGGTCAACCGGACTTCTCCTAAATCTTCTGTAATAGAAAGATTTTGGATCCATCAGTGTTTTAGACTGAGTGTCTGATAACACACAGAATACCTGTTCCCCTCTAAGCCCCCTTGTATACATGTCTAACGTCAAATGTGGGGGAGCTATATTTACCAATTAGTTTATTGCTTGGAGATGCACTGCTGTCATTGGCTGAATTCACAAGATAAAGTGTTGGGCTTCAAGGCCGAATGACATTGTCAGGAGCTCAGATTTTCCTGTTCGAACAGAAATGTCGTTAGGTGTGACCGCGTGACAAGGTAAATGGAGGAAATGCTAATATAAAATTAAATTAGAAGTAAATAATCTGTTTTGAGTGCACAAGTAAGAATATCCAAAAACAAATAACAACAACATCAAGGATGTTGCACCTGTGCCTATTCCAAAGCACCCTCCACTTCGACCAGCTACTCGGCATAGTTACTGCAAATGTCCACTCACAGGGATGCTCAAAAATGGCCAAAGGAGGAAAACAGACACAGAATTACAATTAACAAATTGAGAGGATGAACAAGTCGATCATTTCAATTTGCACAACTCATAACAATTTCTTACAAGTTAAATTTTTAGGGTTGAGAAGTAGTTTTTTGTTGTATTTAAATTTCATTAAAAATTTTTGTTTCGTATTTTGACAGAATAAATCCTTATTCAAAATTAAACTTGCAGTATTTCAACTTTCCTTGAACATACAACTAATTTTTCCTTAGCACTGATTGAATTTCGAAATTGCGTATTTTTCCCTTGAATGTCATCCTTAATTGGATTATATAGGAAATTAAATTCTTCTTTATTCATCCGTAAGTATATCTTGGAGTGATTTTCATCTTCTTCTAAGTCTTGCAGTAAATGATGGAATTTGCCTTTTTCTGTTCTCTTCTAGTTTATGTCATATATCCATTGCTTACTCTCTTTTGTTTTCTCGGCTATAAGAAAAGCACATGCATTTCTAAATCTTCTTCAAAATCTGAAGAGTGGCAATGAACTGTGGCAATTCATTTTGCTTCAGCTTTCCTCAAAGAGAATGATACATATACAACGTTACAGGTTGCCAGACATACCCCTTTTGGAATTATAATAAAATTTCCCAGATACCCCTTTTTTAACATTTGAAATGGGGAATTTGAAAAAAGCAGAAATCATAAAACAACCTGTTGATTATTATTTAGGAAGAAGGAATTAACTGACGATAAAGTTGTGGAAATGCACCCTTAATTAAAGACTCAAAACACAACATTCTATCCTATTTACAAAGAGGGTTATAGAATATTTTATTTTGTTGTAATGTTTTAAGGCTCAGGCAGCAAACTTTTTTTTTAATTTAAAATTATCAATATCAATTTGCTACATGAAGAATATGTTCTGTTGAAATCATTCCATAAAAATATTACAACAAAAGACCTCAAAAATACCACAGATGTTTGGATAAAAATTTTAAATGCGTACAAAGTACGTAATACAGAAAAAAATATTAATTTTTTTTTTGCTTTGCCTCATTCAAATGCAATGAGTGAGGGAGTATTTAGCTCAATGTTTAACGCATGGAAAAAGAATAGAAATAAGAATGTTGAAAGAACTGTTGCCGAAAACCAATCACAATGTGTCATGCAAAGAATTTTATGCAAATGCACTAAAAAATGAAAAACTGTTAAAGAAAATTCGCTCAAATTAAAAGTATTGCAAGGTAAATATTTTCTTTTTGATAAAATAAATCAGGTTTATTGAATGTGTATTGTAAACAATTATGTAAAACATTTGATGTTAATATTTATAAAAAGTTTCCTGTAGTGTTTATAACTCTTGCAATAAAATTTTCTGAATTAAGCAAATTAAAGCATGGGCTATAATTTGGTTAATTTTATTAAAATTTGACTAATTTTGCATTCCACTAACTTGTAAAAATCAACAAAATATAGAAAGAAAATGGTTGTTATTAAAAATTGTTTGGTTTTCGGATATAATGCGAGTACCTCGAGATCAAATTTTTAATCTGGCCACCCTACACTGCAATGATGCTTCTTCTCTGACCAACTTCGCAGTTTACATTAAACAGCAACATGATGTGATAATAGTGTGTTTCTGCCTTAAGTGACAGCGGTACTAGTAAATCTACCAAGAAAAGGAAATTGATTGATTTGGATCAGAAAATTAAACTAATAAGGATGTATGAAAATGGTCAAACATTAACAAGTATCGCACTGAATTCAGATTTATCAATAATAATATAGCAGCAATATGTTATTAGTCATTCCCAAGTTACGTAAAACTCAATGAAGTAAGAAGTCCCGAAACATATCTCTTACGTATGTCGGGGGACTTCTGTATTTTTGGATTAACTGGGATTTGTTTTTTACCGTCTAGCCCGGAAAATCGGGAGTCTATTGTATTTACCTGTGCATTTGTAGTGACATAATTGCCCCGCCCACTTGTACCACATAACTCATATCCCTCTTCTTCTGGCTACACCCCCACCACCACACGGCATTCTCAATGTCGAGTAAATATCGCTATGTAATTATTTACCTGCGTTTACATAGGTCTCTTAGTAAAAGGCCTTTTGCTTCAGGTTCCATAATGCACAAGGAATATTGTTGCATCCGAAAGAGCAGGACTGTACAAATATTAAATAAAATGCTAAACTATTTACAAATATACAAACTATATCATGTGCATGAGGTTGGCGAACTTTATGGAGGCAGTTGTCTTTCAATGGAAGACAACAGTGTAATTATTTTCCTACCCATTTGTAGTGACATAATTGCCCCATCCTCTTCTCCCGTTGGCTCGAATAAATATTAGGAGGAAAACCTTTTTAATGTATAGAGAGATGTAAAGAGAGATTTAATGTAAAGAAGGACTGGTTTGGAAGAGAGTGGGAGACTTACAGATGGTATTTCAAAAGAACACTGCCCATGGAAGTATCTATAGAAAAGATATGTAGCAGAAACAATGTTATGGCACAAAGGGTGCAGGGAAGGGTCATTAATTAATCTGACTGCTCTCTTTTGAATGGAGTCTAGAAAGCATCCAAAAAACTTCTCAAGCTTCTAAGCTTGGAAGAAGTTTTTTGGGCACTACACCATATCCCACATCAATATTCCATGATATTGTAGACTTAAGGTTTATGCAGAGTAGTTTAGAAAAAATGTAATTCTGAGAGAAAAAGAAAACCTAGGGATTTTTTTTTTTTTTTTGCTTACCTCCTTCCTGCTTGTATTCCCATTATTGTCATCAGAGAACACTGTTAATAGCAAAATATGTCTTTGTAAATGTATGAAGTGAAGAAGTACCTTGGATTTTAGCAGGATGGTGGGGGGGAAATTATGGACATTTAATTTTATTAAATGTGGCATTGTAATGATAGCCTTGCTTAGAAGGCACTGTAATAATACCACAATGTGCATATTTGTTTGAATCAGGATAATTAGAAATTTTGTACATTCAGGTTTCTTTTAAAATTGCTGTAGATAGGATAAAGTATTTGATATTTTATTATTTCTAGAACACTCATCGACAGGGCAAATCAGTGGCTTCAGCTAAATCCTTCATGGGAAGTAAAGACTTGTGAAAGTATTGAGTTCAGCCTCGATCAGGAATATTTTAATTATGAAGTAACTGTATTTTTTGAACACAGTGATAGATGTATGTGGTATATTCGTGGACTCAGGTATGTTGTGTAGCACTCAATAAAAGATTCTTTTAAGTTATTAAATGATTTTCAGTTTTATTAAATTTTAAGAAAATGTGTTTTAGTAATTGTTTTTGTATTACATGTATGTGATCAACTATGAAATTGAAATCATAATACTGAAGAAAGTAGTCAGTTAAATTTTGCTGTGCAAGCATTAATTTTCATTTTTTAATTTAGATTTGCAGGTTACATTAGAAATAACGGGAATGTTGGGTGGCCTCATTAATTGAATAAACAATGGTATCGATTGCATGGCATACTACTTTAGCATCCACAGAAGTGAGATAAATTGTTTGATTGCACTCTCCTTTGATGTTTGTAGTTGGAGAGAAAAATATATTAATGTCACTAAATTATTTTCTGTATGTTTATGTCTATAAAGGTGTGTAGAAATATTCTGGTAACCCACTGCAGCTTACATATTTTTTATTATTTTGTTAATTTTTGAATTATTTTTTTATTACTTGTAAATTTTTCATTAAAATTATTATCAGTTTTATAAATAATTGAAATTGCAGTAGTTAATAAAATATTTACTAAAAAACCCAACCTATAGAGGCAAATAAGCTGTGGCAGCTTTCAACATATTCTTGAATAGCTGTGCAGATAGGAGGGTGTCTATTATGGAAGAACTTGAAAAACAAAATTATATCTTCAACAAATGCATTTAAGCAACAAGTGATTAATTGATAGGTGAGTCATGTCAGAGTGGCCAATCGATAGATATCAGAAAAACTCACTGAAAAGCAGAGCCTGTCAGAAAACCTAGAAAGGTTTTCTGACAGGTTCTGCTGCAAAGCAAAGAAAGGATGCATAGAAAATCAGCAAAGACTTCTTTGCTTATGTATAAACTCTAGAAGGAAGGGAATGAAATCAGATTGGTCCACTTGATAGCGATGGTTCGACTGTTGATGATCCTGCTCAGATAGCTGACAAACTGAATGAGTATTTTGCATCTACATTCACACATGAGAAATTCTGTAGGGAAGTGGAGGACAGAAGTTTAAATGATGTTGTAATAACTGAGAGCAAAGTGGAGGAGAAATTGAAGTTAAACATAAGAAAAGCACCTTGGGGTGGATGGGATCTATCCAATTATATTAAAGGAGATGGCAAAGTAAGCAAGCAAACCTTTAGCCATAATTTTGAGAGCACCCTTGGACTCAGGGAAGGTCCCCACAGACTGGAGTGTGCAAATGTATCTCCAATTATTTACAATCCAATGTCACTTCTCTCATTCAGCCCATGGATCAAGGAGTTATCAAAAATTTTAAATGCCATTACAGAAGTGATTTTATGAAACAAATGATTAGCAAGGATATCTCCAGTCTAAACTTTCAACAGGGCTTCACAATTAAAGACGCATATATTCTATAACAATTGCTTGAAATACTGTGAAATCCATCACTTGTGAGAGTGGCTGCCTCTGTAGCCAGGTGGGCAGGAGCAGCAGTGCTGCGTAGTACACACCAGGGTTCGAGCCCGTGACCACCAAATACAAAGAATGTGGAAAGGTCAGAGAATGACCACCGCATATCCCCGGAGCAATATGGCTTTAGTTGCTAATGCTCCTAATAACCAAATAAACAAACTTGTGAGAGCATGGAAGAAATTATGGCCAAGTGTCACATTTGCTGATTTTCCATCTGATGAAGATGATATTGATGGTTTTAATGTAAGGTCAAGGCAGTGCCGGATTAGGTACGAGCTGGCAGGGATCCTGTCCAGGGTGCCATTCTTTAAGGGCCGCCAAAAACAGAAGAACAATGAGACAAAAAAATATATATCCTCGGTAAAGGGTGCCGAAAAATCATTCTTCCAAGGGTGCAGAAATACCTTGGTCCGGCACTGGGTCAAGGCAAAGCAGTGAAGAAATAATGCAAACAGTTCAATCCACCACAACAGAAAATCCTTTACATAGCCTTGAAGTTGGAGATATTGATGCATGGCTCACTGTTGATAATGAGGTTGAATTATCATAGTCATTCTCAGATCAAGAAATCATTGATAGTGTCATTACTCCTGAGACATTACATGATGCACTTTCTTCAGATGTAGAAGAAGAGGACATGACACAACTGAAAAGATAACTTGGGCTATTGCAGAATCAAGCATTGAAAATAGCCTTCATTTTTTTAAACAAAATTCAAGCTTTACTATGGAAGAAGTAATACATGTACCTGCAAAACACCATGATAACAAAAAAATATCAGCATCAATAAACCAAAGTGATATAACAAAATTTTTGAAGAAAAAACCAGCTACTATTCCTAAAGAAAGCCATCAAGAAAATGTACCCTCTACTACAGATGAAGCATTAGAAAAAATGGCACCCTCTGCATCTAAAGCAGACATATTTAAAGGGGATCAGCTAGAATACAAATTTTTTTCCCCTTTTTTATGTTTATGTACTAAAGTTTAAGTTTTTTTTGTTTATTTGCTAAAGTATGTTTATGTTTACATATTACAGGATGTTTATGTTTTTTATTTATTTTATTTTTTATGAAAACCCCAAACATAAGAGGTATAGAACCTATAGTATTTAGTACCGTGCATGGGTTGGAGGTTGAGATTATGAAAGAAGATGTTTTGTTGACATTAGACTTGAACTTCTGTAGACTGTAATTTTCAGGAAATACATATGAAGGAAGGTTGTTCCACAAAACGGCAGTTGAATGAATAAACAAGGAAGATGAAAAGTTGGTTCTATGAATTTGAAGTTGGACAGTAAATGGATGTTGGCTTGTAACAGCATGTTTATTTGTTGTTTGTTATTTGGTTTTTTGGAGCATTAGCAACTAAGGCCATATTGCTCTGGAATATGCGGTGGTCATTCCTTCACTTTTCTGCATCCTCCGTATTTGGTGGTGACGGGCTCGAACTGCGGTCTAATCAAGAAGCGTGTGCTAAGCACTGCTGTTCCTTCCCACCTGGCTATGGAGGTGCCTTAGCAGCATGTTTTCAGACTGTTTTGAAAGAGAGAGCGGGAATTACAGAAGCCAATTCAGAAGAACAGTGCTCATGGAAGCATCTATAGAAAAGGCATGCAACAGAAACAGTATGTCTATGAGACAGCGAGTAGGGAGACTGTTAGAGATGAGTCATTAATTAACCTAACTGCATTCTTCTGAATGGAATCTAGAAGCCTGAGAGAGGTTTTGGGGGCACTGTTTGATTTGCGATTTATACAGATTTGATTGAACAGCTTTTTGGAAGAAAAGTAACACCGAGAGCAAAAGAGAAAACCAAGTTTTTTAAATGCAGAGGAAGCAATATTTGTAATGTGCTTGTGCCAAGAGAGATTAGAAGTCAGGGTAATCCCCAAAAGAAAGATGTCATCTTGCCTAGAAATCGGAGTGTCACCAAAGATAAGCATAACTGCAGAAGAATCCTTTTTGCGAGATATAAGATAGGAATGAGTTTTAGGAGGATTGAAATCAACTACGTTGTCTTTGCCTCACTGGAGAATTACCTGGAGATTGGCATTTAAGGAATTGGTAGAGGATATTCGAGAAGTTGAAGCTGATTGAGCAGGATGAGGTTTCTTAAACTGGAAAGTGGAATGCAATGTGCTATCATCAGCAAAACTATGGATAGGATTTCTGGTCAATCAAAGAAGATCATTAATATACAAGAGGAAAAGGGTGGGAGAAAGAACTGAACCTTGGGGCACACCGATATTAGTGGAGAAGTTAGAAGACAGAGAGCTATTTACCTCACCCTCAGTGAGCAATCAGAGAGAAAACTGGATAATCAGTTACAAAAAACGGATGGCAAACCATAAGATGGAAGCTTGTTTAGAACACCTTTATGCCAAACACGATTGAAAGCCTTTGAGATGTCAAGAGCAACTGCTTGTGTTTCACTGAACTTTTCCATTGAATTTGTCCATAAATGGGTAACATAAGCCAGATATCACCAGTGGATCGACAGTGACGGAATCCATACTGGCGATCGTTGATCAGATGGAAGGTTTCTAGATAGTTTAAGAGTTGGCAGTTAATTGATTTCTCCATTACTTTAGAAAGAGTAGGCATAATTGCAATGGGACGATAATTGGATGGGAGTGATTTGTCACCCTTTTTAGGAATTGGCTGGATATGAACAAATTTCCAAGCAGAAGAAAAAAAAATTCTTTGGAATAAGAAAGTGAAAAAAGGTGGCAAAGAACAGGAGTAAGTTCAGAAGCACAGGTTTTGAGAACAAGTGGAAAAATACCATCAGGACCTAGCGCTTTCTTAGCATCAAGATTCGTCAAAATCCTTCTGACATCCTTTTGTCGGAAGACCACAGGAGGCATTGAATGGAGTGTGGTGGGAGGTGTTTTACCAAGGTCATTAATAAATGAGTTGGAAGAAAAATGGGATGCTAGCAGGTTGACTTTAACCTTGGCTGAAGTGACAATAAAAACATCTGGTTTTGATAGAGGTGGGAGCAGAGATGGGCAAAAGTTGTGGCCAATAGTTTTGGCAAGAGACCAGAATGCTTTGCTAGCATTAGGGCAAGAAGCAAGTTTTCTATTCTTAGCCTGTTCAAGATCTAGTTTGGACTGATTAATAACTGCTTTACAATTGTTGCAACCTCTGGTGTAGGCAGAAAATGAAACTGAAGAATTGGAAGCAAACCAATTATGATATGCAACATTCTTCTCTTGAACAGCCTTAGCACATTTATTGGAAAACCAAGGTTTAGATAAAGGTCCAGATTTTAAAGTGGAGTGTGGAATAAAGGATTCCATTCCTACAAGAATAATTTCACTGACACAATCTGAGCAAATGTTGACATCAGAAGTTTTGAATCAGTAATCTGACCAAGGAAAAGAAGGAAAAAAATCTTGCAGGTCATCCCATTTTGACATTCTTGTAATGTCAAATTAGAGAAGAGAAAATGACCAAGTTGTGATCTGAGGGGCCTAAAGGACCACTCACTTCGACCGTGTACCTAGAAGTGTTTGTGAGAAAAATATCAAACGTGTTGGCTGTATGGTTAGGATTGTCTGGTATTCTGGTAGGTAAATGAACAATCTGTGCGAGGTGATTAGTAATTGCAAAAGCCTCAGCATCTTGACCAATTTGGTCTGTGTGACTAGAAAACAGAAGCCAGCTGTAGTTGTGAACATTAAAATCACCAAGGAAAATTACCTCACTGTTAGGAAAGTTGGACCGGAGAAAGTCAAGTTGCAAAGAGAGGAAGTCAAAAAGTTCCAAGTGATTAGTGGAATTGGGAGAATGGTAGAGACAACAGATGAATTAGAGAATGAGGTAGGGAGATTTTAAGGCAGAGAAGATCAAAAAGAGGAGATTCCAAATTACGAAGTCTCTGACAGGGAATATCGGAATGGACATATGCACGAGTACCACCTTTTAGGCAAAAGGAATCATACAGTGGATGATCTGGCCAACTGAGATGAGCAGTGGTTGAATCAATTGATAACTTAGATTCTGTCAGAAAAAGTACATGGGGTTTGGCAGACTGTAAGTGGAAATGGACATCATTGAGATTAGAACTGAGATCACGTGTATTTGTGAATTAAACTAGGAAGTATTTGGGAGCAAACCTATCTTTTTTCAAATAAGTTTGCTCTATTAGTTTGATAATTCATGGGTATTCAATAGTAAGAAAAAGTGGGAAGAGACATGCTGTATGAAATAATGAAATTTTTGGATATGGTGGCGTACACATTGGATATGGTGTATACAATATACCCAGATCTTTGACATAACGTGGCCTCGACAATGCCCCTCGTGCACGCACGCACGCACACACACACACACACACACACACACACACACACACACACACACACACACACAATACTCGGATTCCCTCCAGTCGCTATCTGGCAGAGTAGAGGTAGCAAGGTTATACACTATCTGATCCGGAAGCCTCCTAAAGAGTTACCAATAGGTTTGGTCAAGTGTACTTACTAGCGGCCAGCCTGCAAACACCATTTTAGAGCTGTACCCTCGAATTCTAAGGAAGTTTGGATCTCGCCATGGTGTTCATCATAACTGCAAAAGACATCAATCATACCGCATGATGGAAGAGAAGGGGAAGGGTTGACTGGAACTTAGCTCTGGAGACTTGTGTGCAGTTAATAAAATTTAATTTTTAATCTCTCTATTTCTTACTTAGCCTCATTTCTGCATTAAATATATTAAAAATAAAACTTTCTAGATAATGGAAAAATCGAAACAATGGCACCATCAATCCCCCGAAGGTGCCGTTATATGTACAGTATATTCAAATTACCTTTAAATTATCTTTTGAACAGTGAAACTTAAAAACAGGTTATCCATTTATTTTTTGCTATGAATCAGTGCCAAAAGTAACCATCACTATTGAACAGTTAGACTGTTGACTAGCTTTCAAACAAAAGTAGTTTTTTTCTAGTGGTAATATTTGTTTGAAAAGTATAAACTGTAGAGACCTGATGATCAGACTTTTATACATGTATGAAGGCAAAGTTTTGAATGCATTTGCAACAGTAATTTTTAAATTTATATTAATATTATTAGTAGTAGTAGTGGCAAATGATGCAAGAAAGCAAGCTTATACAGCTTCAGCCAAAATGAAAAAAAAAAAGCTAACTAACACTTCTCATTTCATTTGTCCATCCCTTCTATCAGTTTATCTATTTCTTCCTTGAATTTATTCAAACTACCCTCTTCTACAACACCAGATGGGAGTTCCAACAAACAAACAAACACCCTCTGGCTTAAAGCAAATTTCTGCACATTTGACTTGCAACCATCCTTTATCGGTTTGAATTTATGTCCTTTATGTGTGTAGTCTGAGCAAGAGGAAGGATTCCATCAGCATTGAGCTTACTTAGTCCATTCAAGGCCTTAGACACCTCAATTAGATCTTCTTGTAGGTGCCTAGTCACCAGATACTGCAGTTTGCAGAACAGAAGCCTCTCCTAGTAAGAGCACTCTTTTGCTCCCCTCACCAACCTTGTTGCTCTTCTCTGCACCTGTTCTGAGAGGTACAGATCCTTTCTAAAATTAGGCTTCCAGGACTGTATGAGTCTGATGTGGCCTAACCATTGCCTTATATGAGGGTTGTTCAATAAAGAATAGTCATGATTTTTCATGAACAACCATACTGTTTGCTATTTCTAGCTGAGCTGTATCACACAGTAACTGCACAGTTGACTCATGAGCATGGTGTGAAATTGGCCGTCAGTCAAGTTTATGCATGTTCAGTTTTGCATATGTGACTTGTGAGGAACAGTATGCTGTTCTCAAAATTTGTTTCCATCAAAAAACATGGTAAATTTATGCTTACACATAGCACAGCTCACAGGTGGTTTAGAATGTTTAAAGATGGACATAGTTCAATCATAAAAATCAGCGGTCTTGGAGTTCCAACCACTGCTGTCACCACAGAAACCACAAAACCTGTTTCTGTGATCATGAGAGAAGGTTGTTGTAAGGCAACTGGCAGAGATGTTGAGATTATCAGTAGGAAGCACACATGGTATTCTCCATGCCATTTGCATATTACACGCATTTGTGCATGTTTGGTTCCAAGACTGTTTACACCTCAGCAACAAGTTAGTATGGAGGTTTGTCAGGAGCTGCAAAGGATGATTACTGAAAATGCTGAGGTTCTGCACAAGGTTATTATTTTGACCCAGATGCTAAGCAACAAAGCTCTATTTGGAAGTCTACATAATTGCCAACACCGAAAAAAGCAAAAGTTGTAGCTTCTGCAGGAAAGGTTATGGTCATCTCTTTTTTGGCATTCAAGGAATGGTTTACTAGCATGTTGTGCAATGTCATATGACTGTTAGGGGACCTTACTACATAACTGTACAGCACACTTTGCTGATCACATTCATCACAAGCAACCACAACTGTATGAAGTTGAGTGTATGCTGCATCACAGCAATATGAGATCTCATATGCTCACACTGTCATCAAGGACTTAGTCAGCAGTGATGTCAAATGAGTTCCACCTCCACCTATGGCTGTAACCTTGCACATTGCAATTTTATTTTTATTTCCAAAGTTAAAAACATTGATCTGATGAGGAAAATGTTTCTGATCTTCAGAAGTTAGGACATCAGAGGCCTCAAATGCATGTCAAAAAATGGCTTCTACCATGTTTTTAAACAAAGCAGAAACATTGGAGTAAGTGCATTTCATCAAATGGGGACTACCTTGAAATGGACAATTAAAATATGGGTGATTAATAAAGGTATGTTGTGAAAAAAAAATTATCATTATTGAACAGCCCTTGTATAATGGGATAATTACCTTATCCTTTCCTGGCAAAATTCCTCTATATATCATTGACAAAACCCCATGAGCTGTCCTGGCAGCCTGTCTATACTCTCAAATAACTTCGTATCTGACTTCATAATTACGCCAGCTCTTTTTTTTTTTATTCTCCACTGTCCTGGATGTGATACCACATAGCTGGTATGTTAATCTAGAATTGCTGCTCCTCATATGAGGTACCTTGCATTTGTCAACATTAAACTTCAATTGCCACTTCTCAGCCTATCTGTCTAATTTATCTAGATCTTAATTTGTTTAGATCTTGTTGTAGTAGCATTCCCTGATTACTGTGATTACCTATCCTTCCAGCCTTTGTTGAGCCTAGCACTGAACCTTGGGGGACTCATTGGGCCCTGCACTTGTTGAACTTTGCTCAACAAGTGCAGATAACCGTTCTGTCTTCTTCCACTCAACCATCCCTTTTTCCATAGCAGCAGCTTGCCCTTAATGCCACACTGCTTCAGTTTTTGTAGCAGTCTTTTATGTGCAACAGTATCAGAATCTTTTCTGAAATTTAAATACAGCCTGGCCTCACATAATGCGAGTTTGTTTAATGCATTTTTCAGTTACTGTGATTTGAAAAAATTATACCACTTTTTACTTTATGCGATGCAAATTTCCAGTTAACGTGATCCTTTTTTTGTGATAGTTGAAAAGATTCAAATCGTGCCCTAAGCATCTGACAGCCAATAAACAAGCATTTGCCCGCTGCCCACCTCAGTGTGTTCCATCACCCATTGAAAGTAAAATGTTACTTGTTTGTCTCCTGCTTATAAAGTCATGTGCAGACATATTTAAAAATCTTAATTTTCTACCCCTGTTAATTATGATAAAAGAAAGAGTGAAAAACAACGTAATTGCAATAAAAAAAAAACGAAAAGTTACTACTTTAGCTGAAAAACTTGAAGTTATTAAAAAACATGAAAGTGGTGCAACCATGTGAAAATCGTAAGAGATCTAGGATACAGTAAGTCTACCGTACGAACTATCTTGAGCCGTAAGGACGAATATAAAGAGAAAGGTAAAGTTTCATCAACTTCATTTGTTTTACAAAATACCAGAAACAGAACTCCAATAATGATTGAAATGGAAAGTCTTTTATCAATTTGGATAGAAGCTCTCAATCAAAAAAGAATTCCATTATCCAAGGACAATATTCAAAGCAAAGCTATTAACATTTTTGCTAGGCTCAAAGAAACAAAATACCAAAGAGAGACTGAAACGTTTGTTGCTAGTTCAGGGTGGTTTGAACATTTCAAAAATCAAGCAGGACTGCATAATGTTAATGTAACAGGGGAAGCTGCTAGTGCTGATGAAGATGCTGCAGCCAAATTTCCTGCAGAATTGCAAAAAATCATTCAGGATGGTGAATACGACGATCGGCAAATATTTAATGTAGACGAAACGGGCCAATTTTGGAAACGGATGCCAACTAAAACTTATTTGGCTGCAAATGAAGCATCCCAACCTGGGTATAAAGTCTCAAAAGATCAACTAATGCTTTTATTAGGAGGTAACACTGAAGGTGATTTTAAATTGAAGCCTATGCTTGTGTACAGTGCACAAAAATCCTAGGATACAGCCATTTTTAAAGGATACAGCCATCGAACTCTTCCAGTCATTTTGCATTCAAATAAAAAAGCATGGGTGACCAAAGCCCTATTTGAAGCCTTTTCTGTCCAACAGTTGAAGCCTTTTGCAAGAAAAATAATCTTACTTTTAAAGCTTTGTTTTAGATAATGCACCTAGACATCCTTCTGCACTTGGTGACTTAAATGAAAATGTGAAACTTGTTTTTTTACTGGCTAATAAGACTTCATTATTGCAACCCATGGACCAAGGGACGGTTGCAACTTTCAAGGCTTACTATCTCTGTAGAACATTTGCACAGACACTTGAAGCTACAACAGGAGACAATGCAATTTCTGTACCAGTATTTTGGAAAGAATATAACATACGAGCGACCATTGAAAACATTCATGCAGCATGGGAAGAAGTGACAGCCAGCAATATGAGAGCAGCTTGGAAGCATCTTTTACCCCATTGTGCAAATGATTTTACTGACTTCAAAGATGCAGTTCAAAAAGTTATTGAAGACATAAGTAATATTGGTAATGACCTTGGTTTCAAAGGTTTGGATACAACTAACGTTTCAGAATCACTGAATTCGCATTCAGAATAGCATGTGTACGAAGAAGCTGAAGAAAAAGCGTGTGAGCCAAGTGAAAATGTTACCACAAAGGAGATAACGGTAAAAGAACTAGGCGATATCTTTTGTATCGCAGAGAACCTTAAACAAAAAATAATGGATGTTGATCCTAACATCGAAAGCAGCATATTATTTCGCCAGGGCCTAGAGAAGCTTGTTGTCAGCTATTGGAAATTGTATAATGAAAAAAAGAAAGCCAAAACTGTTCAAACTACTGTGTTCAAATATTTTTACATGTTTATTATCAGAAGTTTTTATGAAATGACTACACCACCCTATGAAAAAATAGTATTTTATGCAATAAATATTTAATTCTATAATTATTTTTATTATCTTTTATATGGTATATAGTTAAAAAGTTATTTAATAGGTATTTTTAAAATTCTTTATGGACATTCCTGAAGTCAAGGACCAATTATAATTTTTCCTATTGATTATTATGTTCGATTAACACGTTTCCATTTTGCACGATGTGCTCATGAGACAAATTAATCGTGTTAATCGAGGCCAGCCTGTATATGATATCAAAATTACTTTTTTTTTATCCAATTCCTTTGTTTTACATATGCCTCCTTGACAACATTGTCTGGAAAAGAGAAAAAATGCCATCAGCATTTAGTTTACTCAAACCTTTTAGAGCCTTAAACACCTTAATCATCTTCTCAGGTGCGAGTTTATATGCACTATATGAGTGAATTTTTCAAGCAATTTTGAAAATCCATACAAATGAAAACTTTGTATGTAATTTATTTTAAATATTAATATTCGTATTTTGACTTAGTTGCCTTTGGGTTCACTTGGTTTAAATTAGAGTGAAATAATTTCAAAAATCAAATTAGAATTTAAAGATATTAGTTAAAAACTTGTTTCTTCAATTTTTCTTGGTGATACTATATCATACATATATTTTTATATTACTTTATGCAATTGCATCAACTTCTGGATCTGATTTCAGAGAATTTTGGTTTTTGTAAGTCAAAATCAGATAACAACGGCTGACAAGAGTAATCTCCTCTTGTGAATTTAATACCCAATTTCTAGATATTGCAGTTTTTCAGAACTTGTGTCTCTAATTAAGATGGTTTCCAAACCTGTATGCAATATTTAAGGTGTAGTGTGCTAATCATTGCTTTATATGGTGGAATGAATACACACACACACACACTCTCTCTCTCTCTCTCTCTCTCTCTCTCTCTCTCTCTCTCTCTCTCTCTCTCTCTCTCTCTCTCGTTGTCAAAGTTCCTGTTCGTCATTGATAGAGCCCCCATGTGTTTTCCTGGAAGCCTGTCTGCACTGTTCAGAGCACATGTCAGACTACAGTTAGCCAATGCCTTTTTCATTATTGGCTACCTTTAGTTTGGTACTAAATTACATGTTAGAACTATGGCCTCTAATTTTCCCTGACACAGAAGCCAAACTTGACAGGCCTGTAATTACTCATTCCACCATTTGAACTTGTCTTTGTGAAATGGAATGACATTTTTACATCTGCAGTTATGGGAACTTCCACTGAATCGAAGTGTGCTTCTATTGTTATGGCTAAAGGTATAATTACATCTCTTGCTGCTTCTTTTAATATAATTGGATAGATACCATCAACACTGGGTGCTTGTTTACTTTTAGCTGCAACAATTTCTCTTCTGCTTTCCTTTCAATTATCACAAAATCATTTAACTCCAGTCAGTATTAGATAGACTTCTTACCATTCCCATCTCTAAAAATGTCTTCACATTGTGAATGTAGATTCAGAATATTTATTTGTTTCAGCAGCCTGTACAACATCATTGACAGTTCCACAGATAACAGTTTCTAAAGGATAATTATAGCATTCAGTCAGATCAGAAGGATTTTGACCCTATCTGATACCTTTATTTTTATGTTTACTACAAATGAAGGTGAGGGACATACATCATCTAAGGATCTATTTTGTTAAAGAAAGTTTGCAGATTCTGAATAATTTGTACATAATGAGATTCAAGAAATCACTGTTGTTACTGAATTATAAAGAACTAATAGTTTTGCATTTCCTCATTTATATTCATGTTCATTTACTGAAGAATTTTAGTAAGATCTTGGAAGACAATTTGTTATTTTATATATTTAGTTTTAATTAGCTTGACTGAGTTTCCTCCTTCATAACAAGAAAATATAAATAAATGAATAACAGAATTCATTAATGAAGTCAACACTAATGACTGAATTATTTTTGCATATAAAAGTTTCATTAAATGAAATATTAGATAATACTTTTATTTGAATAAAACAATGTTTATTATTATTTGAACTTTTTCAGACTTTGGATAGTGCCTTGTACTGAACCTGGCCGTCCTCCCCAGAAAATTGGTTATATCAATCTTGTACCTCAGGTTCTGTCAGAAACAGGTGGTTTTTTTGGAAGGTTATATCCTACTTTTGAAAACTTAAATGATGTTCTTCAGAAGTTTAATGGGATGATTCGTAGCAACCCAGTTCCTGGTAAATTTTTTGATAACTTAAAAGTCTTCCAGACTTTAGATTAGAAACATTGCTGCATACAGCATGTTCCTTTCTCTGCCATGCTTAGTGTTTTTCAGAATATTTAATTAATAGTTTAATTTATTAAGTGAAGATGCTTTTTTCTGCTAATTGGAAACTTTGTTCTGTTAATAGGAAGAATTATTACACTGGAAACTCAAGAAATGAAATTACCCACTTACAAAGATCTTGATCCTGATAGATCCTGCTGGGTTAAGGGCATGGGATTTGGGAGGCAGTACGTGTTTATTATCAGAATTTTTTATGAAATGACTACACCAGCCTATGAAGAAATAGGTGAGTAGTTGTGATAAATAACTGTTATTTGTGTGGGTGATGATAGTTTGGATATTAACAATTTAACTGAGATTTTTATAAATTCTTGGATGTTATATATTGCATAGGATGGGACAAAAATTAGGAAATACTTAAAACACTTATTTATAAATTTAATCTACTGATAGTTTGTTTTTGACTGTCTGCAGGACTCATTCAAATGAGTGGAGATTGCATGATCAACAAATTTGATGTAATGAGATTTACTTTCCTTATAGTAATCTTTCTGCAATAAAAGGGTGCTTTTTAAAATTTACATGTATATAACTCTAGGAGCGGTCATTATTCAACAACAGTAAGTTCCATGTCTATGCTAACAATTGATAAAAAAATCCAAACACAGTGGATGCCGCTTATTGTAATTAATTTGGGACACAGCTTAATTGATAACAATAACCAAAGAAACAAGAATGCATCTGTTCAGCAGTATTTATTGATGCAGAGTGGAAATGAAATGTGGACAGAAAGAAAACATTAAAACATTTAGTTATTAATAATATGAAACTGTCATAACATTTCTGAAAATTCATACAAACCATTGAAAACAAATAAAGTAAATATTAAAATCAGCAATTAGAAATGGGTTAATGCTCTAGTACTTTCTTTTGTGGAGTAATGATACTGACAGCCATGCAAACTGCACAAACTGACAGAAGTAACCGGACGTGGAAAGGGCCAGAGTTCAAGAACAAATTGGGATGTTTTGTAATCACTTCCACTGTACATGTGTAAACCACAATAAGGCAAAAAAGCAATAACGTAAACTGAAGCACTGATTATAATAAACAGTTTTTTTCTATGTATTAGTACATATCTGATCAGAACTTCATAAAAGTGATAATATTAAACGAATGATAACATGATCACAATAAGCAGCGTACACTGCAATCAAGTGACATGCAAAAATGCTACAAAGACTGCATCTACTTAAGAAACCTTTAGCTTATTTTCCAAAAAAAAAAAAAAAAAAAAAAAAAAAAGAGAAAGGATCTTCCTGTGAATGTGTGTAAATTTGATGTAATGAGAAGTCCACAATTTTTCCTCCATGATTTTTCTTCACCCTGAACAGAATAAAGTAAAGCTTGGAGAAGAGTCCTGGAAGGTCCCAAAGAAGATACTCTCTGTGGGAGAGAATTTCTAAGATTAGTTTCATTAGGATAACATAACCACAAGTCCTTAACAAAGATGATCCTGACCACAGAATGGAATTTTGCAGAAACGTTAAAAGAGAAGTGAAAAGAACAGCATGTAATTTTTTTCTGTGTATTAGTACATATCAATATTGTGGTCTGACGAGGCCATAATTAAGTTTTTATGCCTTAAGGAATCTGCATACATAGAAATATATCAAAGGATTTAAATGCACCAGGAATAACTGTATGGACTAAAATTTAGTCACGAAGCATTGTCAGACTTTTATTTACTGACATGGTCACAGGTGAAAGTTATCTGGATGTTCAAAAATAATGTAAACTGTTTTATCCAAAGTTACTCTGAAATATATATATATATATATATATATATATATATATATATATAGAATATCATTAGAAAAAGTAAATCAATCCAATAATAAGAATACCATCAAGGACTTAAGAAAACGCAAAAAAAAAAGCTTTGCTTAGGTTAAGTATACACTACCTATGATTGCTTTTTCTATTATATTTCTTTTTTCTTTTTTCTTAACTGCATTGATTGATCTTTCTTAATTTTACCTTCATGGATTTATGATTGCGCATCTTGATTTTATTTTATATTTTATATTAACTTTGCTTTTATTTTATTTTATATTAACTTTGCGCTTATTATGTCACTCAAATATAATAATAATAATATACTACATCGGCAGAGTAGGATAAAAGTGACCGAGGATACTATTGTTGCCCTGGATAGTAATCCTAACCATGTTAATACATTTACACATACGCAAATATCACACACTTTACAGAGCAGTTTAGCATATAATGCTTCTGGCACTAATATCCGATCTCTTAAATTTCAACCTTGTAATAACAAATTATGTCTTACTTGCCCCTATATGCATCCAAATCATGCTACAATGAATACGAATTCACATATATTCTGTAAAATGAATAATGTTATATATATGATCACTTGTCGTACTTGCAATGTTAAATATATTGGTCAAACTAGCAATAAACTAAATATCAGAATGAACCTTCATCGTTCCGATATTAAAACTTATAATAACAAATCCAGTAAGAAAACAGGTAATCTGGAACATGATATTGAATTCAGACATTTCCAAAAACATACTTTTGGTAATATTTTCATTTCAATACTTAACGTAATTAACAACGCAAATGAAAGATTATTGCAAGAAGAAATTAGCATGTTACAATATAAAACACTATATCCATACGGTCTAAATAATAAATTTAATCAAAAATATATGACGAATAATTTAAAAGATATTTGTGTTTATAATATGTTTCAAATTGCCAAACTTCGTAAAGATAATCGCAATAGGAAATATAGTAAATCCAACACGTATAAAAGCAACCGAGAACATCTAGGAGACTTTATAGATTTATTTAAAATGTGGGATACGGATCCTATAAATATTAGCAAAATTCACAACACACTTTTCAGTATTAAACTTAGTGTACTCAAAGCACTATATAGAAAAACCAATGATTACGTCTTTGCATCCTCCCACCTTATGCACATTATATTGGATATTTTTAAATTCAGAATTAATATTTTGAATGTTAGCAAGCAGCCTGAAAACTCTGTCCTCATCTTATACTTTCAAAATAAAATGATGGATGATTTAGATATACATAAAACTATTAATTTACGTAATGACTTGCTGCCTATTAATAACTTACATATTAATATCAGATTTAGATATTCTAAACCATTTGGTCTTAAAGCGTGTAACTATAAAACAATAGCTACAAACCTTCACAATATTAACATCGGACAGGATACATGTGTTTGTCACAAACCTTCATTTCATAGATACGTGGATCCTAACCATAATCACATCATAACCGGCAATTTAGATATAATCCCATATCCCGAACTTAGAGATATTTTATCACTGGGTTTTAAATTTCGACCTAATCCACCTATTAATAAATCTAATTTTAAAAAATTGTTATATCTAGATTTACTAAAATACTGCATAAGATCAGCATACAAACATAATATACCGGTTGAAGCTTATCACATGTGGTTATTTACAATGCTTAATATCATATCTAATAAATATAATCAATTGAAATTCGTACAGGATAATCTATATAATACCAAATTAATAAATAGGCAGCTCAAAGATATACATGAACATTTTATAATAACTCCCGTTGACAAAGCTGCTTGCAATTATGCAATCATATGTAAATCATATTATATAGATATTATAAAAAATGAACTACAGTCTAGCCGTACATATAAACAGATAACATCTTCTTCTAATATAATAATCAAAAAATTAATTGCATTGCATAAAAAATTAAAGTTAAAGTATAATAACCTAAAATATCCATTTATATATTGCATACCCAAATTTCACAAAACACCAATTGCTTTTAGATTCATAACATCATGTAGAGATAGTTATGCGAAATTTCCCGGAAAAACGTTAGAAAAGTTACTTAAAAGTATATTAAATAACTTAAATAAAACTATTATAATAAATAATAACTTACCTATTATAAATGCTCTAAAAAATAATAATATTCATCAAATACAAACTTTTGACTTTAACAGTCTATTTACGAGCATTAACCTTAATAACTTAGAAGTCGTCCTCCAGAAACTATATTTAGAAAATAAAAATGCTATAAAGGTTGATTTAACCTATTGGAATTCTCTAATAAAATTATGCATCTTTAATAACTATGTATATGACGGAACATCGTTATATTTGCAAGTCACTGGCACCCCTATGGGAAGTCCAGCATCAAGCATAATCGCAAACCTTTATCTGTATTATACAGAAAGAGAATTTCAAGATAACCTACTTATATACAGATACGTAGATGATATATGTGTTTTTAATTGTCCACATTTTGTCCAGGATTACAGTGGATTATATCCAGGGGAGCTTGTGTTGGAAAAAACTAATAGTTCCGATACTATAGCAAATTACTTGGATCTTCATATAGAAATATTACATAATAATAAAATAGACGTAAACGTATATAATAAAAGAGATGCATTTAATTTTAACGTAGTCAGCCTTACAAACTGGAAATCAAATGTATCAAAATCAGTGCATGCTAATATAATTTTATCGCAATGTTTAAGGATTGCTTATATCTGCAATAGTAATAAAAATTGTTCAGCGGGCTTAACAGCGTTGTACGGCAGGTTGATCAATAATAATTTCCCTATCGCTTACCTGAAATATCACTTCAGGAAAGCAATTAGCATAATTAATTTCAAAAATTTGTTTTCTGAACCTATCGTTTCAATATAATTTTCAATAAAATCGTTATATTTAGTGCCATGTATATATGTAAATAGGATACACTTTGCATTCTTGGTGTCTTACGGCGTAGAAAACTTGTACCCACCGGCTTGCAAATTACAGTGTATCATTTTTTTTTTTTTTTTTTTTTTTTTTTTTAATACATATAGTTAAATTCATTTAATTTACTTAAATTCACGCTGAGATAACATGCAAATTCAGCTCAGGGTCCTACTATAGGAACGGGTTTGCGATCCCGGGCATACCCGAGCCACAACTTATATCTTGTAATGCCTTTAAGCTGTCCTACACTCTTTATTTTTATTTCTCCGAAATTATTAGGGCAATCCGAGGACGTAGGAGAAACTATTTCTTATCTATACCACTATTTTTCGCCTTTGTGGAGTTCAGGTTCTATTTTTCCTACTCCTTTAGTTTTTCTTCTTACTATCTGCATGTTTCTCTTTGCGTTAATTTAATTTAATTATTTATTTTTACCGTATCCATCACATAGGGGGCACCACATATTATTTTGACAACTATTACATTATGTCCTAGATACGGTCAAATGTAGTATGTATTATATATTTAATCTTGTTTTAATCCTTAAATTACGTTCTCTGTCGGGTCAACGATGATTAATATATGCTTACATTTTTATATTTTACTTATATTTCTTACCTTTGATTCTAATATTTCAAAATTTTTCTTAATTAATTATCTTCATTCGATTTATTTATATTCGATTTATGTTCGGCCTATACTGGTTTATATTTGGTTTAGATTTAAATTACTTAGCATATATTGATCATCACAGAAACAGAGAACTTCTTATCGTTTTTTGCCTTCATTCTGGGTGGTTGGCCCCAGTTGAAGTCATCTAGATTGTCGGTAAAAAGCGATAATAATAATAATAATTTTTTTTTTTTTTTTTTTTTGCGTTTTCTTAAGTCCTTGATGGTATTCTTATTATTGGATTGATTTACTTTTTCTAATGATATTCTGTAGACATTGTGGGTGTATTGCATGATTGCTTGCAACTGCATTAACCCATAAATATTAGTTATTGTCTTTTAACTTTCTTGCTTTGCTTTATTTCTTGCTTTCCTTTTATCACTAATATAACTATTAATATATATATATATATATATATTAGTGTAATACAAGGCTCTTCCCCCTTGTATTACACTAATATTTTCTATTCATAAGTTTTTATTTCTCTCCCTTTCTGCTGTAGGAAAGGGAGGGAAATTATAATACAACTAACTAAATGATGTTAAAAGCAGAAATTTATTAACAGTTTAATAATTATATATTAATAATAAAATTCTTTATTCTTAGAAATTTACAAGGACACGATTCCCGCTACATGCAACCAGCGGACGTATCTTCCTTATAGAAACTTTTAGCAAGATCACTATCTTGCTTTATCTGATTTCTCCTCTGTATTTATTTTCTCATGGTTAAAATGCCAATTAAAACATTCGTTTCAAATTGATGTGTATTTTATAAAGTTATTTTTGATACGCATTTCTATTTTTTTAGGTTTTGCTGATTTTACCCCTCAGATGATATCTCCTGGTGGTATGCTATCCTTACCTGAATTTGAGCCTTTTTCCCGTCTTCTAGTGAATGCAGCTCAGTGGTGTGCACAACAGACTAATATTAGATTTTGCAATGCACAGTCAGTTGAGATAAAAATGCGACATGATTTTTCTGGTAAGTTTTTCTTCCATAGTCTTCATGCATTAAGATCTGCAAGTAAAAGACCCACTGGGTGGCAGAAATTGCAGTGTACTAATATGGAATTTAATTAAAGACAACTACTATCAAGGGTAAAGGGAAAGGCTTTTGCTTTCGTAAAGATGACTACAGTGGTCTCAGACAGTTTTTAAATTCTGTGCAGCAGGACCAACTGATGATGTTACCAACAGACCCAGAGCTTGCACTTGATCATCACACAACACAGCAGCAACCCCCAGGGCAGAATGCGCTGGTCCCACAGGAACTAGTAGTTGTTGGTAACTCTATTGTCAGGGAAACGGGGAACATGGTATGAAAAAGGATAGGTGGAACAGGACCAGGGTATGTCTGCCAGGGGCAAAGGTTGATGACGTTGTAATGGATACCATCTTTTAAGGGCACAAAAGGTGATATTGTTGTACATGTTGGCACTAATAATATTAAGAGTGGGAGACAGGTGGAATTACTTAACAAGTTCAAGTCACTGTTGAAAAAAACCGTGAATTAGGATTGAATTTGAAAGTGTCGGCAATTCTGCCCAGACACGATAGGAGGGAGTATATGATGAGAGCCTTGTCAATCAATTCAGCCCTGGAAGGATTGTGCAAGGCCCAAGGGGTAGAATTTTTTTCAGCCTGGTCTGTACTTGTTAACAGGAGAAACTGCTTCTACAGGGATGGGATACACTTAAATAGAAAGGGTGCAAGAATATTTGCTGATGCTATCGAGCCAGTGTTATGTGGGTCGGAAAACTGCTAGCTTGAGGGGATACAAGGACTAATAGATTAACAGTAGCCACTGGCAGAGGAGAAAGTGATTCTTGCACTGCTTCTATTGGAATGAGCAACAGCCTGGAAAACCAGATGCAGGGTATTTCAGAGACTGCTGGGAGTCATTGCGGTACAAGTAAACACATGGGTTGTGTTAGGGTAGCTAAGAATAGGAACAGGTGCATATATACTTGCGTATACACCAATGCTAGGAGTTTGGTAAATAAATTTCAGGTATTGCTCAAAACATCAAAGGCAGATATTGTTGGGATACCAGAGACATGGTGTCACACAGATATAAGGAATGCAGAACTGGAATTTGGGGAGTACAATGTGTACAGGAAGGATAGACAGGATAGGAAGGGAGGAGGAATTATGCTATTAGATAAGAAACACATAAATTCCAAGTAAGTGCAGCCAGTCGACATCGCTGGATAGTGCAGTGTCGAGTCAGTTTGATGTGACATAAGCATTGGGATATCAAAATTGAGAATAGCAGTGGGTTACAGGCCTAATGACTGATGAGTATAATAAGAAACTGTACAGGGAAATAGAGTGAGCCAGTAAATCAGAGAGTCTTATAATGGGGTATTTTAATTTCCCGGATATTGACTGGAATTTGTGAGTTGGTCACTCACACACTAGCAAGGCTTTTGTGCATTTATTGGATGATTGTTTTCTACAACAGCATGTTCGGAAGGCAACTAGAGGGAGTTGTACACTCTTGATTTGATTATCAGTAGTGATTCTTCATGCATTAAGAATCTGCAGATAAAGGAACCACTAGGTGGCAGTGATCACAGTGTGCTGAAGTGGGATTTACTCAAAGAGGAAACTACTATCAAGGGTAAAGGAAAGGATTTTTGCTTTCGTAAAGGTGACTACGATGGTCTGAGACGGTATTTAAATTCTATACGGTGGGACCAACTGATGATGTTACCAACAGCAAATTCAAAATGGGAGTCATTCAAAGAATTTATCTTGGAAGCTACTAGGCTTTACATAACTAAGAAATAGTGTTCAAGGTTTAGGCCTAAATGGATGTCAGATGAACTAATGAAACATATTATTTTTTTTTTTTTTAATTTGATAGTTATTGGCGCATCGGCTTCTGTGGCCATAATGCACCTCCCAAGGTTTCTTCAGCACTTTGATCCAAGCCCGAGGCGGGATTCGAACCCACGACCTTTGGGTTGCTAGTTAGGCACTTTACCCGCCCGGTTGGCAATGAAACATATGGCAGAGAAGAAAAATGCATGGGATACATATAAATTAATGGGTGACACAGAAGCCTATGATAGATATAAGCTGGTCTGTAACCAAGTCACAAAGGAGATTAGGCTGCAAAGGTAGAAGATTATGAGAAATCTTTGGCAAAGGATACATAGAAAAACAGAAAAAAGTTCTTTACCTATGTAAACTCTAGAAGAAAAGGGATGAATCAGATTGGTCCACTGGACATTGATGGTTCAATTGTTGATGATCCTGCTCAGGTGGCTAACAAGCTGAATGAGTATTTTGCATCTACATTCACTCATGAGGAGTTATTCGGGGAGGGGAATGTCAGAGGTGAATTAAACTCTGGCATTGAGCTAGATGATTTTGTAATAACCGAGAGGAAAGTGGAGGAGAAATTGTTGAAGATAAACATAAAAAAGGCACCTGGGGTGGATGGGATCTATCCAGTTATATTAAAGGAGGCAGCAAAGGAAGTAAGCAAACCCTTAGCCATAATTGCGAGAGCTTCCTTGGACTTAGGGGAAATACCCATGGACTGGAGATGTGCAAATGTGACCCCAATTCACAAAGGAGGATCACAGAGCAACACAAGTAATTATAGACCTGTTAGTTTAACTTCTGTTCCAGAAAATTAATGGAGGCACTGGGTAAAGAAGCACTGCAGGATCATCTAGACAAGACTTCAGTTATAGCTCGGACACAGCATAGTTTTGTTAACGGAAAGTCTTGCCTGAACAATTTCATTGGATACTATGATGTGGTCACAAAGGAACTGGATGCAGGGAATAACTTTGATATCATATATTTGGATCTTAGAAAGGCTTTTGATACTGTTGCACATGGAAGACCGCTGCACAAATTGGAGCAGTGTGGCATTGGAGGCAAATTTCTGCTATGGATAAAGGGATGGTTGAGTGGGAGAAGACAGAGTGGTAATCAATGGACACTGCTCATCGTGGACTAATGTTATTAGTGGAGTTCCTCAGGGTTCAGTGTTGGGTCCATTGTTGTTTTCTGTATTTATAAATGATATTGATGATGGTATATCAAGCTTAATGTTCAAATTTGCAGACGATACGAAGGTTGGCAGGGTTGTTAAGGACACTAATGACAGTACTCTGCTGCAACAGGATCTAGAAAAGTTGAGCAGATGGGCTGAGAGGTGGCAAATGAAGTTTAACATTGACAAATGTAAAGTACTACATATGGGAAGCACTAACCCCAGGGTAATGTATCAACTCTGTGGTACTACATTGACAGTGGTAGAGAATGAAAAGGACCTGGGGGTAATTGTGCAGGCAGATATTAAGTTTTCTGAGCAGTACAGACCGTCCGCAAGAGTAGCTTGTGTTGTCTTGTCAATAATATACAGGAATTTTTCTAGAAGCGATAAGGAGGTGATTATCCCCTTGTATAAGGCAATGGTCAGGCCACACCTTGAGTACTGTATACCGGTCTGGAGACCTCATTTTAAGAAGGATTTAGAGCTGTTGGAATGAGTACAGAGAAGGGCAACAAGATTAGTGAATGGAACAAAGGGTTGCTCTTACGAAGAAAGGCTGAAGTTTTGCAGATTACAGTGTCTGGAGACTAGGGCGAGGTGATCTGATTGAGATGTATAAAGCCTTGAATGGTCTGAGCATGCTCAGTGCTGATGGGGTTCTTCCTCTTTGTCAGAACAATCACCTGAGAGGTCATAAATTCAAATTGAGGAAAGAAAGTTGTAGGATAGATGTGCAGAAGTTTGCCTTTAGCCAGTGGGTAGTTAGTTGGTGGAACACACTTCCATCTTTTGTTGTGGAAGTTGATAGCCTAAATAAATTTAAGGCTAGGCTGGCCAGGTATTTGGAAAGAACAGAGGGGTGAAATGGGAGTGGTTTTTTTTTTTGGCTGATGCTGCATAAGCTTGCTTTCTTGCACATATGCCTCTGCTAATGCTAATTTACAGCAAATTATAAATAGAAAGTAAACAAAGAAGATACCAGGCTTTTCATATGAAATACTGTTTAAGGCTTAGACCTAAATGGATGTCAGATGAACTATTGAGACAAGTGGCAGAGAAGAAAAGTGCATGGAATGCATATAAATTATCAGGTGATACAGAAACCGATAGATATAAATTAGTCTGTAATCAAGTCACAAAGTAGGTTAGGCAAGCTAAGGAAGATTATGAAAAGTCTCTGGAAAAGAATGCAAAGAAAACAGCAAAGACTTCTATACTTATATTAACAGTAGAAGGGAAGGGTTGAATCACATTAGGCCATTTGATGTCTGTGGGTTAACTGTTGATGATCCTGCTCAAGTTGCAGACAAATTGAATACATATTTTGCATCTACACGAGGAATTCTTTAGGAAAGGGGATGGCAGAAATTTATCCAATTCTAATGAGGAGCTGAATGAATCTTTGATAACTGAAAGGAAAGTGGAGTAAAAACTGTTGAAGATGGACATAAAAAAAGGCACCTGTGGTGGATGGAATCTATCCAATTCTGTTAAGGGAGGCAGCAAAGGAGATAAGCAAATTTAGCCATAATTATGTGAGTATCCTTGGATTTTGGGGAGCCCCCCCAAGTCTGTTCGTGAAATAACGGAATCACTGGTTAAAGAAGTAATGCAAGACCATCTGGACAGGCATTCAATTATACTGCAATCACATCATGGATTTATTAAGGGGTGGTCTTGTTTAACCAATGTGATCAGTTAAACCAATGAGGTCTGGAGGCCTCATTTTAGGAAGGATGTAGATTTTCTTGAATGTGTACAGAGAAGGGCAACAAGATTGGTGAGGGGAATGAAGGGATCCTCTTACCAAGAGAAGCTTAAGTTCTGCAAATTGCAGTGGCTGGAGACTAGGTATCTGCGCTGTGATCTAATTGAGGTGTATAAGGTCTTGAATGGGTTGAGCACGCTGAATTCTGATGGATCCTTCCACTTGTTCAGATTACGAACCTAAGGGGGCATAAATTCAAATTAAGAAAAGACAGATGTAGAATAGATGTGCAGAAATTTGCCTTTAGCCAGTGGGTGGTTAATTGCTGGAACAAACTTCCATCTGTCGTTGTATAAGTTGATAGGTTGAATATATTTAAGGAGGAACTGGACAGGCATTTGGAGGGAATGATGCGATTTTTTTTTTTTTTTTGGCTGATGCGGCATAAGCTCATACACTTGCTTTCTTGCATCACATGCCACTACTGCTACTACTATGATGCAGTGATGAAGGAACTGGATAGAAAAAATAATTTTGACACATATACTTGGATTTCAGGAAGGCCTTTGATCCGGTTGCAAGTAAAAGACTGCTGTACAAACTGGAGCAATGTGCCATTAAGAGAAACTTACTGCTGTGGATAAATGGATAGTTATGAGGAAGAAGGCAGAGAGTGATTATCAATGGGCATTGCTCTTCGTGGACTAATGTTATTAGTGGAGTTCTGTGCTGGGTCCACTCTTCTTTCAAAATTTATCAGTGATATTGATGAAGGTATATCAGGGTTAATGTCTAAGTTTGTAGATGATGCAAAGGTTGGCAGGGTGGTTAACGACAGTCATCAGGGCGAGCTACTGCAACAAGATCTAGAAAAATTGAGTTGATGGGCTGAGAAATGGCAGTCAAATTTTAACATTGACAAATGCAAGTACTGCTTATGGGTAGCAGTAACTTATCAAGTGTGGGGTACTACACTCAAGGTGGTGGAGAATGAAAAAGACCTGGGGGTAATTGTGCAGTCAGACATGAAATTCTCTGGGCAGTGTAGACTTGCTTCCTGTATATCATTGACAGCTCATTGCATTTTGTCAATGATATACAGAAACTTTGCTAGCAGGGATAATGAGGTGATTATCCCTTTGTATAAGGCTATAGTTAGGCTACACCTTGAGAACTGTACACAGTTCTGGAGGCCTCACTTTATGAAGGATTTAGATCTGGTGGAATAGATGCAGAGAAGGGCAACCAAACTGGTGAAGGGAACAAATTGGTGCTCTTACCTTGAAAGGCTTCACTTCTGCAAATTGCAGCGTCTCAAGACTAGGCACCTGCAGGGAGATCTGATTGAGGTGTTTAAAGCCTTGACTGGATTGAGTAAGCTTAATGGCATTCTTCCATTTGCTGAGACTACATACATGAGAAGGCAGAAATTAAGTTGAGAAATTCATGTAGATCTGGTGGAAAGGATGCAGAGAAGAGCAACCAAACTGGTGCTCTTACCTTGAAAGGCTTCACTTCTTCAAATTGTAACGTCTAAAGACTAGGTACCTTGCTTTGTTACCTCATTTTGCTAATATTAAAACTCTTGGCAAAATTACAACTGCTGCCTGACCATCACCTTATGCAAAGGGATAATCACCTCCTTATCCCTGCTAGCAAAGTTCCTGTATATCATTGAGCAGCCCCATGAGCTGCTCTGTCTGTACTGCTTTGCAAACTTCATATCTGATGGCACAATTATCCCAGGTTTTTTTCATTCTGCACTACTCTGAGTGTAGTACTGCAGAGTTGGTAGGTAACTCTGGGGTTACTGCTACTCATATGCACTACTTTGCATTTCTCAATGTAAAACTTCAGTTGCCACCTCTGAGCCCATCTGCCCAACTTTTCTAGATCCAGTTGCAGCCGCATACCATCATTACTATCATTAAAAACCTTCCAATCTTTGTATCGTCTGCAAACTTGGTCATTAAGCCTGTTATACCTTCATCAATATCATTGATAAATATAGAAAACAACAATGGTCCAAACATTGAACCCTGGGGGACTGCACTAATAACATTTGTCCATGTCGAGCATTGTCCATTGATTACCATCCTGTCTTCTCTCACTCAACCTCTTTTTATCCATAGCAGCAACTCTCTCTTAATTCCATAATGCTCCCATTGAAATATGCATTTTAACCATTAAATCAAGCCTAAAATTTTTCTTTCAAGCAATATTACAAAAGTTTTGGTTACAACATTGTTAAAATTCTGTACAAAACCAAAACTTCAGATTTGTAATTTTTTTTTAATTAATTAATTAATTTTTTTACTGAATAATTGATTAATGTCAGAAGGATTCTTTGTGAATTAATTCATCTTATTATTTTGTTATCTAGATAATGACTATATTTTTATATGTAGATGTTATAATTTCTAACACCTTAAGTTTATCACTGCAACTTTTCTTTGAAAGCATTCAATATCCAATGTAGTGTTTCAAATTCTGGTATTCCAGAATAAGAAAATAATAGTATTGCAGAATGTAACATACTGTTAAAAAAATAAAAACGATGCTGGCACCAAGTATGAATTTAAAGACCAGCTTGCCTGAAATTCTTGCTTATTGATGTGACAATATGATGTACATACACTACCCTCAAAAATTATATGTATACAGTTTCGTGTTGTCACCACTGGCTCTCACTTCAGGTTGTGGGTGGGTGGTTGCATTGAAGATATTCCAACCTCCTGAGTAGCTTTTCCACCAATCCACCAATGAACAATAGACTACAACAGCTATAGTCCTCCATTCTTCCTGCAGAACACTGACTAGTTGAGCTACCATTGTGAGACATGTTTGTCTGGCCCCTACATGATGTTCTAATTCATTCCATAGGGTGTTCTAAAGGGTTAAAACAGGTTCCTGACAGCCATTCCAACTTTTATATGTTCATGTCCATGAACCTTTTTCAATCAGCACCAGCAGTATGGCATGGGATGTTATCCTGTTGAAACAAACATGGTCTGTACTAAGGAACTGTCACATTATAGGAAAAATTGAATTAAAGTAAGTGTCAGCATTTGTAGTGCCCTGCACAACCACCAAAGGTCCCATGCCACACTATGAGAAAGAACTGCACACCATAACTTTACCTCCTTGAACTCCATTATTGGTACAATGCATTCCATTAGCATTCTCCACATGCAACTGCTGATTGGTATAGGATGTAACAAGGTTCATCACTCCATTAAATTGATTTACACTGCTCTGTAGACCAATTTTGATGTTCATTGTACCATGCATGGTGAGATTGCTGATTGCAGTTGGTAATTTCTGGCTTGTGTGTTGCCATTTTCGTATTAAAATCAAGGCCACAGAGCTCTAGACATAGTGTGTGTATAGAGAGAGATGTCAAACCCCTGTTGACTCCTTAAGCTCCTGGTTAATGTTCCGCAAGATTGTGTAACAAGATTTTCATATACTGGTCTTCTGAGTAGTATGGCAATCGGGTCACATGAAATGAGTACATTGCTGGACAGTGGTATTACTGTCACATTTCCATTTCAAGATAATATCATGGGACTTTAGATAGTGTAGGCTGTCAGTAGTTGCATGAATCAATTAGAAAGCAATGTTATATCCGACAATAACATCCTCTCGAAGTTAATCAGCTCTGCTCTTTGTGCCAGAATGGAAGTAGAAAAAATTAATGGAGAAGAGGAAATATTAGTCTTTTGAGTTCAGTTTGAGGCTGAAAATGGTTGCTTGGTGCATGTATTCTGATTGATTTTGTTTTTTTTGGGGGGGGGGAATTATAGGTGTGACTTCAGAAAGCCATACTTGCACAGATACCTGTGCAATTAGACATATAGCAGAAACTGAGCATTTGTCTCACAGGTGATGGAGTAAGTTTGTTAGAGAAAGCACTCAACACTCTTTGAATTCACTCAGCTTGGCTCTTTGTGCCATGATGAAAACAGCTAACTTGTATGGATCATATGTCTTCATTTTATATATATATATATGTCTGAGGCTGACCGGGCTAGCCGGGTGGGTAAAGTGTCTGCCTGGCAACCCAAAGGTCGCGGGCTCGATTCCCGCCTCGGGCTTGGATCAAAGTACTGCAAAAACCTTGGGAGGTGCATTATGACCACAGAAGCCTATGCGCCAACAACTACCAAAAAAAAAAATATATATGTCTGAGTCACTTGGTTATCCAGGAAAGTTTGATGGACTAAGTAAAGAGTAGCTCTCTTTTGGAAAGTATGGGGTTGCCATTGGTTGGCTGGAATCGCTTTAACTAATAAATATCAAATCAATCTTTTGGAAAGTGTTGCCGATTATTAGAGAGGTTTTGAGTACTTTTCCAAATATAAGAACAATAACTTATGATTGGGCAGATTTAAGATTTGTACAGAATTGACCATTAAGGGATCTGTTACTCTCTTATGATGTTACCTTCCATTTTATTAGTTTCCTGAATATTCTGATCATTGAGATTAGTTATAGTAGTAGTAATAGTGGCATGTGATGCAAGAAAGCAAGTGTATGAGCTTATGCAGCATCAGCCAAAAAAAAAAAAAAAAAACAATCCCCTCTAAATGTTTGTCCAGTTCCTCCTTAAATTTATTTAACCTATCAACTTCCACAATGACAGATGGAAGTTTGTTCCAGCAATTAACCACCCGCTGGCTAAAGGCAAATTTCCACACATCTATTCTACATCTGTCCTTCCTCAATTTCAATTTATGCCCCCTTAGGTTTGTAACCTGAACAAGTGGAAGAATCCCATCAGAATTCAGCGTGCTCAACCCATTCAAGGCCTTATACATCTCAATCAGATCACCTCGAAGGTGCCTAGTCTCCAGCTGCTGCAATTTGTAGAACTTAAGCCTCTCCTGGTAAGAGGATCCTTTCATTCCCCTCACCAATTTTGTTGCCCTTCTCTGTACATGCTCAAGCAAATCTACATCCTTCCTAAAATGAGGCCTCCAGACCTGCACGCAGTACTCAAGGCATGGCCTGACCATTGCCTTATACAGAGGGACAATTACCTCCTTTTCCCTGCTATCAAAATTCCTGTACATCATTGACAACACCCCATGATCTGCCCTGGCAGCCTGTCTGCATTGCTCAGAAAACTTCATATCTGACTGCACAATTACTCCCAGGTCTTTTTCATTTTCTACCACCTTAAGTGTAGTACCACACAGTTGGTACGTTTCTCTGGGGTTATTTCAACCCATATGCAGTACTTTGCATTTTTCAATGTTAAACTTCAGTTGCCACTTCTCAGCCCATCTGCCCAAATTTTCTAGATCCTGTTGCAGGAACACACTGCCATTACTGTCGTTAACAGCTCTGCCAACCTTTGTATCATCTGCAAACTTCAATACTAAGCCTGATATACCTTCATCAATATCAAGTCCACGAAGAGCAGCACCCATTGATTACCACCCTCTGTCTTTTCCCACTCAACCATCCTTTTATCCATTGTAGCATTACCCATTTATCCATTACCCTTAATACAATTCTGCTCCAATTTGTACAGTAGTCTTCCATGCCCAACAGTGTAAAAAGCTTTCCTGAAATCCAAGTATATGATATCAAAATTATTTTTTGATATCATATAATCAATCCTTGGTTATGCATGTAACCAAGGGCTGGCAGAGGTTCCAGAATGTGATGTTGTTAACAAAGGTAATAATCAGGTTGTAATATTGTAATAATTTTTAGTTAACTCTTAATTGAAATAACCCATGAAGTAAAGAACTTTTAAAGTCTTGATTTTGATTGTGTCTTGGTAGTAATATTTAATCTTACCATCCCATGTTTCACCTAAAACACTTTTTTCCCCAGGGTTACATTCAACAATATTTCTGACCCTCTATATATATTTTAAAATACTTGCATAGTATTTTAACTGGTGTACTAAGGAGTGAAATTCCTCTGTAATTTCCAAATTCAGCTTTATTATTGTTATTATCAGGGGGGGCCAATCCATATGGACCACTTAGACGACCAAATATAAAGAGTGAGAGAAAAAGGAGTTAAAATAAAGAAGATGAAAAAATATAAGTAAAATAACTAAGATGTTATTATTTCAATTTCCTTAATGTGTATGGTTCGAATATGAATTATAATTAATTTTCATGCATTTCTCAGAATGTATTAATATGCCACACCTTTTATTTATTGCAAAAATGTAATATTTAATTTTTTTTTTTTTTTTTTTTTTAATTTACAGTGTGAGGTTATAATGAGGTTATAATTTACAACATGAGTGGAGAGATGATTCCAGTCTAGAGACCCAACTGTATGGTTTGCACTGGAAACTAATCTTAGACCAAATGTGATTTTTTTTTTTTTTTTTTTTTTCTGAAATGAGTACCACGGTGAGAGTCTGGTGACCGAGACAGTTGCCTTATGTGCGTGGTTTGAAGGGATGAAAACTCAAGGGAAAATGATTTAGTGGTGTATGGAGACACAAGAAATTTTTTAATGAGAGACCTGCATTTTTTTTTTTTATTTAAATGGAACAGTGGATCACTTAAGCTTAAATGAAAGATTTGAAAGATAAAAATTATAAAACTGGAATTTAGAATATCCTGAGAGTATAGCATAAAAGTTTGATGTTTCAAAAATAAACTTAACATCACATAATATATAAATTTCCTGAGTTAAATAAACATAATGATTATAAACATAGCAAAAATTTTTTACATTCTTTGTTTTAAAAAATCATTACCACTGCGGGTAATAATAATAATGCACATGTTTCTAAAATCTCTGGATGATTTTAGTGGAACATATGAAATGAAATCATGGAAATATAATTTATATTAATTTTATTGTCTTAATTTCTCTCTTTTTCAGGGTTTGTGATTGATCCACAACGAATGTATTATGTTGAAAGTGCAAATATCACTACATGTTATGCTCGTATTCTCCGCTTTGGATATGTCAAAGTCTCTGAAATGACCAATTTGCCTTCACCATCTCTCCACTTAAGTTGCAAAACATTTGTTCCACAACAGTTAACTTCTGGCTTTCTGATGCCAGAATTTGAAGGTTTAACAGCAACCAAAAAAAGGGTAGAGGCCTGGATCAATGCTGTTCGTACGTATTTTTAAAAATTTTATCTTTTTTGACACTCCTCATGGAAATATATAAACATCTGAATCTTGCTTGACATCACTGTACAGAAAAATAATTATATTTTTAATACAAATATTTTATCATAATATTATATTATATTAATTTTTAATTTTATGTAATAATTCTTATATTTTATGAATACATGCCATTACATTTTATAGTGGTATAAATGATAACTTAAATGTTGCTAATAGTTTTGTTTGACTGATTGATGACCACAGGCAGCAACTTGAATAATATGTGATAATGCTTTACATATGTTAATGCATTAATCATATACGCTGTTATCTACACTTATTAACAACCCAAGTATAATTATGATAAAAATGATCCAATATGTAAAAATCATCAAATGATTTTTAAGATAAAATTAATTTAGCTTATCATTAAATTTTAATGATACGATTAATTAATTTCTAAAAGACACTTTTGGTATTCTTTAAAAAGCTGTTTAAAGTAATATAAGGTTGTGGGGTTATATTTCAATGCATCAGTTGAAATCAAATAAAAATCTTATGCTGATTGCATTAAGTTTTGATCTCAGAAGATCTTTGTTCCAATAAACATTGAGGATGAAGTTTCTGACCACCAAAGCTTGCGCTTATGTTCAACTTAGAGACAAATACCATTATGCATGGTTCTGCTAAGTTGCTAATATATTTTTAAATATATAGATCTCGGGTTCCCAACCTGTGGGTCGTAACCCCCAATGGGGTCACATAGTGTTTTCTGGGGGGTCGCTGTAGTTATTTTTAGTTGCAATTATTTTTATAGGAAATTTAACCATGAAGGTTTTCAGTACTTGTTTATTTCAATATGGCATATGGCTACACTGCAATATTCTACTAGTGGTTGTAACACTGATTTTTGATAAATGAAAGGAAGTGACTTAAGGTCCACCTCAGCGGATACTTAAAAAATATTAAAAGCCCACCGTGTTCATACATATTAAACATTTTATATTATTTTAATTATTTACAAATAGTAACCTGAAAAAAATATTCACTATGTTGCAAAATTCAATATCAAAATTCATTTTTATCGGTCTCTCGATGTGTGAATAAGGCTGTTGAACACGGACCGTCGAATAAAGGTGAGTTGCTCTCTTAACGCAGTTGAAGATCACCCTGTATGTTTTGCTGATGATGCCATGTTTGCAATGATGTAATTCAATAATGTCTGCGATGGGCCTTCTAATGAAAACTGGCACGACTTAGTTCGCCAATAGTCAACTACCTTTAGTTTGCACCATGATAGAAACCAGCCACTTGCTGTTAAGTGCGGGTTAGCTACTGCTTGCACTTTCTAAAATCTAACGAGTGTCAGTAGGTCATCATCAGTCCGTGTTAAATCTGTACCCATGGAGAAAAAAACCTAAATATTCAGAAGACTATCTAAAATTTGGCTTTAGCACCTTGATCAGCAATGGCATAGAAAAGCCACAATGAATTTTGTGCAATGTCGTCCTCAGTTCTGAATCTATGAAACTTTCAAAACTGAAACGTCACTTAGAGATAAAGCATTCAAAACATACTAAGAAGGATTTGGAGTTCTTTCGACACCATGAAACGGGTCTCAGATGTCAGAGACTTGATTCTAAAGGATGTTTTCAGCAACAGAGCACAGCAGCAGTGCAAACATCATATGAAGTCACATTGGAAATTGCCAAGCAAAAAAAACCTTACACGATTGGAGAAATGTCATTGAACTCTGCATATTGATGATGGTGAAGTTAATTCTTGGAGAAGCCAGTGAGATAAAGATGTGACAAATATCTCTGTCCAATAACACTATTCAGAGGTGCATTTCATATATGTCAATAGATGTGAAAGAGCAGGTTTTGAATGAAATCAACGGACGTAAGTTCGTGTTCTCAGTTGCTTGTCTTCGTGATATATATTCATTCAGATGACATCAAAGAAGAGTTCCTGTTTTGTAGTGCACTTGAAACTACTACAAAAGGTGAAGAAATTATGGAGAAGATGAATACCTTTTTTGAAATTGGAGGACTACAGTAGAAAAATGTCTGTGGAGTTTGTACAGATGGAGCTATGCTAGGGTCAAATCGGGCTTTCAGACAAAAGTGAAAGAACTTGCTCCCCAAGCAAAGGGCATTCACCGATATACTCTTGCCAGTAAGACTCTTCCAGCTCCTCTGCAAGAGGTACTTGATTCTCTTATCAAAATTGTGAATTACGTCAAATCTGGAGCCCTCAACACCCGTCTGTTTAAAGAACTCTGTAAAGACATGAATTCTGATCATGAGGTTCTTCTTTTCTACATTGCTGTACGCTGGTTGTCAAAAGGAAATGTCAATTGTGTCTTTGAGTTGAAAGATGAAATCAAATTGTTCCTGGAAGTGCAAGGGAAACATGATCTTGTGGCTTACTTTAATGATGAAGCTTGGAAGAAAAGAGTTGCTTACTTAGCAGACATTTTAAACCAGCTAAATAAGCTGAACCTGAAACTTCAGGGAAAGGAAACACACATTATCCAATTTCAAGACAATCTTCAGGCATTTGTATCCAAGCTGCAAAACTGGTGTTGGAAAGTAAATCTTGGAAACATTGCCATGTTTGGAAAAACTGCAGTGTGGTAGAGGAATCTGAAAGTGAACTGAATGAGAATCTGAAGGAGGAGATTACTGGACACCTTGAATCCCTTGAAAAGCAATTTCGGCAGTACTTCCCTGAGCTTGCAAAAGAAGCTGCACCGGTACGAAACCCATTCTTTGCTTCCCTGAATGTAGCCAGCATTCCCGATGAAGTACAGGATGAATTCTTGGATCTGCGGAACGATTTCTCGGCACGGAATTTGTTTTATGAAAAATTGCAGACTCAGTTCTGGTGTGCTATGTATCAATCATATCCAAATGTCACCATGCTTGCCTTTTGAGTTTTACTTCCATTTGCCTCTACATATCTCTGCGAGAATGGATTTTCAAAGCTTCTTCATATAACAAAGGCAAGAAACAGACTGAATGTTGAGGATGACATGAGGTTGACATTAACAAACGCTCAGCTGCGAATTTTGAAGCTGGTTGCCCAGATGCAAGTACAACCATCACATTAAATATTAGGTTAGAATTATGTTCTGAAAAATCTATTTTTAATGTGTTTTCTTTACCCTATTAAAAATGCCTTTTTATGCAAATGTGGCGGGGGGTCGCAGGTTACTTGGCTATTATAAAAGGGGGTTGCAACTCGAAAAAGGTTGGGAAACACTGATATAGATCATCAGAAAAATAGAATCCACTATATGTGAGTCTCCTTTACAAACTAAAATGTTATTGTGTGAATATGATGCATGGTATTAACCTGAAGCAGTTTTCAGGTAATAGAGGATACAAGTTTTTATTTGCCAACCCAAAAATGTGTGCACTGCAGTAGATGGCAGCATAATTGCAAAACTGTAATCATGGCAGAATTCACCAATCCCAAGAAGACATAGTGCATACTTCGGTTCAACAAGCTACAGTCTGCCACCACTGTTATGCATAAATTTTGAACACGGCTTAAAAATAAGCCACTGAGTTGACTTATTTACAGTGGTATGGAAAATTCATAAAGGATTCTCATTTGTGCAGTCATTCTGGCTGAGGTGATGGCCCAACAAATGTCAGTATAAAGGTGCAGTGGAGCTCATTCAAGGAAGTGGAAGTTTTATGCAAAGTCCAGAGATATCCACATGACGTGCCATTTGTGAGCCTAACACATCAGGTCAGTGTAATGTATTGCATTGTTATCTGTGGATGAAACTGTACAAATTACAGCCTGGGAAAAACTGTCAATTGATGTTAAAACCAACTGGATGGAATTTTGTTTTAAATGTTTTGGCTTATGCTCACATAGTGGCAATTTTCTGGAATGGCTCATCTTTAGTGATGAGTGCACTATTTCATTCCAGTGGGTTGCAAGCAAGTAGACTGTGAGAATACAGGGCACAGAAAAGCCACAGAAAATTTTGGAATACTTGCACAATAGTTCAAAGATAACTGTCCTTTTCATAATGCGTTGTTAAAACATGTACAGACCTTTCTTTGAAGAAGTTGCATTGCAGGAAAATGTGTTTGGGCATGTTGCAGAATTTCTCTATGCCTCAAATGCAGGATGAAAATGATGGTGACTTGATTTTCCAACAGGATGGCACTCCACCACATTATTGCCACAAGGAAGCTTGTGCATACCTGAACACAATGTTTCCTGAGAAGTTATTTGGAAGAGGGGACTGATTTTTGTGGTCCCACCATCCTATTATCTGACTCCTTTAGATTTTGTTCTCTAGGGGTTAGTGAAAGACTATGTTTTCCACCTATGCCTGCAGCCATTATGGGACTTAAACAATGCATTTGTGAAGCAGTCAGTCATGTTGGCAGGGATATGTTTTGCTGAATATGAGAGAAATTGGATTATAGGTGGGATCTCTGCAGAGTAAATAAGTGTGCCCATATTGAATAATAATTGAAATTTTAAGGTATCCTCTGTCATCAGGAAGTGGATGTTTATATCATGTATCCCTATTCACACAGTAATGTTTTAGTTGTGTAAATGAGGTTTTTGGACATTCTGCATTTAAAAATCTTAAACAGTGTAAGGACATCTGTTTTGAAGCATACTGGCTTCTCTCAGCTGAATGGCAATTTCTATTAGAAAATGTGTACTGAACTGTGAATAATGTATTTTGTCTAAGTGAACAGCTAAGTGGTTTATAAAGTAAAACTTCAATTAAATATGTAATGACCATTATACGTTACTTCAATCTCCATAGGATTGCAGGATTATTTCAACACAGTACTTGAAATCAAATATAATAATACACTGTTCCAGCGAGAGACTGTGAACATGAGCCAAAGCTCTCTTCCCATGACTGAAATCAAACAGTGTCCTGCAACCCTATATTACTGTAGAGTAAATGTGACTCATTTCTAGGGATTGAACGTACACAGCTGTCATTTTATATTTAAATGGAATTTTTAATTCCATATGCCACTTGGCTTTTTGCTTACATAAAATATATTGTTCACTTATTCATAGTTCTACATGCATTTACCAATAGAGACTACCTGTTAACTCATGAAATGCCAGTATGCTTCAAAACACTTGCCCTGGTAATGTTTCAGATTTTTAAATCTGTAGTGGATTCAACTTTTCTGGTGATGCTATATTAGTTAAAAAGAGATTGGCAGCTTACACAGAACTTTTTCAGGTAATGGTGTGTGTCTTTAAGTTGAACCTATCTGTAAGAAGTTTTCTTAATTTTCATTGATTAGAAAATAAAATTATTCAGCACCTTTCTTTTTCTGCGGTTGCATATGTCACTTATTGTATCAAATAACCTGAAAAATCAAAAAAATTATAGTTCTGCAGTAACGTTGGACAGTTTTAAGAAGGAAAGCTGTAGTCCTTTTGGGAACCTTAGTGTACCATATCATTGATACCAATACTATGGGTATCAAAGCCGTGACTTTCTCAGAAAGTGAAAATACTAGCTAAAGGGGGATCTTTTCTGGTCCATTCCACATTAGGAGGTCAGGGAATGTGTAAACCATAAAATGAAGATAATGATTTCGACAAATTCAAATTTATCTTCTAATTGTGATTGCATGTATTTGTTATAGATTAAAAATCAATTTCGTTTAAGTATGATAAAGTATGATTAATATATATCCCTAATTATAATTAAATAAATTGCTCTTATAGGTGCTAGGGTTTTGAGCGTTGAGACACTAGCACTGAGACTTTATACTGGAATGGAAGCTTGGCAAGGAGTGGAAGCAAGCTTTACTTATAATAACCCTAATAGAAATGAATTCTGGATCCACGTCATACGAGTCTATCTGGATGGCCATTACCAAGAACCACCTGCAGAGTTTTTGCCTCCTGTTCCACAAGTGACAGTAAATACTGGTTGTTGTTCCATCCTCTAGATTTATTATGGTATCAGATTTTTGCTTTTTTTTTTTTAGTTTTAATTATTAATAAATAAATAAAATAAATCTCAGCTTTAATAAATCACTCTTCTTATACTTCAAACCCATTGTTTATTTAGAACAATTCTATAATATAAATATTTCATTCTTCCTACAGTAGTTCATATTCTTTCCCTTAGCATCATTTAGAAAAATGGTTTTGTATTTAGATGCAATCATTCCTTCTCCTCTTTTTCCATCTTCCTTTTTTTCCTACCTGCTGTTTTTATTCATATTGTTGTACCTTCCATCTTTTGAACAGTTCAGATACTCATTGACTGTTTGAAATATTAAATGTGTGTATATAAACTAATTCAGCAAGTCCTGCCATCTTTTATCTGTATTTCTGAATGATTGTAGACACAATTTATAATACATTTCAGCGGAAAAACAGATTTTAAAATTGGAGGAAGAGGAGGAGATTGTAGCTGTTAGCCATTGTTGTCTTCTTTGGACTTACAAAAGCCAAAATTTTCTGGAATTTAAATCCAAATGCTGAAATTTAATAAAGTGATATATAAATAGATTTGGGAATAATGACAGTTTTTTGCGATTTTTTTTTTTTTTTTTGCAATTGTTTTTTGAATTGTTTATGATTTTTTGTGATTTTTTTTTTTTTGCAATTGTTTTTTGAATTGTTTATGATTTTTTGTGATTTTTTTTTTTGTTTTTATGATTTTTTGTTATTTAAAAAAATATGGTTTGAATTATGGAATAATTTCATTCTAATATTGGTCTCAAACTAAATCAAAATAAGAACAAATTAATATTTAAAGCATTTATGTACACATTTTTATGAATTTTCAAAATTTCATGAAAAGACTTGCTCCCCAAGGACCATACAGTGTTTATAAACTGATTTCTAAAAGTTATTTGAAGTTAGGATTAAAATTATTGCTGACATAATAAAAAAACATCAAGGAAAGAAGAGCTCTTTTACCTTGATGTTTTTTATTATTTTGTTGATAATTGCATATAGCAGAAATTTGAATTGTTAGATATTTTGTTTATTGCTTTTTTAAAACTATTAATATGTTCACAGATTTTTTTAATCTAAAAATGTTTCAGATGTGTGGTAATAGTTATTTCATCTGAATGGGAAGCCTCTGCCATTTTTTAAATAAAGCAAACAAAAGTTTGTTCAGTCCAAGAACTGGAAAATAGCCAAGAAAGTTTGGTTACTTAGTCAAGGACTACAACTTTTGTTTCAGAAATACAATCTTCTGTTTGCCTTTAGTTATACCAAAGGATTCTCACTCATTAATGCAATACTTAGTAATATTGTATTTTTAAAATGGTTCAGAAAAGATCAGCAGTTATTATTAAATTTTCAAATGCCATGAATCATGATAAGATTAAATTTTCATACATCCTTTTTTAAGTACTTAAATCAGATTTGGATTATTGTATGTACCAGAGGCATAATTTTGTTAGGCTTAGTGTACAGTAAAATGACTTTTGATAGTTCCTTCAACAAATAAAAATCCTATTTTTGCAAGTGCTCTATCATAATGAAAGTGAAATATTTTTTAATGAAGTTTTTATTATCATAAGACATTATATTATAATGCTTATTTAAGATGACTATATTTAAGATGACTTTAGAAGTCATGTTTATAATGTTTATAAATCTTAGAATATTTTCTTAAACCACTTATACTTGTATATGCACATGAATAAGTCAAAGTCAATGCAACAAGGCATCATATGTTTAAGAGTATAAATAATCTGTATAATATTGGTGTAAATACACCATAGAAAACTCTTAAACGAAAACATAGTTTTCGTTTAAGTACAGTATGGTAAATACACCATAGAAACAGTATGGTAAATACACCAATATTATATAGATTATTTATACGCTTAAACATATGATGCTTTAACTTAAACATTATTATGTACACCTTTTGCCATCTCTCATATTATGGGATTATCTTCGCAACTGGATTGTCATGTCTGCAATACCAGGGTACCTGTCCGCCCACCGATGAAGGCCCAACAAGCCTTGAAATGGTGCCATCTAGGTGGTGGTGGTGCCCACTGAGAATAAGTAACAATAGTCCTCTCTTTTAATGAAGTGTTATTTATTCGAGGTAGTGCAATACATGGCAACTCATTGTGAAGGATGAGCACAATATGAGATACAGATAAAATGACGCCCTTTCACACTACAAACATAGTTTTCGTTTAAGAGTTTTTTATGGTGTATTTACACCAATATTATATACACATGAATGCACAACATGCATATGTGTTCACCTCATCAATGATTCTTTTTTGGTAATTTTAATCGATGTTAATAACAGAAGTATGATGCAATAATTTGCTGTTTATATTTGGTATATGTCAGGGGTCAGCAACTTGCAGCTCACGATGCCCCATGTGGATCTTTGAATATGTAACTGCGGCTCTAACTTTTTTGCCCACATGTACGACAAGCGCGACGCACAGTAGGAGCAGATGGCGACATGAATAAAGCATTAGTTTTGGTGCAAGCCATAAACACTTCTCACTTTAGTTTGCCTGTGTATCACGAGCATTAATAAATAATATTTCAAAATATATAATTTTTTTTAATAAAACACTGTCCCACTCTATTTCATTTCTTAAATCCCCCCTCCCATCTTGAGCTGAGGTGCGGCTCCTCGGATTCTTTTTTTTTTATCAGACATGGAGAAAATACTCCATGTCTGATAATTAGTATACTGTTATGCTGTTTAATTTACAAAGTGTGGTACTCTGCTAAGATTACTAAAGAATGTAAATTAAAGTATGCAGTCCTAATATCTGACTAATTTGCTGGTTTCCTTCTGGTCTGGTCCTTTCCAATTACAATGGATTTAATCGAATATATATTTTGGGCCATTTTTTGCCTGATGCAGTTTTGGTCATAATTATTATTGGTGAAAGAGTAATAAAGCTCGTGGCTGCTTTTTTTTTTGTAAAAAGGAGTAAGAATATATTAGCAGATGAGATTAGGTAATGTCTTCTAGTAAAACAAAGATTTCAGTGTTATATAGGTAATTTGTATATGACAAAAATAGTTGAACCATGGTGATATTAATAGGTCCCCTCTCCCTCAGATTGTTAATCACACTTCTGTTATTAAATTTCTGCTTGCTGAAATTTTATTTCATGAGTGCAAGACTTGAATCTAATTTTAAGTTAAATTTAAGTCAGTCACTCCCACCGCATGCTGTGAGTCCTCTGCTTTTGCAACCCTTTTCCTTTTACAGTTATGCACAAAAAAAAACAAAAAAAAAAAAAAACAATTTATAGTATAATTCTGTCTTGTAATAATCACTACCAACCCTCCCCTCCCCTCCCAGCAACTTATGATCTGCAGTTTGAGACTCGCTACATTAGAAACACAAGATGCATTCTTGTGTGATGCATTGCATCAATAACAAAAAAGTTTCTTGCAGGTAATGATGAAATAGTAAAGATATGATCATAGAAGTGACAATACAGTGATATCTATGGATACTGATGGCATAATTAATCCTTGATCAGTCCATTGATTGATCAAGGATTAAATGAAAGGTCTGGTCAATAAAGTAGTCTAGTTTATTGAATGATTTTCTTTATTTTATGCAACTTTGGTGTGCCTCAGTTCGATATAGATTAACAGCTATCAATCAGCTGTTATCACTATGTTTAATGTATTTCTGAAGCCAAAATTTTTTTGTATAGTATAATATTTCATTACCCTGATATTAATAACCAATCCTCTAAGGATTGGTTATTAATCCTTAGAGGATTGGTTTACTAAGACAATCCTCTTAGGATTGTCTGGATACAGTAATTATTTTCTTGCTATTAATAGCAACATAAAAAGAAAAAATGTGTTTATTTTTTTGTGTTACACTTTATAAAAATTTGCATTGGAATTAACAAATGCAGAAATTGATACTTACTAAATAATTTGGAATTTAAACTTCTCTGATCTGTTGATAGCTTTTGCTGTGATTGATTATTATACAGGTGTATGAGTATCCTTTGAGTTTTTCAGTTCAAGTTTTGCATTTTTTCTGTTTTATACAAATTCATTATTAGAAAAATTTTTTGAAAAGTATGACACATTTAAAATTATTTTGAATCTGTAACTGCCCTTCACCAGGACTTGAAGGAATTTTTACAACTGTACATGCTGAGTACTTTTTAAAGCTGTTCAAATTTATATTTCATGCATAACATTTGGAAGAGCAAAAATATTTTTAGAACTGAACAGTTTGTTGAGAGCTGCATGTTAGGGAAACCCTGCCTGTTAAAGCATTTTCAAGGCCTTATGATTTGTTTACAAGGCATTTTTATTATATGATTATCATGTGGCCAACCATGCATTCATGCAGTACCTCATATCTACCTTCTTTTAAGTATCAGTTAAGTTTTGTTATTGATGAATTTCTGTGATTCATTTGTTTAGTCATTGTCTTTAGTAATAATATAAGATACCTTTGGCACTTGTTTCTTCTTTTAATACCTGTTCATTTCCATCCTTTGATATTTGTAAGACAATTAACTGAGCCATATAACATTGTTTTATGATTCTGATTTATGAATATTTTTGTTTCTGTATTCTACAGTTGGCTCTTGCAATAGTTTTTTTTTTAAATGCTACATCTTGTCATTAAGCCTGTGTTGTTAAGCTTATATGCTTATGTAGGGAAACTACATGAATTTATATTGTAATCTGTGTTAATATGTATTACTAATTGAAATATTTTACTGTTTGAAAAAAAAAAAAAAAAGAAAGTTTTTATGAATGTGTAGTTATGTGTTGTTATTGTTATGAATTAGAATGTTTATTTTTAACTGCTACAGTTGTTAATATGTAAAGTGTGCCCATTAAAGATAAGATATTTACTGGCTGTTATTGCTGCATACTCTATCGAGTTAACTATATTATGACTGTTATTCATATTCCTGTTGTTCAGAAAGATTTTTTTTTTTAAGTGATTTTGAGCCTAGTCATATTGTTTTTGAGCTTGAATCTGGTTGTTGAATCTGGAAATTTTCTTGAAAAGAAAATGTAATAGGAGCTGAAATAACGGCTACCGTATAACTATATATGTTTGAACTAAATCGAAACAAGATCTGAAGAGTTATACCTAAATCGGAATTGTGCTAACTGAAACAGTAATTCCAGAATTATGGTTTTCAATTTAGTGTAATATAAATGTAGTAGAGTAAATAAACACTTCACTGCATGGATATTAAAATAGATTTATTAAAGTTCTTACTAATTGTGTGGTTGTAGATACCACTACAATAAAATTGATATTTATTTACAGTCAATTTAGAAAGTAAATGGTTAATGGTAAATGTGTGACATTACAAGATTGCTTTAAGTTTTTCATCAGTGCAAAATATTTAAAACGTGTGTCATTGGCTTTGTATCACTGTCTTCATGATTTTTGAATTTGCAGTGTGTCACATGCATCCTAATCCCTTTTCTCTCCATAGGGAACAAATGAACTAAATTGTAAGAGTAAGCTCATCCAAGCATTTAGTAACAACTTCAATAAATCTATTTTAAACTCACTGCAATGAAGCATTTATTTACCCTACAATGTATACCTATATAAAATCATTCAGCCTTCAGCATGTGACACAATATGCCAAAGTAGCCCTTGTGCCAATAAACCTCTAAACAACACAACTTTCAATATATGTATCAGTAGCAGTATACATTTAAATTTATTTTTAATCTAAATAAATAGAAAGTAAATATATTTAAATCTATTTACTTTCTATTTCTGCTGAATATGTGTGAATTACTTTATCGGTTATTGATAATTTGTTGCAGAAGTTTTGTGTTAAGATTCCAATATTTTTATTGTAATCAACTGTATGGTGTGATTAATTGTTAATATTGATAGTATTTATGTAATTAATAAGATCAGGAAAGGCACGTACTTGTGGGGGGGGGGAAGAATCATTCTGACTAAATATTCTGCAAGGTCAAAATTATAATTTGAGCATTAAGGCATAGCTTCCCCCCCCCTCTTGTTTTTTCTACCACTCTGCCAGTCCTGACCAAGCTTTATTCTTGTATTACTTGTTTTAATATTGTTAAATTTCAGTGTTTATTTAAGTGATTACCATCTCTTTTTCAGAATCAGGCCAGATGATTTGTCGATTATACAGCATTTAAATATTGGATAACCAGTTTTATATTCATTTTTGTACTTATATTGCACAAAACCTACATGTTATCAGTAGCATATTATCAATGTCCCCAGACATTACTTTCAAAAAATATTTCATTACCTTTCTTACTTGCTGATTCCTTTAATAGTAGTGAAGCTTCGGGCTCGTGTTAAAAACAGTTGTTTCGCACACACACATGTGTTAAAAACAGTTGATGGTTGCAGAAAATTGTAACAAGTGCATGACCACATCCTGGGCCAGTTGTTGTTGTTATTTGGTTTTTAGGAGCATTAGCAACTAAGGCCATATTGCTCCGGGATATGCGGTGGTCATTCTCTGACCTTTCCGCATCCTCCATATTTGGTGGTGACGGGCTCGAACCCCGGTCTAATCAAGAAGCGTGTGCTACGCACTGCTGCTCCTTCCCACCTGGCTACGGAGACGCTATGGGCCAGTTACAATTAGATAAAGTGTGATACTGGTATGCACATTGTGAATTAATTCCACATACAGCCACATAAAATGCACTGCCCATTGTTAACTATTGCATTGGCTTATCTGCTGCAGTCAAAATATTACAAGGAAATTGTAAACTCTGGGCATGGTGGCCACACAGAATATAAATTCCTGAAATTATTATATTGAAGACTTAATGGACAATTGTTGATATATACTTAATACGGATTAATTTCCAATTTTTAAGTTACGTAATTTTTATGGTTTGTGCAGACTTTCAAATCAGCATTTATAAATATTGAAAATGATATTCAAACAGTCTAAAATATCTGTGATAACATTTAATTTATTAAGCATATCTAAAATAAATGATATAAGGCTTAGTCTTAAGACTAATAAAGCATTTGAGGAGAGAAGTGATCCTTGCACTGCTTCTACTTGGTACATGCAGCAGCCTGGAAAGTAAAGTATCAGGGTCTGCTGGTAGTTGGGTAATATGTGGGCTTGGTTAGAGTTACTAAGAGCAAACATGGTGTATGTATATTGTGTGTATTCTACTTTTCAGAAATAAACAAATTTGATGAATTTGGAAGTATAGTTATCAACTGTATTGTAGGGATATCAGAGATATGGTTGCCACTCCAACATAAGGGATGCAGAATTTGAATGTGGGGAGTACAATGTGTACAGTAAGGACAAAAAAAAGCCTCTCACATTATGGCTACCCAAGATCAACTCATCTGTCCATGTGTAATGTGGCCATAAATTGTGTGCTCCTCTCTGGTCGATTTGCCTGTTTTAAAAAAACCCAAGTTTCCAGGAGAATGTTGTTGTCAATGACAGACTAACTCAGCCACTCAGAGTGAAAAGAACCCATAAAAGTACCTTACATCTTTGATGGGATTCAAACCTGGGCCTTTTCTGCCTGGTGTGGGGAGGATGGATTATAACCACCATGCTACCTGTGCAGCGTGCAAAAAGGACTTATAATATAGTATATAGTGTTTCTTGTCAACTCTGTAAAGGCCAGAGATATTATGAATGTTGGTGCAGTTGGTATGTTTGCCTATTTATCTGCAGGAACCCGAAGTGGGACTCCCTTATTTCTCGTCCACCACGAGGAGGTATTGTCCTTCTTCCCATCTTTGACTCATGCATGGTACTAAGTACCATAGGCTTTGATAACTTTCACATATGGGGTTTTCATGAAATAAAAAAAAAAACCTGGAAGTTAAAGAGATAGAGGGGAACCTCTCTGGGAGTTACCCATCCTTCATGTGGGGAACTGTTAAGAGCAGAAAAAAGTTCAGGGTGGTAGAGTCCAAGTAAAAGAGTTTGGGTGGGAGATTAGGTCAGTGAAGTAAAACATGAAAAAACGTGTGTGTGTGATATAAGCCATTAAATATATATTAAAATTTTTAGCATATCTTTTCATTATTAAGATACAGGGTTTAGTATTGTATGGGAACACTGCATTATATGTTATAAAAGAAGTTCTTTCTGCAGTCATTCAGTAATTTTTTTTATTGTTTTTAATAAAGAATGTTATCTGTCATTGAAAGCAGATAATTGTACAATGTTGAAATCCTCATAATTTTTGCAATATTCAGTGTAATCACTTCCATAACTGTTTATTTCAGCTCATCAGTATTATTGATTCTGCCAATTTTGAAGACATTTCTCATATATATATATATATATATATATATATATATTTCTTTTTTTATATATTTCTTTTTTTATATATATTTAGGTTTAACTCATTGTTTTGGAAGTACTGCAAAAAAAGCTTTTTTGTAATTATATATCAAGTGTATATATTTTTATAATGCATAGACTGTGATGTAAGAAACCTGTGGCTTTCAATTACCTATTTTTTATAATGTATCTATTTCAATATTTTGACTTAAATTTATTTTGTAATAGCAATTTATAATCACTGTTTTGATATTGTCTTCTGCAGTATATCAAATATTTGATAACCAACTATTTTATTGAACTGTCATGTTAAAAAATCAACGAAAAGTACAGCCCATGGTTTAAATATAGAAATTTCTCCTTACTCAAGAAAGCTTTCTACATACAAATTATTTGTATTCCTATTTTTTTTCAGTAAGTGCTCTTTGAACATATATGTCCACTATTTTGCTTTGCAAATCTCTTTCTAAGCAATTTAAAATATTAATATGTATTGATATAATGTATAAAATGAAATGTTAATAAAGAGAACTTATATATATCAGTACTTGCATTCCTTGATTTCCATCTATATTTTTTTAAGTTGATATTTTAACCAACAAAGTATGACAATAGTGAAATTATAGTAACCTTATAATACCGTGATAAATCTGACTAAAAAATGAATAGCAAATGCTTCAATATGAAGCCCTCACCATCGAATGGTACCGACACCATTCTGATCTCAACATTATTAACGCTAAACTTCCCTTCAACCTTTCACCGGCTTGGAACCTCTCGCGGCTAAAGTTCCCACGTGTCAAAAAGAGCATCATGGGAGTTTAGATAAACTTTAAGTACAACACGCGTTCACTTCTCTTCCATTTGCCAACTGATGACGGTTTACTCACGAAAGTCCCTCTTAACGACTATTGGCACCACCGGTCTTCTCTTTTTTCATTTACGTTTTTTAACCTCTTTATGACAACCAAGGATTGGAGATCTGCATTTCTACTTCCTTGCGCTCATTTTAAAATCTGTTTAAAATATTTTCACCCCATTCCCCCACCTTAGTTCTTTTTAATGCTTCTTCCAACCTAAATTTAACCACCAGCTACCAAAAAAATTTTATTGCAGATTTATACAAGGTGAGTACCGTTTTCTAAGCATTTGCTATTCATTTTTTAGCCAACAAAGTATATAACTTTATTATAAAGAAACACTATACAGGGTGTGTCATATGTGGGCCCACTTCGAGGATGGATTTAGGACCTATAAACAATTAAAAGAAAAAGTTAATGTAAACATAGGTCTGATTTCAGCTTGTTTTCAAGTTAGCCATTTTTGTGTTCCAGTAATTCTTTCCACAAACTGAGTTAGCATAACTGGCTCCATTCAACTGTTTACAATAAATGCTCGATATCTTATAGAGGGCCTTGCTGATAGTTATGTAAACAAGATCTTCTCACAAGATACTACATTTGGAGTTTGTTATTAACATTTTGATACTATGCATTTGCTGTGATAATGGAGGCTTATTCAAATCGAGAGATGGCAGACATGCATCTCGTGTATGTACTTGCTAGATGCAGCTGAGACAAGATCTCCTGTATGCAGAAATCTTCCCTAATTGTCATGTGCCAAATAAGACCTTTCAGAAAATACACAAATGCCATGTGGAAACTGTTTTCGTTTAGAAAAGGAGTTTCAGATGGTGGTAGACCCATCGGTACCAGAACAACAAGGGAGATCTATGATGCATATGCAGGTAATGGATAATCGAGAAGTTGAGCTGTTTGTGCATGGCAAGGTTTGTCGAACTGGAAGATGGAATGCAAATCTGTGGATAGCATTTCCAGTCAATGAAAGAAGGTAATTAATATACAAGCGGAATAGAGTGGAAGAAAGCACTGAACCTTGAAAATACCAGAGTTACTGGAGAAGTTAAAAGACAAAGCATCTATCATTACACACAGTGAGTGGTCAGAGAGAAAACTGGATACCCAATTTCAAAGCAGGTAATAGGCCTTTGTTTGCTTGTCAAGCAGAGTTGGAGAAACCTCTTATCAGCCCAACTTTTTTTGTTAACAGATATTCAGAGCTGGATTTGAAATATCCACAAAGATGCAATATTGTTTAGTATATTGAGAACACCTTTTCATAGAAAATAGTTCTAATTTATTGCTGAAATTCTACCTTGGGGTCTCAGTAATATTGCATATAAAATATATATCCATTTAAACTTATAAAAAATGTGGTCAACTGTCAAATTTTAAAAAAATTGAGTGCTAATGGTAATCCCAGGAGCTCACATCTGGTGAGTATGGGCTTGGCACACCCATGGTCCTGAACTGGATATCATCATTCTTCTCTTTGGTGATTCTTTCTACCTCAGTCTAAAGGGGCGAGATCTGGAAACCTTGGAGGATATTCAAAAGCACTCCCTCAACAACCTATCCATTGATCGTGAAATTCATTGTCAAGATAATCGTGCACAGCTGTGCATGATTATTAATTCCTTCATCATTCCAGAAGTGTATGGTTTAAACCTAGCTCTTGTGAACACCATCTTGTTGATTTTCTTGGGGTGCACAAAATTGTATTTCTTACAGCTTCAACATTTTCATTACTTCTTGATGTCCTCTTCTTGCCACATGCTAAGTTATTGATATTCTGAATAGTTCCATGCTCCTCAAATTTATTCTGCAAACAAGTAATTGTTAAACATGTGGGCGCTTTTGCTACCCATCTTTAGATCCTTTCAAGAAGTTCAGTCTTTTTTTTTTAGATGCCACTCCATATTTGGACCCAGTATTCCAAGTGTAGCATCAGCTGATTTATAGAGTGGAATTATGACTTCATCTCTCTGCAAGCAAATGTCCAAAATATTAATAGAACACCAAGAGCCCTCCTTACCACTTGCCTACACTGCTTGGAGAACTTCGTATCTGCCTGTATCATAGCCCTCAAAACCCTTTCTGCTTTTTATTTAACCCCACTAAGTGTATAAGTTATTTTGAAATTGCAATTCCCCAGGTGTTAAAACCTTACATTTTGCTTCATTAAATAGCTGCCACATTCTGACTACCCTTGCAACTTATCCAACTTATCTTGACAAAGCACTTCTTGGTGTTGATTATTAACCAATCTCCCAATCTTTACATTGTCTGCAAATCTTATGTCCTCTATTGCTTTGTCGATATCTATTATTATAGAAAGAATTTCTCTTATGGGATTTTTCTCTACTCTGTGATGAGTAATGGTATGAAGTGCGTGGGGTGTTTACTATTATTATTGCTATTACTACTGTTGGTCGAGGAACTTACTTTCCTACAGGTCTTCAGGATCATGTTTTCTGGAGTTCCATATAAGTGTTCTCTGGGAGGCCTATTGTTGCTAGGTTCTTATGGAGGCACTTTGGCATTATGCCAGTGGTTGACATGGTGATCAGGTTGGTCATTACTTAGATTTGCCACATCTCTGACCTCTTGACTAAGTTCTGTGCAGGTTGCTGGTGTTGGGCACTGCTATGTCGATCAGGTAGGTAGCCCTTTCCTTATTGGCATGAGGGTTTTCTGGTCTGTTCAAAATAGTCTTTTCTCTCAGTCCCAGTATAGTTTGTGAGCAGGGGTGTCTAGCATGGCCCGAGCTTTCGTAAATATAATATGGTATACTTTGATCATGTTTTTTTTTTTTTTTGCTGGTATGGTCCCAGTATAGTTTGTGATAGAGGTTGCGTTGGAAGCTACTTTATCTATGTAGCCTTGATGAAGGTCATTGTAGTGTCTGCGAAGTAGTGCCTTCAATGCCCACCTTGCTCTCTTCTGCTTGAGTGGGGTCTGCTTTTTAAGGTATTGTGCTATTTGTCTTTCTTATGGCTCGGTAGATTGGTGCTGTGTTTTCCTGGAAATAATCTCAGGTTCTTTATTGCCTTCTATAAGGGGTAATACACATTTTCTTCGATGTTTTACGAAGCCCTCAAAGTTGCATTGTGGATTCTATTCGCTAATTCTGTAGCATTCAAATATGCAGATAAAGGATCTTGATTAGGAAAATCAGAAATAATTGAAGAAGCAAATACTGGCCAATCTAGATGTATATTTTTAATAGAAAAACGGATTAAGTGTGGTTGAAGAGATTGTGGTCTAATAGAAACTTGAAAAGATATGGGAATGTGATCGCTCGTTGTCCATGCTGATTGGAGATTCCAATTAGAAATAGAATTAACGAAGTTTGAATTTGCAAGAAAAACGTCAATATTTGATTCTCCTGAATGGCCAAAAAAAGTGAAAAGGTTCAGTGGCATAGCTATGTGGGGCAGGGGGAAAGGACGATTCACCCCGGGCGGCACTTTTCACGTGAGACACAATTTTATTTTTCGACCATTCTTATTTATGTTAACTTAGTAAATTTTATTACTTAATAATTAGTTTTTAACAACTATACTTACAACTAAAATAAATAAAATATAAATATAACAAAACCGTTACATTTCCCTATCACACTTGAATTCAAATTCTTAAAAATAAAACACGGTACTGAAAAGGTTTGGCCTATCTAGAATACAAAAATTGTCGTTAATGATAAAACCTAACGAAAGCAATCCACGTGCGTCAGGTAAATTACTGAATCAAAAGTTTGATTTTGGGTTGACATCAGAAAAAATAATATTCCCTGCATCTAGAGAGTCTATGGCATGTTCTAAATAATTGAAAGAATCTTCAATCTTCTCAGATGGGAAACAGTAGCGACAGCAAGAAGAAACTGAATGATATACAAGTAACATGTATACAAATAACGAACTTATTACAGAGACCATTTATCACAGTAATTTCTAGACGATTAAATTGTTTAAAAGGATGGATAACTGTACAGTCTAGAGAAAAGTCCACTACCACTATTTTTAGATTTTCCGAAATTGTGTTTCCCAACAAAAAGCTCTTGAATGGCCATGACATGAGAGCCGGACCAAGGTATTTCCGCGCCCCGTGCAGAAAGGTTTTTCGGCGCTCTCTTACTAAGGATATGCATATTTCTTACCGCATTGTTCTTCTGTTTATGGCGCCCCGGGCAAGGGCCCTACAAGACCGTGCCTTAATCCGGCACTGCATGACATCAATATAGATTTGTTCGTCTAACAGTTTAATCTCATTTGCAGTGACTCTGGAATGCTTCCCATTTATTAGCATTATTCTCAGATTACAACGAGTAGAAGATAATGAGCCAGAAGTAGGATCATTATCTGGTGATGACGTATCATTTCCTCTATTAACAAAAACGCCAATAAGGGATGTATTTACATAATATACCTTTGAGTGGTATATTATACTCATCTGCGGTTCTTATTCTGGCAGTTTCTAGTGCTTGCAAGTACTCAGGGCAATAGCCATCCCTGACTGCATGATAGTAGTCCAATTTTCTTCTTTTGCAGTTTATACAACAGACAGCCTCGTCCCTGTTAGAGCACTCTGAAAAAAACATAGCCACTGCGAGCACAGCAACCATACGATGGAGCTTCGTGAATGCAAATTTCGTGGAATGGCCGTAGCAAGACATACACAACAAATCGTAACAATCATGAATAGTCGAAACTTATGGAAGCTCCAAGTCAAAAATATTCGATTCAAAGATGAAATGCACTTGTAGATTTTGGGAGTAAAAATTAAAGCCCAATATACCCCCCAGGGGCTCACATCTGTGAGTACAGGCTTGGCACACCGAGGGTCCTGAGCTGGATATCATCATTCTTCTCTTTCTTGGTGATTCCTCTCTCTCTCTCTCTCAGGGTAACTCGGGAATTTTTATTTTGGCTGGTGTAGCATAAGTTCCTGGCTTCCTTGTAATTATATACATGTGCTGTCGATCTAGCTGTGGTAGAAAAGTGGAAAGAAGTTTCTTGCTTAATTTTCTCTAATGAAAACCTAAACTCAGCCAAAATCTTCATGCACCAATTCTCAATTATTTCTACTTTACTCAACTACTTTGAGTTATCATGTCCTAATGAGGGACACCAGAGAATATTCCAGCCAAAATGAAAGAATTAGAAGTCGAAATAGGCTCAAGATCTGATTTGGATGCTGCCTCAATCAGCACACCACGATTCCTAATAAGTCTAACTGCTTTAATCTTTACATTTTTAAACTCAGTCCAAAATGTCTTGGCCAGTATGTTTCTTACATCATCACTGGATTTGCACACAGTCGATTCAGAAGTTCTACGTATTATTATATTATCGTCTTGTTTTGGAGGTTTTCGCTGGAGATTTTAACTGAGTAACATCAGCAAAAGGCCTTGGTTGGGTTAACGGCTGCTTATCCAAAGAGTCTTTAAGTGACTTCATCTATATTTGATCTTGTTAACTGTGCCCCAAAGGATCTGTATACTCCATGTACTGATAGAACTGTAAAAAAAATTGCATGACCTTTTCTAATAACTGGGTACGCTTACTGACTTCATCATGAATCACTATTAATCTCTCATTTCCAATAAGTAAGGCAGTTGCTACAGTCTCGAGATACGGCTATTTATCCATTATATTTAACCCTATGGGCTCACATCTGGTGAGTATGGGCTTGGCACACCCAGGGTCCTGAGCTGGATACCATCATTCTTCTCTTTCTTGGTGATTCCCTTAGACTTTCTCTCTCTCTCTCTCTCTCTCTCTCTCTCCCTCTCTCTCTCTCTCTCTCTCTCTCTCAGGGTAATTCAGAATTTTTTTTTTTTTTTTTTTTGGCTGGTGCAGCATAAGTTTCAGGCTTCCTTGCACCATATGGCTAATAATAATAATAATATTTCCAGCTGTTGTGGTTACGTTATTCGTCTCTCATTATCAACTCATAATATCTTTTCTTATTTTAGATATCTCATCATACATGGAAGATGCGTCCTGCACGTTTTGTACTTCATCTGTCATTCTACTAACTTCATTAATAACAATTTTTCCTTCAACTATTTCCATATTTGCTCCACACTTGGCCTCCATGATGGTTTTTCAAGATGGCAGAGAGTGCAGTGTGTGGGTTAGTCTTTCTTGAAAATAATTCAGGAATTTGGCATCTGATGGTGTCAGTGTATTGTAATCTTTTTGGGAGGCTTTTGAAGACTCCAACCGTTGCCATGTAATTTTTTAAAGAGGAAAAAAAGCTTATGCTAATCAACTGAAGAAAGATTCATTTCCTAAGGCTATTAATGGTGCCCTCGTGGGCTAGTTTCTGTGATGAATATCACCCTTGCTAATATGGCACCACAGTTCACATGACCATTGGATCTCAGTTAGCAATGTGGGCCCGTTCTTCATGTGAAACGCATTGAATGCTGTATGCTGAATACTGAATGTCAATCTCGTGGGTAGAAAGTGGACATGATTACACCCTCCTCACCAGCTTGGGACGTAAAAGGCCTGAGTTCAAATCCCATCAATGACATGAGGAAATTTTTATGGGCTTTTTTCACTGCATTGCTGAGTTAGCTAGTCTGTAACGTGGGGTGCATGTTTATCCACCGAAACTCCCGTTTTTCGTCCAGTACACGGGCAAATCGACTATACAATTCATGTAATTTACAAAAACAATATAATGTCGCCTCGTCGCCTTAGTTGCTTTAATGTGCGCGAATGCGCACGTTAAAACTCACACGTATGCCCGATGTAGTGCCAAGCTCATGGGCATTGCACTATCAGAAATACTGGTTAAAGAGGTTATACGCCTTTCCTTATGATGAAAATAATGTTTTGTTTTGTTTTTTAAAATTGTTATTAATCATTAAACCTTTGCACCCAGTGGGTCTTTTACTTGTAGATTCTTAATGCATAAAGAATAAATGCTGGTAACTTGATCAAGAATATTGCTTCCCTTTGTTGCCTCTGTAACTGCTGCTCTAGAAAATAGTCATCCATGAAAGCCACAAAAGTCTTGCTAGTGTGTGAATGACCAACCCACAAATTCCAGTTAACATCAGGAAAGTTTAAATCCCCCATTTTGAGATATTCTGATTTGCTGGCCCAGCCTATTGCCCTGTCCGCTGCTGGAACGAGTACAGAGAAGGGCAACAAGATTAGTGAATGGAACAAAGGGTTGCTCTTACGAAGAAAGGCTTAAGTTTTGCAAATTACAGAGTCTGGAGACTAGGCACCGGCGAGGTGATATGATAGAGGTGTATAAGGCCTTGAATGGTTTGAGCATGCTCAATGCCGATGGGATCCTTCCTCTTGCTCAGAATAAGCACCTGAGAGGGCATAAATTCAAATTGAGGAAAGACAGATGTAGGATAGATGTGCGGAAATTTGCCTTTAGCCAGCGGGTAGTTGGTTTGTGGAACAGACTTCCATCACTTGTTGTGGAAGTTGATAGCCTAAACAAATTTAAGGCTCAGCTGGACAGGTATTTCGAACGAACGGAGGGGTGAAATGGGAGTGGTGTTTTTTTTTTTTTTTTTTTTTTTTGGCTGATGCTGAATAAACTTGCTTTCTTGCATCATATGCCTCTACTAATGCTAACACACTCCTACTCTCAATTTTATTTTCCCAGTGCTTACATTACACCTAACTGTCTCGACATTGCACTCCTCATCCAAGCCAATTGGATGCACTGCCTTATAGTTAATATTCTTATTAACTAAGAGCATAACCCCTCCATCTCTCCTATCCTGTCTGTCCTTGCTGTGTACGTCGTACTCCCCATATTCAAATTCAGCACCACTTATGTCTGATTGATACCACGTCTCTGCTGTTCCTACCCTGTCTGCATTCGACGACTTAATCAGTACTTCAGTTTCGTCAAATTTATTTACAACGCTCCTAACATAAGTGTACATGCAAGTGTACGTGTTCTTGTTCTTACCCTTTCCCTAATACAGCTCATGTATTGATTTGTTCCATGATGACCCACAGCGGCACCTGATATCCCAGATACCTTGCTTTCCTGGCTTCTGCATGTACCAATCGTAGCAATTCAAGAATCTTCCATCTCTGCCTATGGCTCTAGCTAAACTATTAGTCTGTGTACTCCCCCTTCCGAGCTAGCAGTTTTCCAACCCACCTATCACTGCCCCTCTATAGCATCAGCAAATGTTCTTGTATCCCTTCTATTCAAGTGTATCCAATTTCTCCTGTTAACAATCACAGACCGAACATGTGCATATCATTGTTCTTTTAACTTAAAAATAAGATATTCTATTAACGAGCGTCCCGTTTTCTTAAATTTTTCCATTTCGATCCCTGCTGATATCTGAGATTATATGAATGATAATTTTAGAAGGGAGATTCCACTAAGCCGTTTGACTTTCCATGGCGCTGATCATAATTACATAACACAATTCACATATTTTTATGATTTGCTTTTAGAGGGTGAAAATGTTTCAGTGACACATATTTTGGTACGTTCTCCATGCAAACGCGGAAGTGTCCAAATATAATCAAATCAATATTAGGGTTTATCAAAAAAAGAATAAAGGGAAAGCGTAGAAACCTATCTTACTGAAACTGCGTATGAGCACTTTCTATATGGTGGTGTGTGCACTACTTGTTAAAGACATTTTGTGAATATTTATTTCTGTCTTTTGTTTTTATTTTTTAAGTATGGCGCTTACAATAATAAGCAAGAAAGAAACGTAGGAAAAGTGTTTTTAGTTGGTTGCCAACAAACTGAGTTCAAAGGTGAACTGTGTATTGGCATTTTCCAAATGCAGTTGAAATGTATGCCTCAGCGTCTGAACCTCCGTCGTTTAATCAGGTCACGGGTCAACATTCTTCTTCAGGTGGAAATTTGTCATTTGTCGACTTCTTTCCTGACTGCCAGCAGCGTGGTGGATTCTTTTCGTTCCCTCGATATGAGTCTTTCAGGTTAATACGAATTCTGAGATGCGATTACTGAAAATGGTTAAAATAAAACACTGCCTTCCAACCCCATGTTAGCAGTCTGTTGTTTACTCATTGTTGCTTGTGTGGGAATCGATATGACACTGCCTTTTTTTATTTTTCATTTCTTTTTGCACTTGATCAAGTCTCAGTGTTTTCCGAATTTTTTTTTTTTTTTTTTTTTTTCAGTTTTTCCATTACAAATCTCCGTTGAATCGGATTAGAATGACCATTAAAGTGATATTATCTTGATTATTATTATTATTATTAGCCATATGGTGCAAGGAAGTCTGAGGCTTATGCTGCACCAGCCAAAAAAAAAATTAATTTACCCTAGGACCCAGAGAGAGAGAGAGAGAGAGAAGTAGAAGGAAATCACCAAGAAAGAGAACAATGATGATATCCAGCTCGGGACCCTGAGTGTGCCAAGCCCATACTCACCAGATGTGAGCCCCTGGGGTCATCTCATATTACCCCAGGGGCTCACATCTGGTGAGTATGGGCTTGGTGCACCCAGGGTCCTGAGCTGGATATCATCATTCTTCTCTTTCTTGGTGATTCCCTTCTCTCTCTCTCTCTCACTCACTCACTTACTCAGGGTAACTCGGGAATTTTTTTTTGACTGGTGCAGCATAAGCCTCAGGCTTCCTTGCACCATATAGTTAATAATAATAAATAAGTATGGGCTTGGCACACCCAGGGTCCTGAGCTGGATATCATCATTCTTCTTTTTCTTGGGGATTCCTTTCTACTTCTCTCTCTCAGGGTAACTTGGGAATTTTTTGGCTGGTGCAGCATAAACCTCAGGCTTCCTTGCACCATATGGCTAATAATAATAATATGACTGCCAATGGGCTTGAAATACATGAGTTTAGCTATCATTTATGACCTGTTATATACCATAACTTTTCATATTAGGCCAGTGTGCAGACACACTGAGATGACTTCCCATACAAAAGAATCGCTGGATCATATTAAATGCACCATATTTTATTTTGATATTATTTTATGGTTATAACTTTATTCATACACAGTAATAGACTTTTTTCAGTCTTTGATAAAATGGTAATTGCATTTGGTACCAGTTGCAGCATTATCTCACTTATTATTATTATTAGCCATGTGGTGCAAGGAAGCCTGGGGCTTATGCTGCACCAGCCAAAAAACAATTCCCGCATTACCCTGAGTGAGAGAGAGAGAGAGAGAGAGAGAGAGAGTCAAAAGTAGAAGGGAATCACCAAGAAAGAGAAGAATGATGATATCCAACTCAGGACCATGGGTTTGCCAAGCCCATACTCACCAGATGTGAGCCCCTGGGTTTAACTTATTGTCTTTAATGAATTTAAAACTAATTAAACTATTTTATTGCTTTTGAAATAATACTGATATTCATTGCAGAGAAATTTTGTCTCACTTTGTTGAGAACTTTATAATATATTGACACTTTGAGGGTTATTTTTATCCTGTTGAAATAAGGTCCTCTAAATTTGTTATTACAGAAACTGTAGCAAAAATTACCTTTGAAAGCATTGCAAGTTATTCCTGGGTAAAAGAAAAGAATGACTTTTTAAGTGAAGGGAAAAAAAGGTTAAAAACAGATGTAAAAATGACCCTTGCAATGAACATTTTATTGCTTTGGTTTGGTTTCAGTGAGTTCCATGAGACTAATGTGGTGTATCTCCAGTTTATTTTAATATTCTTAACTGCTGAATTGATTTGTCTTTTCTCTTGTCATTGTTGGAATATTGTGCTCCTCACACCAGTACTATTAAATATGTACACTTTCTATTTGGTTTATTAGAACTAACATTTCATGTCTGGGCCTTTTATCAACAATTGTAACCCTAATTTGTATTCCTTGAAATGAATTCAGGAAGAAAAAATGTTTAATTGTATTTTTTTGAACTGAGGGTATTTCAGATGGTAAATTTTTTTCGAATAATGGATTTTAAATGCACTCTATTTATAGTATTGAAGCTAAGAGGAAAAAAAAATTTAAAAGAGAGAGAGAAAAATTCCTGTAATTTGTATTTATGATTTTCACATCCTAAATATAAATCCCTTAACGTGAACCATGATTTTATTATATTCATGGGCATTGCTATTAAAATGCCCAGAGAATTTTTTACGGAGTCCATCAACTGGAATAAAGAAAGCCCTTGTTTATGGAAAGTTAAAATCGAGGGATTATATGAATAAAAATTTTAAGAATAAAGATCTACCAAAAAAAAAACTAGGAAGTCTTTGAAAAAAAAAATGCTAAGCAGGCTGGGTAAATTACTTATGCCATTTCTGTATAACAACAACCACACTGATATGAGGCATAAAAATTCTGCTGAAAAAATAATATATTTATAAATTTGACTATACTTAAAATTTTATTTGTAGTCATTTATATAACAAATTTGTAGTTTTTTGTTTTTTCACAGTGAAGGTTTCTATGCTCCCTATGTCAATGAGTGATACAGCTGAAATTCACTCTGTTTCTTTCATAATGTTTTACTGTAAGTCCTCCATGCAGGCTTTGCCACTTGTCAGTCATTTGGAGAGATCTGGGTCAAATCCTTTTGACAACTTGGGAGAATTCTTAAAGGCTTCTTCAATCAGGGTTGCAGTCAGCTGATTTCATGCTTAAGGTTTTCCCTTAAGTTATTCTGGATTTTTGAGTCTCACAACATGCAAATTTGGCATACGAACATTTCTATAAGATATAATACACAAAGGTGCAGTATGGTCTAAGTTGCTGATGCACCTAAAGAACCCAGCAAATAACAACAGCCTTATGCAAATGTAATCAAACTTAGACTATTAGAGGCCTCAGTGCAAAGTCAGTAAGTAGGTCTCTCTAAACACACAGCCTCCGTAACTGAGTGATCAGTATCACATGCTGTTTGAGTAAACTGGGGTTCAAGCATCTGACTGCTAAATACGGCCACTCTGCCAACCCGCACTGGACCAGTGTGACAGATTATGGTCCATTTCCCTCAACATGAATTGTTGAGGGGGCTTCCATCCTGCAGTGGATTGATAATGGCTGTAGATTTATTTATTTATTTAAAAAAGGCCTGATGTAGCTGAATGGTCAGGAGCGAAAGTGCAGTAGCATGTGCTCATTGAGTGGACCAGGGTTCAAGCCCGTGACCGCTAATTACGATTAACTTTTGTATTGACGGTTTATTGTAAACTCCACTGATCTGGTGGCCATGCTGAAGTGTAAACAAGAACTTTATTTTTATTTCAGCTCCTTCTTTGATATCATTATCTCACTTATTTTACAATGGTTTGACTTGGCTTTACCATTATTGTAAGGGTAAAATTTGTTGTAAGCTAACTATCTAACTCAGTGGTTTTCAACTGGTGTGCCTTGGCATATTGGTTTGCACTGACCTTTTGCAAGTATGCCACGAAATTAAGAAAAAGTTCATTGAGTTCGATAGCAATCACTAATTTGGTGTGTCGCTAATATTCATCTTTTAACTTGTGACTTGAGTGACAAACAACCTCTTTTAAAGTGTGACTTGAGTGACAAAAGATTGGAAACCACTGATCTAACTATTCAGATATTGACTGGAACTTATGGTTTGGTCACCCACACACTAGTAAGACTTTTGTTGATTTATTGGATGACTGTTTACTATAGTAGCATTTTAGGGAAGTAACAAGAGAAGGAATATTCTTAATCTAATTATCAGCAGCAACTCTTCATGTGTTAAGAACCTCGAGGTAAAAGACCCTCTTGAGTATCAGTGATCTTAATGTGCTTAATTAAAGATATAACTACTGTCAAGGGTAAAGGGAAACTCTTTTGCATCTGTAAGGGTGATTGCAATAGTCTCAGACAGCTTTTAAATTCTGGCACCTCTGATGATGTTGCCAGCAGCAAATGCTAAATGGGAGGTATTCAAGGAAGTCATCATAGAAGCTTCTAGGCTCTTCATGCCAACTAAGAAATGGTATTGGAGACTTAGACCTGAATGGATGTCAGATGAACTATTGAGATGGGATGTGGCCGACCGGGCTAGCCGAGTGGGTAAAGTACCTGCCCGGCAACCCAAAGGTCGCGGGTTCGATTCCCGCCTCGGGCTTGAATCAAAAGTACTGCAAAAACCTTGGGAGGTGCAATATGGCCACAGAAGCCGATGCGCCAACAACAATCAAAAAAAAAAAAAAAAAAAAAGATGGGATGTATGTAAAGTAAGTGGTGATACAGAAGCATATGGTAGATATAAACTAGTCTGTAGTCAAGTCACAAGGGAGGTTAGAGCAAGCTAAGGCAGATTATGAGAAGTCTCTTGCAAAGAATGCCAAGTAATGTAGCAAAGACTTCTTTGTTTATATTAATGGTAGAAGGAAGGGGATGAATCACATTGATCCACTAGACAACAATGGTTTAACTGTTGATGCTCCTGCCCAGATTGCTGACAAACACTTTTTTTAAATGAGAATCTCAAACATAAAAGGTATTAGAACTTATAGTACCTAGTAGCATTGTTTGTTAGTTATTTGGTTTTTAGGAGCATTACCAACTATGGCCATATTGCTCCAGGATACTGGAGTCTGCTGACGAGGCTACTAGGAGACGGTCGTGCTCAAAGCCGCTAAGTGGATTTTTCTTATTTATTGATTTGAAATTATTGTTTTTCTAAAACTTTTGATTTAAATTTAGTAGTATAACATTATTTTGTGATTTTCTGATTAATTTGGTGTATTTATTCTTTACTCGGCCTTGTAATTGCATAAAAGTATCGGTAAGGGTATCCACGTGTTTTCAACTCCGCTACCGTCGTAACTTTCCCGCCTTTGTGATACGATAGTTATATACCGTACTAGATAGCGTTAGTTGAACTTCGTTAGCAGTTAAATTGTACTTTTAAATAAATACATATAATGACTTAGATTACAAAAGTAATATAATTAATTATATTTAACATAATTAATAACATAACATAATTAATTATATTTAACATAATTAATAACATAACATAATTAATTATAATTAATTAATAAATTAATAGAATCATGACTCAGACCAGAGCAGCAAAGCAAAAGGCTCAAGCTAATGGAAGTGCTGTGGCTCAGAGCAGAACTGAGGGGGGGCAGTTGTCCTCTGACTCACAGCCTTATAAAATGCACTGTTTGCTTGATGTTTGCAGAGCAATCGGGTACGGGACATGATACTGCCAAGGGGGATGTCTTTGTGTGTGCATGATGCAAGGAGTGCATCGATATCAGGCAACAACTCGGCGTTCTTGTGGGCCTATATGAGAGCTTGAAGGACAGGGTGGATGCCCTCGAAGAAACTAAATTGAGGGGCCCATCAAGCTCTCAGCTGCCCACATCAACGCCAGAGCTTGCACTTGGGCATCGCGTGACACAGAGACAACCCACAAGGCAGAATGCGCTGGTCCCAAAGGAACTAGTAGTTGTTGGTGACTCTATTGTCAGGGAAATGGGGAACATGCTTTGTAAAAAAGATAGGTGGAACAGGACCAGGGTATGTCTGCCAGGGGCAAAGGTTGATGACGTTGTAGAGCGAATATCATCTTTTAAGGGCACAAAAGGTGATATAGTTGTACACGTTGGCACTAATAATATTAAGAGTAGGAGACCGGCAGAATTACTTAACAAGTACAGGTCACTGTTGAACAGAAGCCGAGAATTAGGGTTGAATTTGAAAGTGTCTGCAATTCTGCCCAGACACGATAGGAGGGAGTATATGATGAGAGCCTTGTCGATCAATTCAGCCCTGGAAAGATTTTGCAAGGCTCAAGGGGTAGAATTTTTTTCAGCCTGGACTGTACTTGTTAACAGGAGAGATTGCTTCTACAGGGATGGGATACACTTAAATAGAAAGGGTGCAAGAATATTTGCTGATGCTATCGAGGCAGTGTTAGGTGGGTCGGAAAACTGCTAGCTTGGGGGGAGACAAAGACCAATAGATTGACAGTAGCCACTGGCAGAGGTGAAAGTGAGTCTTGCACTGCTTCTATTAGAATGAGCAGAAGCCTGAAAAACAAGATGCATGGTATTTCAGAGACTGCTGGGAGCCATTGCGGTACAAGTAAACACATGGGTTGTGTTAGGGTAGCTAAGAATAGAAACAGGTGCAGGTATACTTGCGTGTACACCAATGCTAGGAGTTTAGTAAATAAATTTGATGAATTTGAGGTATTGCTCAAAACATCAAAGGCAGATATTGTTGGGATATCAGAGACGTGGTGTCACACAGATATAAGGGATGCAGAACTGGAATTTGGGGAGTACAACGTCTACAGAAAGGATAGACAGGATAGGAAGGGGGGAGGGGTTATGCTATTAGTTAAGAAACACTTAAAAACCAAGGAAGTGAAGCCAGTCGACATCGCTGGACAGTGCAGTGTTGAGTCAGTTTGGTGTGACGTAAGCATTGGGAGATCAAAATTGAGAGTAGGAGTGTGCTATAGGCCTAATGACTCTGATGAGTATAATAAGGAACTGTACAGAGAAATAGAGTGGGCCAGTAAATCAGAGAGTCTTATAATGGGAGATTTTAATTTCCCAGATATTGACTGGAATTTGGGGGCTGGTTACTCACACACTAGCAGGGCTTTTGTGGATTTATTGGATGATTGTTTTCTACATCAGCATGTTCGGGAGGCAACTAGAGGGAGTAATACTCTTGATTTGATTATCAGCAGTGATTCTTCATGCATTAAGAATCTGCAGATAAATGAACCACTAGGTGGCAGTGATCACAGTGTGCTGAAGTGGGATTTACTGAAAGAGGTAACTACCATTAGGGGTAAAGGGAAGGGTTATTGCTTCCGTAAAGGCGACTACGATGGACTGAGACAGTATTTAAATTCTATACAGTGGGACCAACTGATGATGTTACCAATAGCAAATTCAAAATGGGAACCATTCAAAGAACTTATCTTGGAAGCTACTAGGCTTTACATACCAACTAAGAAATATTGTTCAAGGTTTAGGCCAAAATGGATGTCAGATGAACTAATGAGCCATATGGCAGAGAAGAAAAATGCATGGGATACTTACAAATTAACACATGACACAGAAGCCTATGATAGATACAAGTTGATATGCAACCAAGTTACAAAGGAGGTTAGGCAGGCGAAGGCAGATTACGAGAAATCCTTGGCAAGGGATGCAAAGAAAAACAGCAAAGAGTTCTTTACTTATGTAAACTCTAGAAGGAAGGGGATGAATCAGATTGGTCCACTTGATATTGATGGGTCAACTGTTGATGATCCTGCTCAGGTAGCTAACAAACTAAATGAATATTTTGCATCGACATTCACACATGAGGAGTTATTCAGCAAGGGGAATGCCAGAGGTGTATTCAACTCTAGCAGTAAGCTACAGAATCTTGAAATAACTGGGAGTAAAGTGGAGGAGAAACTGTTGAAGATAAACACAAGAAAGGCACCCGGGGTGGATGGGATCTATCCAGTTATATTAAAGGAGGCAGCAAAGGAAGTAAGCAAATCCTTAGCCATAATTATGAGAGCTTCCTTGGACTCAGGGGAGGTACCCATAGACTGGAAATGTGCAAATGTGACCCCAATTCACAAAGGAGGATCAAAGGCTGACACAAGTAATTATAGACCTGTGAGCTTAACTTCTGTTCCAGGAAAATTAATGGAGGCACTGGTTAAAGAAGCACTGCAGGATCATTTAGACAAGACTTCAGTTATAGCGCAGACACAGTATGGTTTTGTTAAGGGGAAGTCTTGCCTGACCAACTTGATTGGATACTATGATGCAGTCACAGAAGAACTGGATGCAGGGAATAACTTTGATATTATATACTTGGATCTTAGAAAGGCTTTTGATACTGTTGCACATGGAAGACTGCTACACAAATTGGAGCAGTGTGACATTGGAGGCAAATTGCTGCTATGGATAAAGGGGTGGTTGAGGGGGGAGAAGACAGAGAGTGGTAATCAATGGACACTGCTCATCGTGGACTAATGTTATTAGTGGAGTCCCTCAGGGCTCAGTGTTGGGTCCATTATTGTTTTCTGTATTTATAAATGATATTGATGATGGTATATCAAGCTTAATGTCCAAGTTTGCAGACGATACAAAGGTTGGCAGGGTTGTCAAGGACACTACTGACACTGTGCTGCTGCAACAGGATCTGGAAAGGTTGAGCAGATGGGCTGAGAGGTGGCAAATGAAGTTTAACATTGACAAATGTAAAGTACTACACATGGGAAGCAGCAACTCCAGAGCAACGTATCAACTCTGTGGTACTACACTGACAGTGATAGAGAATGAAAGGGACTTGGGGGTGGTTGTGCAGGCAGATATTAAGTTCTCTGAGCAGTGCAGACGGGCTGCAAGAGTAGCTCATGGAGTATTGTCAATGATATACAGGAATTTTTCCGTCAGGGATAAGGAGGTGATTATTCCATCGTATAAGGCAATGGTCAGGCCACACCTAGAGTACTGTATACAGGTCTGGAGGCCCCATTTCAAGAAGGATGTAGAGCTGCTGGAACGAGTACAGAGAAGGGCAACAAGATTAGTGAATGGAACAAATGGGTGCTCTTACGAAGAAAGGCTTAAGTTTTGCAAATTACAGTGTCTGGAGACTAGGCACCAGTGAAGTGATCTGATAGAGGTGTATAAAGCCTTGAATGGTTTAAGCATGCTCAATGCTGATGGGATTCTTCCTCTAGCTCAGAAAAATCACCTGAGAGGGCATAAATTCAAATTGAGGAAAGACAGATGTAGGATAGACGTGCGGAAATTTGCCTTTGGCCAGCGGGTGGTTGGTTGGTGGAACAGACTTTCATCCCTTGTGGTGGAGGTTGATAGCCTAAATAAGTTTAAGGCTCAGCTGGACAGGTATTTTGAACGAACAGAGGGGTGAAGTGGAAGTGGGTTTTTTTTTTGGCTGATGCTGCATAAGCTTGCTTTCTTGCATCAAATGCCTCTACTAATGCTAATGCTAATGCAAACACTTTTTTTAAATGAGAATCTCAAACATAAAAGGTATTAGAACTTATAGTACCTAGTAGCATTGTTTGTTAGTTATTTGGTTTTTAGGAGCATTACCAACTATGGCCATATTGCTCCAGGATATGCGGTGATCATTCCCTGACCTTTCCACATCCTCCGTAATTGGTGGCGACGGGCTCGAACCCTGGTCTAATCAAGACGCATGTGCCATGCATTGCTGCTCCTTCCCACCTGGCTACAGAGGTGCCCCTAGTAGCATGCATGGGTTGAAAGCTGAGACGATAGAAGATACTTAATAGTTGACTTGAATTTCTGTAGATTGTAATTTTCTGAAAATATGTGCGAATGAAGGTTGTTCCAGAAAATGGAAGGAAAAGGGATAAATGAATAAGGAAAAGTTGGTTCTGTGAGTTTGGAGTTGGATGCTGATTGATTGAGGTATATGTTTAGGGTTGGTTTGGAAGAGATTGGGAGAATTACAGATGCCATTTGAAAAGAACACTGCCCATGGAAGCACCTATAGAAAAGTCATGTAGCAGAAACTGAATATTACGAGACAAAGGGTGCTTTAACTGTAAGAGATGGGTCATTAATTAACCTGACTGCCCTTTTTTGAATGGAGTCTAGTAGCTTGGTAGAGGTTTTTGAGGCACCACCCCAGATCTTGCATCAGTATTCCGTGATATTGTGGATTTAAGATTTGTGCACAGCAGTTTAGAAAAAAAAAATAAGATGAGAGAAAAAGAAAACCCAGGTTTTTTTTTTTTTTTTGACTTACCTCTTTCCTTCTGGTATTCCCATTATTTTCATCAGAGAACACTGTTAATAGCAAAATATATTGTTGTCTCTGTAAATATATGAAGTGAAGATGAACCGTAGATTTTTAGCACAAGGGTGGGGGAAAGTACAGACATTTAATTTGATTAAATGTGGCATTGTAATAATAATAGCCTTGCTTAGAAACCACTTTAATAATACCACAGTGTGCATATTTGTTTAAATTAGGAAAATTAGAGATTCTGTATATTCAGATTTATTTTAAAATTGCTGTAGATAAGATAAAGGATTTGATATTTTATTATTTCTAGAACGCTCATTGACAAGGCCAATCAGTGGCTGCAGCTAAATCCTGCATGGGAAGTAAAGACTTGTGAAAGTGTCGAGTTCAGCATTGATCAGGAAAATTTTAATTATGAAACGACTGTATTTCTTGAATACAGTAATAAATGTATGTGCTATATTCGTGGACTCAGGTATGTGGTGTAGCACTCAATAAAAGATTCTTTTAAGTTACTAAATGATTTCCAGTTTTATTACATTTTATAGAAAATCATGTTTGTGTAATTGTTTTTGTGTTATATGTAGATGATCAGCTATGAAATGGAAACAATAATACTGAAGAAAGTTGTTGGTTAATTTTGTACGTACAAGTATTCATTTTGTAATTTAGGAATTAATTTTAGTTTTTTAATTTAGATTTGCAGGTTACATTAGAAATAAATGGAATGTTGGGTGTCTTTGTTAATTGAATAGACTATGGTATTGATTGTGTGGCTTAGTACTTTAGCATCCGCAGAAATAAGTGAGATAAATTGTTTAACGGCACTCTCCTTTGATGTTTGTAGTTGAAAAGAAAAATATATTAATGTTACTAAATTATTTTCTGTATGTTTATGTCTATAAAGTTGTGTAGAAATATTCTGGTAACTTACCGCAGCTTATGTATTTTTTTATTATTTTGTTAATTTTGAATTTTTTTTTTTAAGTTGTAAATTTTTCATTAAAATTATCATCCATTTCATATATAATTGAAACTGCAGTAGATAATATTTACTAAAAATCCTAATGTACACAGGCAAATAAGCTGTGGCAGCTTTCAACCTATTCTTGAATAGCTGTGCAGATGGGTGGCAATGAGGGAAGAACTTGCAAATCAAAATTATAACTTCAACAAATGAATGCAAGCAGCAAATGATTAATTTACAGGTGAGTCATGTCAGAGTAGCTGATCAATAGATATCAAAAAAGCTATCTGCTCACTGAAAAGATGAACCTCTCAGAAAACTTAGCCTGTCACCTGCATTGCATGTTCAGTTTCCTAGTAATAATAAAAAATCCACATGCTTCACGAACACATAACATGTAAATTTTGAATAAATTTGGAAATTTGTTTACCCTATGCTGAAACTGACCAAACAGATATTTGGACAGATTCAGAAGACGAAAATAAAACAAAAATGACCTGTTTCACCTTCCACTGGTTTTGCTTCTCATACACAGCGTACATAATGTCTGTGCTAAACTCCATGTTCATCGTATCAAGGGTCCACAAGATGTACGATAAATATGAGAATGACAACGTTTAGCTTCAGTGCATGTAGCTAGAGCATGGGCATCGGAATTAGCATTCCATTCCGTCAATGAGAATCGCACCTCTTTATTTGACGAATCAAAAATACTTAGCATACAGAGGAATTACACTAAAGTATTAATCGTGAAAATGCTGAAAATCAAATTACACGAGAATTCCAATATGTACATCGCCCATTTCTCATATTGGATTCGTGGGCATTTGTGCGCATGCGCCAAGATATTAAATAATCTCTGAGGGTTTAAAAAATTCCCAATACAGTAATACCCCGACTTACGCTACCCCGACTTACGCGAACTCGGAGTTACGCGGTTCTTGATTTTTTTCGTTTGGCAACGCTGCCGCCCACTATCTTCAAGGTCGTTTTTCATATGTTATCGATATACGGTGCGACGGCGGAGAATGAGAACGAAAGATGAACAAAATTCAACTTTGCTGCTTTTATGTTTTTTATATCAGTGAAGGGGAAACACATTTCACCATAATAACGTAAAAAGCAACACAATTCCAGCTATCGGTATAATCGCAAATGCAATTAGATCGAGTTTACTACCAGTTTATAACAGATTTCACTAGCAGAAACGCAACTGGATTTTTATTGTTTTATGGTAGTAACCCCTAGAAATGTGAGGTGTTAATAGTGTATCTCTGCCTTTATGGTGTTGTTTATTCAGTTGCTACATGCGCGAAGCTTTGTTTATGCGTATCAAGCGTGCCTCCTCGTTTTGTAATTGTGCTTTATTCCCTAAAAATGAGTAAAATACTTAATTAAAAGGTGTGAAAAGGAAGCGTCCTGGTGAAGACACTGCAGATTCAGAGAGAAAAAGAAAAGCAATTATCGATAAACAGAGGCGGACTGGGTCAAAAATTCTTACCCGGGAAAATTTATAGTGGCGTCATACTATGGTTTATGGCCAAAATCACACTGGCCCACCAGGGTTTCCCCGGTAAGGCTTATGGCCAGTCCACCTCTGTCGATAGAGAAAAAATATGAAATTGTGAAACGCTTTGAGCGAAATGAAAGACCATGTGATATTGCACGTGCTACAGGCCTAAATGAAGCAACGGCGAAAAGCACATGACAATTGCAAACTTGACAGGTTGAAAATTGAAAAGGGCTCAATTGTAAAGGGCTTAAAAATTTTAGAAAACAGACTCCAACGAAGAACGCGTTATAGCTACAAAGCAAGGAATAAAAAAATTATTAGCTTGCTACGAAGAAATTCTGCGTGAAAAAAAGAACGCGCTGTGTCGTCAGACGAATTTGTTAGATTTTATGAAGCCATCGACATCGAAATAACTTTTTTACGTAAGTCATTTGTTTTTTTAATACATATTTTGTATTAATATGTATAAAGAACTGCAATTTTATTAATATTTTTCTTCTAAACTAGTGTTTTTGTTAGTCCTTGGTCCCAATTAAGCAAAATTTATATGTATTTATATGCAAAGTTGTACCCCGACTTACGCGAATTCGACTTACGCGATTTTCGTCGGACCCACCTATCGCGTAACTTCGGGGTATTACTGTATGTTATATTCCCAATTTTCTGAAATGAGGTTTCCAAACCTGTATGCAATATTTAAGGTGTGGTGACCTAACCATTGCTTTATATCAGGGATGCTCAAACTATGTCCCACAGGCCACTTGTGGCCCACAAACCCAACAAAGTTTCAAAAAATATTTAAAAAATATATACAGGCACTCCTCTACTTACGTATAAACGACTTACATACAACTCGCAGATATGTACAAAGCACAAAGCTGTTGCTATGTTCAGTTATAAGAACCAATTTTGAACACCTCTGTGATATTTTTCTAAAGCAGATTTCTGGAGGTCATACCATAAAATAAAAACAATTTGCACTTTCCGATTTATTGGGCTTTTCTTTTAGTGCAATGTAATTATAAACTCAATCTTATTGCATTTTCAATGATACCCATAGCTGGAATTCTGTGGAATTTTACGTTATTAAGGTGGAATGTGGTTCCCCTTCACTGAAATCTTCAATCATATAAAAAAGCATAAATAAAATTTCAGAATCTTCTCTTCATTCCTATTTTTTCAGCTTCGTAAAGTTGTTACTCCGTATATCACTTGCACATATCATGTTATAATTTTTATATGCTGTGTTATAACTTTTATATCAATTATTTTTCAATTGATATAACTTTTATATCAATTTGTGCATCCTGTGTTCTTTGTTATTGATTGCTTATTTTGTTACTGTTTTAAATTTTACGACAAAAAAAAAAAAAAGTCAGTGAACAGAAATATCAATTAGTTAAACTATTAATTAAGCTAGTATGTTATTGTTCATTGTATGTTTTTTCAGCCTCATTTAACTCTGTTACAAATCGTAAAATTCTGTAAATGATGAAGTTTGTCGGTGGTTATAATCTTGTTGCGTTGTACTGTACTGTATATGTATTTTGTATCTACAAAACCGAAGTTGGACTTCCGTACAAAACGGACTTGCGTACATGAAAAAAACGATTAAGTACATAAGTCGAGGAGTGTCTGTATATAATAGCGCAAAATGGAGTGTAGCAACTCCTGTGCCACCTATCGGTTAAGCAGGAAAGCTTAGCTTCTCAACGAGTGTGCACAGGTGGCACAGCAGGGCCACCTGTGTGCAATGAGAGAGAGAGTCAGAAGATGGGAATCACCAAGAAAGCAAGAAAGAAGAATGATGATATCCAGCTCAGTATTCTTGAGTCTCTGGAAACTGTCAAGAAAGGTTTCTTTGGAACCTTTCTAGAAACTGTCAAGGTATATATATATACTTGCACTTGTATGGATTTTAGTCATTCAGTCAGTTAGAATTCAATCTCGTGATGCGCTCTTTCCGAACTTTCGATTATTAATGACTAATAGTAATAATTCTTTAGTTTTTATTACATTGTGTGAGAAAAATCATGTTATAAAAATAAAGCTAAGTGAATTTAATCATTTAGTGAAGTTTTAATTACCTTTTGTTATATAAAAAAACAACAACAGTAATAAGAGGCCCTAGTAAATTCAAAATGGTGGGTACCAGCAAAAAATGTGTTTACAGTGAAGTCGTTCGCAATTTCAACGAAAAATGGACTGATTTATACTTTTGTGGAAACTGATGGAAAGCCTGTTTGTTTAATATGTCAGGAATCAATATCCAATGTCGAGGAATACAATTTGAAAGGACATTATGACACAAAACATGCAACCAAGTTCGTCAGTCTACAGGGTCAAGTACGCACAGACAAACTGAACATTCTCAAAAAATCATTAAAATTGCAACAATCAGTTTTTAAGAAAGTATCAGAGGATGCTGAGAGTTAAATCAAAGCTAGTTATATCATTGCTCAAAAAATTCCAAAAGGTCGGAACCATTTTCTGATGGAGAATTTGTAAAGGAGTGTCTTGTAGCAGCAGCAGAAGTTGTGCCCAAACAAAGCTGATGCCTTCAAAAAGATAAGCTTGTCTCAAATGACTGTTACTAGGAGAGTAGAACTGGCATTGAATGTTGAGGAGATTGAAAACAAAGTTGCTATCATGCAAATTGTACTCATTGGCATTGGATGAAAGCACGGATTTAACTGATGTAGCTCAGTTGGCTATTTTTATTTGTGGGATCGATGACGAACTTAGTCTTTGAAGAACTGTTGGCTTCATGTCCCTTGAAAGGAACCACGAAGGGAACAGACATTCTGGAAGCTACGAAAAAGACTCTAGCTAGATGTCACCTCAGTTTGAAAAACCTCGCAGGGTTGGTGACAGATGGAATCCCAGCTATGGTTGGAACAAAAGTGGGATTCGTAGCACTTTTAAAAAAAGAACAAGAAATAGATACTAGCAGATTTACCAGCTATCATTGTATCATTCACCAGGAAAATCTGTGCGCCAAATCTTGGTTTTAAAAATGTCATGAAAGTTATCATAGACATTGTGTGAATTTCATCCGAGCGAAGGGATGAAAATCATCGACAGTTTCAAAATTTTCTACAGACGGAATGGGATGCTGATCGTGGAGATGTTGTCTACTTCTCTGACGTGTGATGGTTAAGTCATTCAAAAGTGCTCACGAGGATTTTTGAGTTGAAAGATGCCATCCAAGAGTTCATGACAGCAAAAGGCAAGCCAGTATCAGAGTTCGATGATCCAAAGTGATTGGCCGATTTTGCCTTCCTTACGGACATTTCTTCTCATTTGAATGAGTTAAATTTGAAGCTCCAGTCAAAAGATCAACTGGTGCATGTCCTGTTTAATCACATCAAAGCTTTTCAGAAGAAATTAGAACTCTTTTTAAGTGCCAACTTCAAGACCAGAATTTAACTCATTTTAGCATTAGCATTAGTAGAGGCATTTGATGCAAGAAAGCAAGCTTATGCAGCATCAGCCAAAAAAAAAAAAGAAAAAAAGAAAAAAAAAAACCACTCCCATTTCACCCCTCTGTTCGTTCAAAATACCTGTCCAGCTCAGCCTTAAACTTATTTAGGCTATCAACTTCCACGACAAGGGATGGATGTCTGTTCCACCAACCAACCACTCGCTGGCTAAAGGCAAATTTCCGCACGTCTATCCTACATCTGTCTTTCCTCAATTTGAATTTATGGCCTCTCAGGTGATTATTCTGGGCGAGAGGAAGAATCCCATCAGCATTGAGCATGCTCAAACCATTCAATGCTTTATACACCTCTATCAGATCACCTCGCTGGTGCCTAGTCTCCAGACACTGTAATTTGCAAATCTTAAGCCTTTCTTCGTAAGAGCACCCCTTTGTTCCATTCACTAATCTTGTTGCCCTTCTCTGTACTCGTTCCAGCAGCTCTACATCCTTCTTGAAATGAGGCCTCCAGGCCTGTATACAGTACTCTAGGTGTGGCCTGACCATTGCCTTATACAAGGGAATAATCACCTCCTTTTCCCTGCTAGAAAAATTCCTATATATCATTGACAATACACCATGAGCTACTCTTGCAGCCCGTCTGCACTGCTCAGAGAACTTCATATCTGCCTGCACAACCACCCCCAGGTCCCTTTCATTTTCTACCACTGTCAGTGTAATACCACAGAGTTGATACGTTGCTCTGGGGTTGCTGTTTCCCATGTGTAGTACTTTACATTTGTCAATGTTAAACTTCATTTGCCACCTCTCAGCCCATCTGCTCAACCTTTCCAGATCCTGTTGCAGCAGCATAGTGTCAGTAGTGTCCTTGACAACCCTGCCTACCTTTGTATCGTCTACAAACTTCGACATTAAGCTTGATATACCATCATCAATATCATTTATGAATACAGAAAACAATAATGGACCCAACACTGAGCCCTGAGGGACTCCACTAATAACATTAGTCCACGACAAGCAGTGTCCATTGATTACCACTCTCTGTCTTCTCCCCCTCAGCCACCCCTTTACCCACAGCAGCAATTTGCCTCCAATGTTACACTGCTCCAATTTCTGCAGCAGTCTTCCATGTGCAACAGTATCAAAAGCCTTTCTAAGATCCAAGTATATAATATCAAAGTTATTCCCTGCATCCAGTTCCTTTGTGACTGCATCATAGTATCCAATCAAATTGGTCAGGCAAGACTTCCCCTTAACAAAACCATGCTGTGTCCAAGCTATAACTGAAGTCTTGTCTAAATGATCCTGCAGTGCTTCTTTAACTAGTGCCTCCATTAATTTTCCTGGAACAGAAGTTAAACTCACAGGTCTATAATTGCTTGTGTCAGCTTTTGATCCTCCTTTGTGAATTGGGGTCACATTTGCACATCTCCAGTCTATGGGTACCTCCCCTGAGTCCAAGGAAGCTCTCATAATTATGGCTAAGGGTTTGCTTACTTCCTTTGCTGCCTCCTTTAATATAACTGGATAGATCCCATCCACCCCAGGTGCCTTTCTTGTGTTTATCTTCAACAATTTCTCCTCCACTTTACTCTCAGTTATTACAAGATTCTCTAGCTTACTGCTAGAGTTGAATACACCTCTGGCATTCCCCTCGCTAAATAACTCCTCATGTGTGAATGTCGATGCAAAATATTCATTTAGTTTGTTAGCTACCTGAGCAGGATCATCAACAGTTGACCCATCGATATCAAGTGGACCAATCTGATTCATCCCCTTCCTTCTAGAGTTTACATAAGTAAAGAACTCTTTGCTGTTTTTCTTTGCATCCCTTGCCAAAGATTTCTCGTAATCTGCCTTTGCCTGCCTAACCTCCTTTGTAACTTGGTTACAGATCAACTTGTATCTATCATAGGCTTCTGTGTCATGTGTTAATTTGTATGTATCCCATGCATGTTTCTTCTCTGCCATATGCCTCATCAGTTCATCTGACATCCATTTAGGCCTAAACCTTGAACAATATTTCTTAGTTGGTATGTAAAATCTAGTAGCTTCCAAGATAAGTTCTTTGAATGCTTCCCATTTTGCGTTTACTGTTGGTAACATCATCAGTTGGTCCCACTGTATAGAATTTAAATACTGTCTCAGTCCATCGTAGTCGCCTTTACGAAAGCAATAACCCTTCTCTTTACCCCTAATGGTAGTTACCTCTTTGAGTAAATCCCACTTCAGGACACTGTGATCACTGCCACCTAGTGGTTCATTTATCTGCAGATTCTTAATGCATGAAGAATCACTGCTGATAATCAAATCAAGAGTATTCCTCCCTCTAGTTGCTTCCCGAACATGCTGATGTAGAAAACAATCATCCAATAAATCCACAAAAGCCTTGCTAGTGTGTGAGTGACCAGCCCACAAATTCCAGTCAGTATCTGGGAAATTAAAATCTCCCATTATAAGACTCTCTGATTTACTGGCCCACTCTATTTCCCTGTACAGTTTCTTATTATACTCATCAGAGTCATTAGGCCTATAGCACACTCCTACTCTCAATTTTGATCTCCCAATGCTTATGTCACACCAAACTGACTCGACACTGCACTGTCCAGCGATGTCCACTGGCTTCACTTCCTTGGATTTTATGTATTTCTTAACTAATAGCATAACCTCTCCTCCCTCCAACATTTCCAAGGAATGTTGAAATTGCTGTCTGTAAAATATGCTCCTCAGTATGTGGCTGCAATATCTCAGCTCCAGACTGAGTTCCAAGATTTCCACAATCAAGAAAGGACCCTGACCATGGTAATTACCTCTTCTCTATGAATGTGATGGAGAATCCAGGGGACCTCAAAATGGAAATAATTGATCTTCAATGTGACTCAGACCTGAAAATCAAATTTGATGAAGTGTCTCTCCTAGAATTTTACCAAAAATATGTAGAAAAGGGAAAATTTTGTCAATTTAAGAATGTATGCGGCAAGAATCTTCTCCCTCTTCGGAAGCACGTACTTATGTGAACAGAAGTTTTCTGGAATGAAGCACTCCAAAATTGAGGACAAAAATTACTGATTGTCGTCGGGAGCATTGCCTCCAATTAGCTACCACAGAAATAGTTCCTGACATTGAATTATTAGTAAAAAATAGAGTCAGTTTTCTCATTAACTGAATCTTTCATTCCTTTCATTGCTATTGTATTGTGATAAAATTTGCATATAAATGCAGTTGGTTTTGTTCTTTTAAAGTTTAAAATTTAAACAATCCCTAGGTTTACAAAACAAAGTTATTACATGGAGTCAAATTCAGAAAAAACTCTCAAGGGCAATATTTTCAAGTTGAAAAATTAAAAGAATCACATTATAGTAAAACGCATGGAACAACACTGCAATTGGTTTTAAGCGTTTTTACTTAACAAATTTTCCCTTAAGTATAGCTTCTGAATTCGAGCCTAAAAGTGGTATATAAGACTTAGCATTAGTAGAGGCACATGATGCAAGAAAGCAAGCTTATACAGCATCAGCCAAAAAAAAAAAAAAAACCCTTCCCATTTCACTGATCCATTCATTCCAAATGTTTGTCTAGTTCTGCCTTGAATTTATTTAAGCTATCAACTTCCACAACAGATGGAAGTTTGTTCCAGCAATCAACTACCCACCGGCTAAAGGCAAACTTCCGCACATCTATTCTACAACTGTCTTTCCTCAGTTTGAATCTATGCCCCCTCAAGTTTGTAATCTGAGCAAGAGGAAGAATCAGCATTGAGCCTGCTCAATCCATTCAAGGCCTTATACACCTCAGTCAGATCGCCTCGCAAGTGCCTAGTTTCCAGAAGCTGCAGTTTGCAGAACTTAAGCCTTCCTTCATAAGAGCACCCCTTTGTTCCCTTCACCAGTCTTCTTGCCCTTACTCTGTACTCGTTCTAGCAACTCTATATCCCTCTTAAAATGAGGCTTCCAGACTTGTCTATTGTATGGCTTGTGATATATACCAAATTTTCAAATTGGCCTGCTACTTCCAAAAGGTTGAGCACTCTTCTTTATATGGTGGAACTGTATGCAAAAAATAATTTTGATATCATATACTTGGATTTTTTCATCGCCTGTTGGCAGAGTTCCTGTACATCGATAGAGCCCCAATGTCTTGCCCTGGCAGCCGGTCCGCACTGTTCAGAGCACATGCCAGACCATACAATTATTTAAGGTCTTTTTCATTATTGACTACCTTTAGTTTGTACTAAATGATAAAAATATCACGTTAGCTATCTTAGGAGTATTTTGGACTATCTAAAAGTACTTTGCATTTATTAATGTATTGTTGGCCTCGATTAATGTCAGCTCCAAAATTACCTCCAAATTTCGACATTAAATTTGAAATCTAAGTAAATAATGGTAGAATTATTCTTTTCTTCCCCTTCCATTCTGACAAGCTTAGTAGCCCATAAATTTTGTGAAGCATGATCTCCCCTTAACAAGTCCATGCTGTCATTGCCTCTATTCTATCCAGATGGACTTGTATTACTTTTTTAATTGTGCACTCTGTAACTTTCCCTGACACAGAAGCCAAACTTGACAGATCTGTAATTACTCACTCCAATCCTTGAACTATCTTTGTGAATAGGAAGAACATTTGCATTTCCGATTTATAGGAATTTCCACTGAATCCAAGTATGCTTTTATTGTTATGGCTAAAGGTATAATTACATCTCTTACTTCTTCTTTTAATGTAATTGGATAGATACCACCAATGCTGGGTGCTTGCTCACTTTCAGCTGCAACAATTTCTCTGCTTTCCTTTCAATTATCACAAAATCATTTTTCTCTAGTATTAGATAGACTTCTTACCATTCCCATCTCAAAAAATGTCTTCACATTGTGAATGTAGATTTAGAATATTTATTTATTTCAACAGTTCATATAACATTATGGATCTGTCCATAACATTATGGACGGATCCATAGATAACAGTTTCTGAAGATTAATTATAGTATTCAGTTAGATCAGAAGGATTTTGAACTTATGTTACCTTTATTTTTATTTTTTCTACTTATGAAGATGAAGAATATACATCATCTGAGGATATATTTTGTTACAGAAAGTGTCCAGATTCTGAATCATTTGTAATGAGATTCAAAAAATCACTGTTGTTTCTGAATTATAAAGTACTAATAGTGTTGCATTTCCTCATTTATATTCATGTTCATTTACTGAAGAATTTTGGTAAGATCTAGGAAGGCAATTTGTTATTTTATGTATTTAGTTTTAATTTGTTTGGCTGAGTTTCCTCTTTCATAACGAGAAAATGTAAGTAAATGAATAACAGAATTCATTAATGAAATCAAACACTAACGACTGAATTATTTTTGCATGTAAAAAATGTTTCATTAGATGAAATGTTAGATAATACTTTTATTTGAAGAAAACAGATGTTAATTATTATTATTATTTGAATTTTTTCAGGCTTTGGATAGTGCCTTGTGCTGAACCTGGCCGTTCTCCCCAGAAAATTGGTTATATCAATCTTGTACCTCAGGTTCTGTCAGAAACAGGTGGTTTTTTTGGAAGGTTATATCCTTCTTTTGAAAATTTAAACGAAGTTCTTCAGAAATTTAATGGGATGATTCATAGCAATCCAGTTCCTGGTAAATTTTTTGATAATTTAAAAGTCTTCCAGACCTTAGATTACAAACATTGCTGCATAAAGCATGCCCCTTTCTCTGTCATGTGTAGTGTTTTTCAGAATATTTAATTAATAGTTTAATTTATTAACTGAAGATGCTTTTTTTTTCTGTTAATAGGAAGAATTATTACACTGGAAACTCAAGAAATGAAATTACCCACTTACAAAGATCTTGATCCTGATAGATCCTGCTGGGTTGTGGGTAATGGATATGGGAGGCAGTTTGTGTTTATTATCAGAATTTTTTATGAAATGACTACACCAGCTTATGAAGAAATAGGTGAGTATTTGTGATAAACAACTATTCAACTGTGATCTTATAAATTTAATGTACTAATAGTTTGTTTTAGTCTGACTGCAGGACCATTGAAATGAGTGGAGATTGCACAATCAGCACAGGCAGCAAGATTTACTTTCCTGATAGTAATCTTTCTGCCATAAAAGAATGCTTTTTTAAATTTACATGTTGCTGTATATAACTCTAGGAACGAGCATTATTCAACAAAAAATAAGTTCAACAACAGCAACAATATATTCTGTGTCTGTGTTGTGTTATGTTCCATGTCCTAAGCTAATGAAAAAATCCAAACACAGTGGATGCTGCTTATTGTGATCAGTTTGGGACATGGCTTAATTGGTAACAATTACCAAAGAAACAAGACTCCATCTGTTTAGCACTGTTTATTGATGCAGATTGGAAATGAAATGTGTACATAAAAAGGCAGAAGTGGACAGAAAGAAAAAAAAAAAGTTTACTATTTCTTTGAAAAGTTGTCCATTAAAATGACGGCGTCATAATGTTTCTGAATGAAAATCCATACAAACCATTGAAAACAAATAAATAAAATATTAAAATCAAGAATTAGAAATGAGGTAATGTTCTAATACTTTCTTTTGTGGAGTAATGACACTGACAGCCATACAAACCATACAAGCCAACAGCAGTAATAGGACATGGAAAGGGCTAGAGTTCAAGAACAAATTGGGATGATTTGTATTCATTTCCACTGCTCATGTGTAAACCACAATAAGGCAAAAAAGTTATAACTTAAACCGAAGCACTGATTGTAATAAACAATTTTTTCTATGTATTAGTACACATGTGAGCAGGACTTCATAAAAGTGATAACATTAAATGAATGATAACATTATTCATGATCACATTAAGCACTGTGCACTGCAACAAAGTGGCGTGCAAAATTTAAGAATGCCACAAAGACTGCTTTTCAATGTAAGAAACCTTTTTTTGGGAAATAAGCTAACGAGAAAGGATCTTCCTGTGAATGTGTGTGAATTTGATGTAATGAGAAGTCCACAATTTGTCTTTCCATGATTTGTGTTGATGATTTTTGTCTCCATGATTTTTTACAGAATAAAGGAAAGCCTGGAGAAAAGTCCTGGAAGGTCACAAAGGAGATTCTCTCTGCAGGAGAGAATTTCCAAGATTAATTTCAGGAGGATAACAAACTTTTAAAATTCAATCCATACTATCCCAAATTAGTATAAGTCCTTAACAAAGATGATCCTGACCACAGAATGGAATTTTGCAGAAACATTAAAAGAGAAGTGAAAAGAGCAGATTGTAATTTTTATCAAATATTGTGGCCTGACGAAGCCATAATTAAGTTTATTATGCTTTAGAGAATATGCATACCTAGAAAAATATCAAAGGAATTAAATGCACCAGGAAGGATTAAATGCACCAATTCAGTCAGGAGATGTTGTCAGGCCTTTTTTATTTACTGACATTGTCACATGTGAAGGTTACCCGGTCGTGTTATGAAATAATGTAATTTGTTGTATCCAAAGTTACTCTGAAATATATACTTTTTATGCAGTATGGCACTCCCCTTGTATTACACTAACATTTTTCTATTCACAATTTTCAATTTCTCTCCTTTCTGCTATAAAAATTATAAAACCACTAACTAAAAGATGTTAAAAACAGAAATTTATTAACTGTTTAATAATTATACCTTCCTTACACAGAATCTTTTAGCAAGATCACTATCTTGCATTATCTGATTTTTCTTCTGTACTAATTTTCTCATTGTCAAAATGCATTGAAAACATTCTGTTTCAAATTGATGTGTATTTTAAAAAGTTCTTTTTTGATATGCATTTGTATTTTTCTAGGTTTTGCTGATTTTGTTCCTCAGATGATATCTCCTGGTGGTATGCTGAGCTTACCTGAATTTGAGCCTTTTCCCAACCTTGTGCTGAGTGCAGCTCAGTGGTGTTCACAACAGACTAATATTAGATTTTGCAATGCACAGTCAGTTGAGATAAAAATGCGACATGATATTTCTGGTAAGTTTTGTTTCAGTCATTTTTTTTTCTTCCGTGATTTTCGTTCATTAAGAATCTAAAGTTAAAGGACTCTGTGGCAGCAATCATAATGTACTAATGTGGAATTTAATTAAAGTAATCACTACTGATTAGGGTAAAGAGAAAGGCTTTTGCTTTCGTAAGGGTCACTACAATGGTCTCGTTGTAATGACCCTTAAATTCTGTGCAGTGGGACCAACTGATGATGTTATCAACAGCAAATTCTAAATGGGAAGTTTTCAGGGAAGTAATTGAAGAAGCTACAAGGCTTTTCATACCAACAAAGAAATACTGTTCAAGGCTTAGACATAAATGGATGTCAAATGAAATATTGAGACATGTGGCAGAGAAGAAAAGTGATGTCTATGGGTTAACTGTTGATGAACCTGCTCAGGTTGTGGACAAATTGAATAGGTATTTTGCATCTACACATTTACATACAAGGAATTCTTTAGGGAAGGGGATGCCAGAAGTGTATCAAACTCTAATAATGAGTTAAATGACTTTGTGATAACTGAAAGGGAAAGTGGAGAAGAAATTGTTGAAGATGGACATAAAATAGGCACCTGGGGTGAATAGAATCTGTCCAATTATATTAAGGGAGGCAGCAAAGGAGATAAGCAAACCCTTAGCCATAATAATGAGAGTATCCTTGGATTCTGGAGAGGTCCTTGTGGACTGGCGATGTGTGAATATATCCCCAATTCATAAAGGGAGATCGAAAGATGACGTGAGTAATTACAGACCTTTTAGCTTAACATTCATTCCTGGAAAAAAAATGGAATCACTGGTGAAGGAAGTAATGCAGGACCACCTAGATAGGCATGCAATTATACTGCAATCACAGCATGGATTTGTTAATGTGGCTTGTCTAACCAATCTGATAGGCTACTATGATGCAGTGACCAAGGAACTGGATGTCAAAAATAATTTGGAAGCATATACTTGGATTTTAGAAAGATTTTGATACTGATGCATTGCACATAAAACTGCTATACAAACTGGAGCAATGTGGCATTAAGGGCAAGTTACCGCTATGGATAAAGGGATGGTTAAGTCTAAGAAGACAGAAGGTAGTTATTAATGAGCATTGCTCTTCGTGGACTAATGTTATTAGTAGAGTTTCCCAGGGTTCAGTGCTGGGCCCATTGTTGTTTTCAATATTTATCAGTGATATTGATGAAGGTATATGACGCTTAATGTCTAAGTTTGCAGATGATGCAAAGGTTGACATGGTGGTTAACGACAGTCAGGGTGAGCTACTGCAAAAAGATCTAGGGAAATCGAGTTGATGGTATGAGAAATGGCAGTTGAAGTTTAACATGGACAGATGCAAGGTATTGTGTATGGGTAGCAGTAACTCCCTAGAGTAACTTATCAACTGCATGGTAGTAGAGAATGAAAAAGACCTGGGTGTAATTGTGCAGTCAGACATGAAATTCTCTGAGCAGTGCAGACATGCTGCCAGCTCACGCGGTTTTATTAAAGCTATACAGAAACTTTGCTAACAGGGATAAGGAGGTCAATATCCCTTTGTATAAGGGCATGGTTAGACCACATCTTGAAAACTGCATACAGGACTGGAGACCTCACTTTAGGAAGTATGTAGATCTATTGGAACAGGTGCAGAGAAGGACAACCAAATGGGTGCTCTTATCTAGAAAGACTTCACTTCTCCAAATTGCAGCGTCTTGAGACCAGGCACCTGTGGGGTGATCTGATTGAAGTGTTTAAAGCCTTGAATTGATTAAGTAAGCTGAATGTTAATGGCATTCTTCCATTTGCTGAGACTACACACACACATGAGAGGCATAAATTCGAGTTGAGGAATAATGATTGCAGGATAGAACTGCGGCAGTTTGAATTCAGCCAATGGGTGGTTGATTGTTAGAACAGGTTTCCATCTGTTGTTGTGGAAGTGGATGGGTTGAATAAATTTAAAGAAGAACTAGACAGATTCTTAGAGGGTATGGATGAGTGAACTGTTTTTTTTTTTTGACTGATGCCATGGTTTTCTTGGATCATTTGCCATTACTACTACTATTCTTCCTTCCCATGCCTTTCTGTGTCTCTCTCTCTCTCTCTCTCTCTCTCTCTCTCTGTACTTTATATTTATTATAAGATTCTTAAGTCTTCCAGAAAAATATAATTTTGGTCTGTAAAATAAACACTTAATATTGTAATTTTTTATATATATATTTTTTGTTTTGTTTTAATTTAATCATATAGAGGATGTTTTGGTGAGTCTAAATCAATTTGTTATACGACCATTTGGTGCATGACAATTTGCCACATGCAACAATTTGGTGCATAAAAATTCACAGTATGTGACAATTCATTGCATGACAATTCTCTGTATGTGACAATTCGGTGTTTTACTTATGCGATATTTTAGTGCCTGACAGTTCCGTGTATGTGATAATTTGGTTTATGACAATTTGGTGAAGGGCAATTGATGGCAATGATAGTTTGATGTATGCTGACAATTTGGTGCATTACACAGAGATGAGAATTTAACAAAATTAGTGAATTAAATTGTTTAGGAAACAGAATTTTGGACTTGAAGGAATGCAGAAATTTAGAAAAACAAAAATAATATATTTTTTTATATAATAGTAATTCATGCCAAAAACTTCTCATAGACATGTTGGAAATGGAGTACATGCCTATTTCATCATGACTCTGCTCATATTGTAACACCTCTAATTCAGATGAGATTATTATTATTATTTTTTTAACTTATATAGTCAGTTGAATCCTGTGATTTTTCCAGGAGCATGGATAGTTGAGGGGTGGGAAACTGAAAGAAAATTATAGGGAAATAAATGAGGTGAGAGCAACAAGTGAAGATTATCACTGTGAAAGTTGTTAAGGCTACATTCTGTTTTAATAACATGGACTGGTTGAGGGTTGTGAAGCCAGAAGAAACTCTTATCATCTCATCTACACAATTTCTAGAAGCTTACCTGCCTACCTTTAACCTGTCCATGGTACTAGCCTACTACTAACTTCTCTCTATAAAAACCGTAGCACAGGTTGCAAACTCAATGTCAGAAGATGCACATTACCCAGCCGGCATCCATTAATGATCTCTAGTTTTGGTCTCTGCAACAACTCGCCCCCCCCGCCATATATGTATTTCTTGAAAAATGCAAGTTACGGAAGTTAAAAGTACAGTGTCAACATGGTTCTCTTGTATCCCAATCTTTAACCTGCCTATGGCACTTTTTTTAATAGGATCTCCTAAAAGTAGAATGGGCATTAAAAATTGAAGATGGTAGATGTCATCAAAAATATAAAATATCAAGAATGGTATCATGATCACTAAATTTGCCATTTATAGCACAGCATGTTAAAAGTTTGCATCTGTCTCACTTTGCCACACTGAATTCATCCCAAAAAGTTCACAGAATCATCATCCTCACCAAATTGTCATAACCACCAATTGTCATGCACCAAATTGTCACATACAGTGAAATGTTGTTGACCAAATTTCAATGCACCAAACTGTTGTACAATGAATTGTCTTGCTACAAATTGACATGCTCCTGGTTTAGTAATCAACAGCAGCAATTGTAATTTATAATTATTGCATAAATTACTCTTTTTTTTTTTCTTTTTTTTAATAATTTTCATTTTTGTTAGCTGATGATTTTGAAGCAAAGTTAGGTGATTTGGAAAACTGTTGGTTTATGGACAGAGTTGTATAATTCAAATGCATTTTTATTTGAACAAAAATTAAAACAATATTCATATATTCAAGTTAATTATTATCATTGGAGAAGGCATTATTTGTTATTTTTTATTAGAACTTTGAATAAATTATTACACATTTTTTACAGCCTACGTCCCTAATACAAGGTAGTGTATGACACACACACACACACACACACACACACACACACACACACACACACACACACACACACACACACACACACACACACACACACAGAAAGGCTTTTCTCCTTTGCCATGATGATCGATATGTCTAAGTCACATAAACTTACTGATAAAATTTTTGAGAAAAGAGTTGTTCTGAAGGTGAATTTACAGAAGATGGATTGGATGTAGCAACATACTTATGTTTATTTATGTACTAAAAAAAATGGGATGACATCAGTCAAGGAGGTTAGCTGTCAAAGCTGTAAATGAGCATTTGGGACTTAAAACAGAAGAAAAAAAAGTATTTCTTCAAATTGTAATTGGCAAGTGTTTTTTCTTTTTAGTTTGCATATTGTTACACACAGTAAACAATTATTTTGAATAACACTGCGAATAAAACTGCATTTGTAAGTACAAATAAAAATTTTATTTCTAAATCATGAATAAGAAATTTATTTGAATAAATGAATAATTTATTCTTCTTAACAAAATACATATAATTTTGAATAACAAAATAATTTTTTATGTAAATAAAATAATTCTCAAATTTCTAGTTTTTGTCTCTGCAACAACTCCCCCATGTGTATTTATTAAAAATTGCAACTTACAGAAGTTAAAGTACAGTGCAAACATGGTTCTCTCGTATCCCAATCTTTAACCTTCCCAAGGCACTTTTTTTTAATAGCCAAATTACAAGTGCTTTTTATTCTTATTCATTATTGAATAAATTTTGCCCAGTGCTGTTTGTGAGGGTACAGGTAATAGTTTAATGACAGCTGTAAGCAGAAGTGGAACTGATTCCAGTATTGCTGCTATTGGGGGAGTGGAAGCAGGGATTGGATTACAAGGCTTCTCCTGGGTGGTGGAGAAGCCTTGCAATCTCCCACCCTTCATGGGAAATCACCAATTAAAAGGGCTGTGTAGGAGTTATTAAAAAAAAAGAAAGAGGCTCACACATTTGCTTGCAAAATGGTGCTGCTGCTACACAGCACCATTTTCAGCAGGGTTCAATGTACTGTGTGTTGTGACACATTACTCCTGTTTCCAGCATTCCAGTTACCAGTGAGTTGCACCACAGTCACCCTTCTATTGCCATGTACCATCCGGGAGAGCTTTCGCTCACCTCGAGCATCGATGAGCCGTGGTCGTCCAACACCTTGCCAGCAGTTCGTGGGTTTCCCTCCTCTGACCACTTTTGGTACACACCAAACCATGAACATCCCACCAGCTGTGCCGTTTTGGATATTCTCTGACCCAGTCGTGTGGCCATTATAATTTGGCCTTTGTCAAACTCGCTTAAGTCTGCTGCCTTTCCCATCTGAAGAACAAGAGTAACACTGATCAACACAGCTGAGTATCAGGTGTTTTTATACCGTGTCCTGACCCGCGCATGTGCCGTAGTTCACCTGCAGTTGCTTCAATTTGCATAATGACTCGCTGGTCATAATGTTTTGGCTCATCGGTGTATATAAGGGTTAATGTCCAAGTTTGCAGACGATACAAAGGTTGGCAGGGTTGTTAATGACAATACACTACTGCAACAGGATCTAGAAAAGTTAGACAGATGGGCCAAGAGGTGGTAACTCAATTTTAATATTGACAATGTAAAATACTGCACATGAGTAGCAGTAACACCAGAGTAACGTGTCAACTCAGGGTAGTGGAGAATGAAAAAGACCTGGGGTAATTATACAGTCAGATATGAAGTTTTCTGAGCAGTGCAGACAGCCTGCAAGAGTAGCTCCTTGGTGTCTTGTCAATGATATACAGGAATTTTACTAGAAGGGATAAGGAGGTGATTATCCCCTTGGATAAGGCTATGTTCAGGCCACACCTTCAGTAATGCATACAGATCTTGAGGCCTCATTTTAGGAAGGATGTAGAGCTGCTGGAATGAGTACAGAGAAAAAGCTGTTACCAAGAAAGGTTTAAGTTCTGCAAATTGTAGGTCTGGAGACTAGGCACCTGCTAGGTGATCTAATTGAGATGTATAAGGCCTTAAATGGTTTTAGCAAGCTCAATGCTGATGGGATTCTTCCTCTTGCTCAGATTATGCACCTGAGGGGGCATAAATTCAAATTGATGAAAGACAATTGTAGAATAGATTGAGAAAATTTGCCTTTAGGCAGCGGATGGTTGATAGTTGAAACAAGCTTAGTTACTGGAAACTAATCTAAGACCAAATGTGATTATTTTTTTATCTGAGGTGAGTAGCACAGCGAGAGTCTGCTGATCAAGGCAGTTGCTTCAAATGCATGGTTCGAAGGGATGCAAAACTTAAGGGAAAATGATTTAATGATGATATATGGGAACACATGAAGTTTTTTAATGAAAGACTTTCATTTTTTTTTTAATGGAACAGTGGATCACTTAAGCTTAAATGAAAGATTTCGTAGATAAAAATTATAAAACTGAAATTTATAGTATCATGAGAGTATAGCATAAAAGTTTGATGTTTCAAAAATAAACTAACATATAATGTATAAATTTCATGAGTTAAATAAACAGTTATTACCAAAATAGCAAATTTTTTTTTACATTCTTTGTTTGAAAGGATTGTTACCACTACTGATAATAATAATAATACATATGTTTCTAAAATATCTGGATGATTTTAGTAGAACATACAAAATGAAATCATGGACATATAGTTTATATTAATTTTATTGTATTAATTTCTCTTTTCTTCAGAATTTGTGATTGATCCACAACGAATGTATTATGTTGAAAATGTAAATATAAGTACACTTTATGCTCGTATTCTCCGCTTTGGATATGTCAAAATCTCTGGAATGACCAATTTGCCTTCACCATCTCTCCACTTAAGTTGCAAAACATTTGTTCCACTACAGTTAACTTCCGGCTATCTGATGCCAGAATTTGAAGGCTTAACAGAAACCAAAAAAAGGGTAGAGGCCTGGATCAATGTTGTTCGTATGTATTTTTAAAAATTATTTTACTTTTTTAAACTCCTCAAATATATAAACATTTGAATCTTGCCTGACATCAACTAATATAGAAAAATATTTATATTTTTAATATAAATATTTTATCAAAATAATATGTTAATTTTATCAAAATAATATGTTAATTTTATATTATATTAATTTTTAATTTTATATAATAATTCTTATATTTTATGAATACATGGCATTACATTTTTTAGTGGTACAAATGATAACTTAAATGTTGCTAATAGTTTTGTTTAACTGATTAATGATCATAGGTCAACTTGAATAATATGTGGTAATGCTTTACATATGTTAATGCAGTGTTTCTCAACCTTTTTGTTGTTGCGGCACACTTTTAAAGACACTAAAATTCTGCGGCACCCTTTTAAGGATGCTAAAATTTTGCAGCACACTACAATCACTATTATACTCATATATATTATTTATATATAATATATATTTATAATATTATATATATAGATATAGATATATATATTTATAATATTATATATATATATGTGTGTGTGTGTGTGTGTTATAATATTATATATTTACATATATTCACAAACTGTAAGTTATTTCTGTTGTGTATATTTAATAATACACTTATGTTTTAAATGCTTTCAATGTTGTTTTCTGAACATACACGAATTGAATGAAATTTAAAAGAAAAAAAATTACTGTATTTAAAAGAACATACATGAAATTTAAAATAAAATATGTAAAAAATTAACATATTTAAATATAAAAAAGAAACAAATATACAATTATAACATTTTAATCAATGACACAGTTGGGTTTGATGGAAGCACACAGTTTTTTGATACGAGGATTTATTGCAGATAGGTTTACTCTCAGCTCCTCTTTTACCAACTTTTGTCTCTCTCTCTCTCTCTCTCTTGTTATTTAATCTCGTTTAAAGCGGAAAACTCTGTTTCTCAGTAGAAAGTGGAAAATGGCAATAAAATTGTAATTGCCTTTTCCGAAATTTGCAGATATTCATTTAGAATTTTACTAATGTTTTAATTTGCTAATATTCAAAACAAAATTTGCTAAATTAGCATTATTAAAGTGAATTTTCAGCGACTGATCACTATGGATCTCAGCCAATTCTTCTTCCTCTAGGCGCCTCCGTAGCCAGGTGGGAAGGAGCAGCAGTGCGTAGCACACGCTTCTTGATAAGACCGGGGTTCGAGCCCGTCACCACCAAATACGGAGGATGCGGAAAGGTCAGGGAATGACCACCGCATATTCCCGGAGCAATATGGCCTTAGTTGCTAATGCTCCTAAAAACCAAAATAACAACAATAACATCTTCTTCCTCTTGCAGATTAAGTTCCAACATCGAAAGGTTTCTTGTTGCAAATAGGTCTCTTACCCACAAATATTTTGGTATCAAGGGATGGGAAGTAATGCTCAATTTTATCTTTAACAGCTCAAATGTTTCACTTATTATTTTAATTATTTTAGTATAATTCATTTTGGCAGTCAAGGGGAACATTTATAATTTTTTTTTCATTTACATATTTTTTCCATACACTCAACTTTTCTTTAAAGACAAACAACTTGTCAGTAGAAGTGAGTAAATTTTCCCATGGGCCTTGCATACTGATATTTAATTCATTGAGCTGCACGAATAAATCTGCTAGAAAAGCTAATTTACAGCATCAGTTTTGATTGCTCCAGTGAAAAAAATATGAGCATTTCCTCATGCAACTCGTCCATACGCATAAGTACATTTCCTTTCAATAGCCACCAAATCTCAGTATGCATCAATAAATAAAAAATGCAGGCCTCAGTTCCTCGCATAATTTTATGAAAAACCATATTTTTTGTGGTCTACTTTTGATATAATTCACCATTTTATCCGCTTGATCAAGTTTACAAGTTACAAGTTGTGCAAGTTATAAATCGAATATGACTGTCTCCGCTACTACAACTTCTCTGTGTCTAATACAGTGTGTTGTAATAATATTTTAATTGTGTCATTTTACTAAGTTTACAAATCCTTTTAGTGGTCCTGTCATCGCTGGAGCACCATTGGTACAAATGCCAACACACGACTTCCACAAAATATAACCACACTTTTGTAAATAATTATTCATTACTTTGGAAATATCTTGGCTGGTTGTTCTTTCATTGAGTTCATAACAACAACAACAAAAACATAATAATAATAATAATAATTGTGTCATTTTTGATAAACCTGACAAATGCTATTAATTAGGCTTTCCCGCTAATATGCAAACAGTCGCCCAAAATTATTAATATTTCGAACAAATTGTCCTTCAATATTGTTAGATATTTCTTTTATATGCCTGCTAATTGTGCTGTTCCAAAGTGGTACTGTCATTTTTTTTTCAGCTTCCTCTTACAAAATACTTTTCATGATTACCCGACATGCTGGTAAAATCAGACTTTCTGCAATCAGGTGAGTTTTTTTTTTTTTTTTGCCACCAGTTCGGCTACTAAATAGCTGGCTTCTTGCACTTTATCAGATATTTTAGCCATATTAAAAATTCTGTACCTTGTTTTCTAGTAGAGGCCAGCAGTCTTTTAAAAACACTCCACAGTTTTGGACAATAAATTCTCGGGTTTCACAGAAAAATGACCCTGAAGTTTACTCGGAACTATTGATTCATTCGACAGTTTTAAACCATATGCCACACAAAGGTTGAGGACAATCTTGGGTACCAGCATATGAAAATCCCATCCCCAAATAATCCAAATAATCATCATATTTATAACAACGTGTTTTCTTCTTTTTTGATGTTGATGGTTGCTTATTTTTGTCATTTTCTCCAAGCTTGTTGTTATCAATTTGCCTCTTCTGATTTCCTTTCACTAAAAATTTATCTATTGCTAATAATTTCTAAAAAAAATTAAAGTTACTTCTAGAATGTACTATTACAGTTACTTTAAAATACCTGTTCTATAAGAATTAACTGAATATAATGTTTTAGAGATATAATAGCACAAAAAGTACTTTAAAACCACAAAGGAAATTTCTTATTATGCTGCTTACAAGTTGCACTTATACAACTGTAGGGTGCCTGGGAGAGACCCTCAAGTGATAAGAATGGCCGAATAAAGGTGAACAGATCTAGTAGTAGGAATCAAAATGTGATGTCACATTGACTGCTGGAAGGGGCTGGAATCGGTGTAGCATAAATAAACAAATTTTTTATTTGAATTAATTTTTATTATAAAACTTGAATTTATTAATTTTTTTAATTTGCATTTTCCGTGGCACACCTGAAGCATACTCACGGCACACTACACTAATGTGTCATGGCACACAGGTTGAGAAACACTGTGTTAATGTATTAATTAATTAATACACTGTTATGTATACTTATTAACAATTCAAGTATCAATTATGATAAAAATGATCCAATATGTAAAAATCATCACATGATTTTAAAGATAAAATTAAATTTTTAAGGATAAGATTAATTAATTTTTAAAGGACACTTTTAGTATTTTTTTAAATAGCTGTTTACAGTAATATAGGGTTGTGGGGTTATTCAGTGCATCAGTTGAAATCAAATAAAAATCTTATTTCTAATTGCATTAAGTCTTGATCTCAGAGGGATCTTTGTTCCTACTAAACATTGAGGATGAAGTTTTTGACCACCAAAGCTTGGGCTTGTGTCCATGATTCTGTTAAGTTGCTAATATATTTTTAAATATATAGATCACCAGAAAAGGAGAATCCACTATATATGGGTCTCCTTTACAAGCTAAAATGTCATTGTGTGAATAAGATACGATATTAACCTGAAAAGGCACCTCCGTAGCCAGGTGCGCAGGAGCAGCAGTGCATAGCACATGCTTCTTGATTAGACTGGGGTTCAAGCCCGTGCCCACCAAATACGGAGGATGCGGAAAGGTCAGGGAATGACCACTGCATATCCCCGGAGCAATATGGCCTTAGTTGCTAATACTCCCAAAAAACAAACAAACAATTCATTCATTCATTAACTTGAAACAATTTTCAGGTATAGAGGATAATTTCAAGTTTTTATTTGCTAACCTGAAAATGTATGCACTGCAGTAGATGGCAACATAATTGCACAACTGTAATCATAGCAGAATTCACCAATTCCAAGAAGGCACAGTGTATATTTTGGTTCAACGAGCTACAGTCTGCCACAACTGTTATGCATAAATTTTGATCACTGCTTAAAAAGAAGCCACTAAGTAGACTTATCTACAGTGGTATGGAAAATTCATAAAGGATGCTTTGTGCAATCATTCTGGCTGAGGGGCAGACTCAACAAACATCAGTGAGGGTGCAGTGGACCTCATTCAAGGAAGTGGAAGTTTTATGCAAAGTCCAGAGAAATCCACATGATGTGCCATTTGTGAGCCTAATGCATCAGGTCAGTGTAATGTATTGCATTGTTATCTGTGGATGAAACTGTACAAGTTACAACCTGGGAAAAGCTGTCAATTGATGTTAAAACCAACTGGATGGAATTTTGTTTTAAATGTTTTGGCTTATGCTCACATAGTGGCAATTTTCTGGAATGGCTCATCTTTAGTGATGAGTGCACTATTTCATTCCAGTGGGAAGTAAACAAGCAAAATGTGAGAATATAGGGCACAGAAAAGCCACAGAAAATTTTGGAATACTTGCACAATAGTTCAAAGATAACTGTCCTTTGCATAATGCGTTGTTAAAACATGTACAGACCTTTCTTTGAAGAAGCTGCATTGCAGGAATCGTGTGTTTGGCATGTTACAAAATTTCTTTATTCCTCAAATGCAAGATGAAAATGATGACTTGATTTTCCAACAGGATGGCACTCCACTGCATTATTACCACAAAGAAGCTTATACATACCTGAACACAGTGTTTCCTGAGAAGTGAATTAGAAGAGGGGACTGATTTTTGTGGTCCTCACAATCCTATTATCTGACTGCTTTAGATTTTGCTATCTTGGGGGTTTGGAAAAAACTAAGTGTATGTTTTCCACCTATGCCAGGAGCCATTATTGGACTTAAACAATGCATTTGTGAAGCAGTGTCATGTTGGCAGGGATTTGTTGTGCTGAATATGAGAGAAATTGGATTATAGGTGTGACTTCTGCAGAGTAAATAAGCTTGTCCATGTTGAATAATAATTGAAACTTGTAGATATCCTCTGTCACCTGGATGTGGATGTTTATATCTTGTATAGGCACTCCCCTACTTACGTACAAACGACTTACGTACAACTTGCAGATATGTACAAAGCACAAAGCTGTTGCTATGCTTGGTTATAAGAATCAATTTTGAATGCCTTTGTGATATTTTTCTAAAGCAGATTACTGGAGGTCACTACCATAAAACAATAAAAACAATTTGCAGTTTCCCATTTATTCGGCTTTTCTGTTAGTGCAATGTATAATAAATGGGTAGTAAACTTGATCTTATCGCATTTGCGATGATACCGATAGCTGTAATTCTGTGGAATTTTGTTATTATGGTGAAATGTTCAATCATAAAAAACAAATAAAATTTCAGAATCTTCTCTTCATTCCTATTTTTGAACTTTGTAAAGTTGTCACTCCGTATCTGACTTGCACGTATCATGTTAGTTGCAATTTGTGCATTCCGTGTTCTTTGTTATTGATTGCTTATTTTCTTACTGTTTTAAATTTTATGACCAAAAAAAAAAAAAAAAAATGTTGGTGAATAGAAATATCAGTTAGTTACACTATTAATTAAACTATGTACATAAGTGTAAATTTATTTTTATTTTACTAGCCCGTGGAAAATATTCTACTGATTTTCATGTATCATTTAATTTTGTGTAAATTTGTGCTCTGTATCTTTACTTTTATAGCCTGTGGATAATATTCCTCCTATTTTCGCTTATTAGAATAGCCGTTTAATATAATTAAAATTCAGTTTGCAAATGTGATCACAATGACTGGCGCTTACTGCATATCATATAGTGAACCGTATTTTATTTTGGAGAGTCAGTTGTAAAGTGATTTGATCATAGATTAAATTATGTATCGTATTTAGATTAAATTAGTTTTGAATAAATACTGTACTCTACATTATTATTCATTGTGTGTTTTTTCAGCTTCATTTAACTCGGTTACAAATCGTAAAATGATGTTGTACATGATGAAGTTTGTTAGGGGTTATAATCTCAGTGCGTTGTACTGTACTGTACATGTATTTTATATCTACAAGACCGAAGTTGGACTTAATACAAAATGGACTTACATACATGAAAAAAATTCCAATTAAGTACATAAGTCGAGGAGTGCGTGTACCCCTATTCACACAATAATATTTTAGTTGTGTAAAGGAGGTTTGTGAACATTCTGCATTTAAAAATCTGAGACAATGTACGGATAGCTGTTTTTATATACTGAACTATAAATAACTATATAACAATAGCTGAACTATGAATAACTATATAACGATAGCTGTTGTTCACTTTGAAAAATACATTTTGTCAAAGCTAAGCAGTGTATAGAAGTAAAATTTCAGTTACATATGATATGACCAATATATATTACTTCAATCTTCATAGAGTTGCAGCGTTATTTCAACATGGTGGTTGAAATCAAATAAAAATAATATGCTGTTCCACTGAGGACAGGAGAAAAGCTCTCTTCCTATGATTGATATCGAATGCAGTGTTTTGCAACCCTGTATTACTGTAGTGTAAATGTGGCCCATTTCTAAGGATTGTAGGTACACAATTATCATTTTATGTTTATACGGAATCCATTATTATCCATATGCTATTTAGCTGTTTGCTTACACAAAATATATTATTCATAATTCTACATGCATTTGTTAATAGAGAATACTTGTTAAATCATGAGGAGCGAGAAACAATCGATCACAGTATAGTATTCGATTGTGTCTGGCTCCTTGTGAGTTAAATCAAAAGTAAAATCAAATTCACAAAAATTTAGTTTGATTTTTATTTGATAGTCATTTAAGAAGTTTTCTTAATTTTCATTGATTAGAAAATAAAATTATTCAGTGCCTTTCTTATTTTGAGGTTGCCTGTGTTACTAATTGTAAGAACAAATTACCTACAAAATCAAAAAATTATAGTTCTGCAGTAATGTACATTTTGAAGAAGGAAAGCTTGTAGTCCTTTTGGGAACCTTAGTGTGCTGTAGTATTGTTATCAAAGTCTTGACTTTCTCAGAAAGTGAAAATGCTAGCTAAAGGGGATCTTGTCTGGTCCATTCCATATTAGGGGTGACAGAAGATGGATAAACCATAAAATGAAGATGATGATTTTGACAAATTCAAATTTTTCTTCTAATTGTGATTGTGTATTTGTTATACGTTAAATATTTTACAAAATACAGCAAGTGTATTTATTGGAAAAAAATGTGTTCGCTATCGAAATTCTGTTTAAATTTGTATGCAGTGATATACACTGATGAGCCAAAACAATATGACCACCTACCTAATATGATGTTGGTCCTCCACGTGCAGCCAAAACAGCTTGTACTTGGTGAGGCATGGATGCTACAAGATTTCTAAATGTGTTTTGTGGTATCTGGTACCAACATGTATCCAGCAGATCCTTTAACTCCTGTAAGGTCCGTGATTGGGAAGCTGCAGATCAGAGTTGCTGTTCCAACACAAACCACAGATGCTCAATGGGATTGATGTCTGGGGAATTTGGAGGCCAGGGCAATACCTGGAAGTTCTCATGTTCCGCAAACCAGTCTCGAACAATCCAGGTGGTGTGGCATGGTGCATTATCCTGTTGAAAGACGGCACCACCAGAGGGGAAGACTGTTGCCATGAAAGGGTGTACCTGGTCAGCAATGATGTTTTGGTAGATGGTAGACATCAGAGTGCCCGGCACATGGATGACTGGACCTAGGGTATTCCAGTAGAACATCACCCAAAGCATGGCACCCCTACCACTGGCTAGTTTTGTCCCACGGTGCATCCAGGTGCCATCACTTCCCCAGGTAAACAACACACACGTATACCCAGCCATCCACATGGTGCAACAGGAAACGTGATTTATCGGACTAGACAACCTTCTTCCAATCACTCAAGGTCCAGTTTCGATGCTTGTATGCCCATTGTAGGTGCTGTCACTGGTGAACCGTGGTTAGTATGGGCACTTGAAGTGGCTCCATTTTGAGCAGGGTTCGATGTACTGTGTGTTGTGACACATTACTCCCATCACCAGCATTCAAATTATTGGCAAATTGCGCCACAGTTGCCCTTCTGTTGTCATGTACCATCTGGGAGAGCCTTTGCCCACCTCAAGCATCGATGAGCTGTAGTCGTCCAACACCTCATCTGCAATTTGTGGGTTCCCCCTCCTCGGACCACTTTTGGTAGGTACTAACCACGGCTGACCGTGAGCACCCCACCATCCGTGCTGTTTTGGATGTGCTCTGACCTAGTTGTTTAGCCATTACAATTTGTCAAACTTGCTTAAGTCTGCCACCTTTCCCATCTGAAGAACAAGAGTAACACTGGTTAACAGAGCTCAGTATCAGGTGTTTTTTATACCATGTCTCGACCTGTGTGCATGCCGTAGTTCACCTGTAGTTGCTTCGATTTGCATAACTACTCGCTGGTCGTAATGTTTTGGCTCATTGGTATATATTATGTTGAAGAGCAGTGCAGGGAAATTTTTAAAAGTGACCACTTTTTATAAATTTTGCCCATCAGTAATCACAAGTGTTATTTTAATTGATTCATTGTTCTTGGATATAATAAATGAGTATGAAGGAATTTTTGTAACTTGACATTTGTAAATAAGTATGATTAATATATGTCCTTGATTATAATTAAACAAATTGCTCTTATAGGCGCTAGGATTTTGAGTGTTGAGACATTAGCACTGAGACTTTATACTGTAATGGCAGCATGTCAAGGAGTTGAAGGAAGCTTTACTGATAAAAACCCTAATAAAAATGAATTCTGGATCCATGTCATACGGGTCTATATGGATGGCCACTACCAAGAACCTCCTGCAGAGGTTTTGCCTCCTGTTCCACAAGTGAGAGTAAATACTGGTTATTGTTGTTCCGTCCTCTAGATTTATTATTATGGTATCAGATTTTTGCTTTTTTTTGGTTTTAATTATTAACAAATAAATAAAATAAATATCACCTTTAATAAATAACTCTTCTTATACTTCTGACCCATTATTTATTTAGAACAATGCTATACTAGAAATATTTCATTCTTCCTATAGTAGTTCATATTCTTCCCCTTAGTATCATTTAGAAGAACGGTCATATTTATATGCAATCATTCCTTCTCCCCTTTTTCATCCTTCTCATTTTCCTATCTGCTGTTTCTATTCAGTTTACTGTATCTTCCATCCTCTGACCAGTTCAGATTGACTGCTTGAAATTACTATCTCTTTTTATCCCTGAAACCTAGGAGCATTTATCTCATAAATTATTAAAAAAATAATAAAAATTCGTAGTTATCACTGTGATGACTTTTTGTTATGATTTTGTGTTATTATATTACTTCATTTATTATTATTATTATTAGCCATATGGTGCAAGGAAGTCTGAGGCTTTTGCTGCACTATCCAAAAAATTTTTTCTGAATTACCCTGTGAGAGAGAGAGAGAGAGAGAGAGAGAGAGAGAGAGAGAAATTCAGACATAGAAGGGAATTGCCAAGCAAGAGAAGAAATGATGATATCCAGCTCAGGACCCTGGGTTTGCCAAGCTCATACTCACCAGATGTGATCCCTTTCTGACTAATTACTATAACAGAATGAGGCTTTTAAACATCTAGCATAACATCTGTTATGCTAACTGTTTAGGAAACATCCTTTCTGGAGTGTGGGTATATATACGCACATTTTACACGTGTAGGTCTGGGGAGTAGATACATACATAAATGTGTGTGTATATAAATTACTTCTGTAAGAGCTGCCATCTCTTATCTGATTCCGAATAATAGACACAACTTATAATATATTTCAGCAGAAAAATAGATTTTAAAATTGGAGGAAGAGGAGATCGTTGCTGTCTGACTTTGTTGTCTAATTTTGACTTCAAAAGCCAAAATTATCTGGAAGTTAAATCCAAATGTTGAAATTGAATAAAGTGGTATATAAATAGGTGCAGAAGTAATGACATTTTTTTTGTGATTTTTTGCAATTGTGTTTTGAATTTTTTATGATTTTTTGCAATATTTTTTTTGTTTTTTATGAATTTATGTGATTTAAAAAATATGATTTGAATTTTGAAATAATTTCACTCTATTATCACTGTTCAACCAAAAAATTCTTTGAATTTGTTTCCTTTCTTAAAATAGGCAAACTTTACTAATTTTGTGTCGAGAAAAACGAATATGACTTCAGAAATTTTTTATTAACTCTAGTTTTTGAGATACAGTACTTTGGCTATTCTCTAAGAATTTGGTAATTTCAGTAGTAGTCGGAGTGAAAAGTAATATTGAAACAATCACATATTTATATTTTCTTGATGCAACATAAATCATATAAATCAGATATCATATATTTGGATCTTAGAAAGGCTTTTGATACTGTTGAACAAGGAAGACTGCTGCACAAATTGGAGCAGTGGGGCATTAGAGGCAAATTGCTGCCATGGATAAAGGGATGGTTGAGTGGGAGAAGACAGAGTGGTAATCAATGGACACTGCTCTGCTCTTTGTGGACTAATGTTATTAGTGGAGTCCCACAGGGTTGTGTTGGGTCCATTGTTGTTTTCTGTATATGTAAATGATATTGATGATGGTATATCAGGCTTAATATCCAAGTTTGCAGACGTTATGAAGGTTGGCAGGGTTGTTAATGACGCTAATGACAGTACGCTGCTGCAACAGGATCTAGAAGAGTTGAGCAGATGGGCTGAGAGGTGGCAAATGAAGTTTAACATTGACAAATGTAAAGTACTACATATGGGAAGCAGTAACCGCAGAGTAACGTATCAACTCTGTGGTACTACACTGACAGTGGTAGAGAATGAAAAGAACCTGGGGGTAATTGTGCAGGCAGATATGAAGTTTCTGAGCAGTGCAGATGGTCTGCAAGAGTAGCTCATGGTGTCTTGTCAATGATATACAGGAATTTTTCTAGCAGGGATAAGGAGGTGACCATCGCCTTGTATAAGGCGATGGTCAGGCCACACCTTGAGTACTGTATACAGGTCTCGAGGCCTCATTTTAAGACAGATGTAGAGTAGTCGGAACGAGTACAGAGAAGGGTAACAAGATTAGTGAATGGAATGAAGGGTTGTTCTTACGAAGGAAGGCTTAAGTTTTGCAGATTACAGTGTCTGGAGACTAGGCACCGAGGTAATCTGATTGGGGTGTATAAAGCGTTGAATGGTTTGAGCATGCTCAATGCGGATGGGATTCTTCCTCTTGCTCAGAATAATCACCTGAGAGGGCATAAATTCAAATTGAGGAAAGACAGTTGTAGGATAGATGTGCAGAAGTTTGCCTTTAGCCAGCAGGTAGTTGATTGGTGGAACAGACTTCCATCTTTTGTTGTGGAAGTTGATATCCTAAATAAATTTAAGCCTGAGCTGGACAGGTATTTGGAACGAATGGAGGGGTGAAATGGGATTGGTTTTTTTTTTTTTTTGGCCAATGCTGCATAAGCTTGCTTTCTTGCATCGTATGCCTCTACTAATGCTAATGCTAAAATCACAGTTGTTTTTAATTAAAATGGAAAAAAACAAGAACACAACCGTGCTCGTCACTCACTGCACCACAGTTGTCAGAGAAGAAGTCCAGGTGAGTGTCGAGAAAGTGGATTTTCAGTGACACATTGCAGCCTAATTGATGTTACTTTTCTAGAAGGTTGTTCACAGTTTCAACATAGTTTCCAGCTCTTTGGTTTCCCAGGAAGTCATGCTTAACACTTTTAAAGGCTTCCCAAGCTGCGTTCTCATTACCCTGGAGGACTTGCTCAAAGTTTCATCCTTTAAAAGTTCACGAATTTGCAGACCAAGAAAGATTCCTTCCTTAACCTTAGCATCACTCAATGGTGGAAATTGTCCTCTCAGGTACTTGAAAGCTTCTCCATCCTGGTTCATCCCCTTAACACAGTTCTTCATGAAGAATTTTTCTTTGATCAACCAGAGGATTGTGCTGGACATTTTTTTTCTCCGGGGTGCAGATTATCCCTTAGAGGCTAGACTTTTCTCTTGTAGTGTGAGGACCTAGCCTGATTGTCCCACTCACACAGGAAACAGCAGTACTTTGTGTATACCAACTGCATGCCTAGCAGTATTGCAATCACCTTCAGGTTTCCACAGATCTGCCATTGGTGGTCTTTCTACTTCATTGCTTTCAGAATTAATTTCATATTCTCATATGTCTCCTTCATGTGGACAGCATGGCCTAGAGGAATTGAAGGAAGAGTGTTGCCGTTGTGGAGAAAAACAGCTTTTAAATTTAGCTTTGATGAGTCTATGAATAGCCTCCAGTTCTGTAGGTTGTGCTCCACATTCAAAGCTCTCATCAAACCATTGACATCACAGCAAGCAACAAGATTGTTTTCACTTTCAAAATATGAAGTCAAAGCATTCTGCCTGCTCCTGTACACGGACACCTTGACATTTGGTTGCAGAAGATTCCACTGTTGGAGCCTTGATCTCAGAATCTCTGCTTTATAAATCTAGGTCTCGAATTAGATCACTTAGTTCACCTTGGGTGATTCTGTGTGACTCACTCTGCGACTCAGGTCGGTTCTGGCACAAAATCAGGATCCTGTGATGTTGAAGGCCCAGGTTGACCATCATGCCTCACACTGTTCCCATCTTCATCAGACTCCAAAGTGTACTCTTCTGGAAGGTGAGGTGCAGGCAGACCATCCCCATGTTCTTGGTGATTCCTTCTGCTATTGACTCTTGCTCTGTCTCTCTCAGGTTAAATCAGAAATTTTTTTTTTTGGCTGGTGCAGCATAAGCCTCAGGCTTCCTTGCACCACATGACTAATAATAATAATTAATAATAATAATAATAAAATAATGTGCCACTGGTCGGATAGCTAATGGGATGTTGGGGTATTCCGCAGTCCACTCCCTTTTTATTTTGACATGCCATGCTGAAGAGGAGGCACCATGCAGAAATAAGTCATTTACATGATTTGATGTGTAAAGGGGGCAGAAGAATTTTTCTGCCCCCTTTACACATCAAATCATTTACCTCACTTGCAAGGTAAATGATACACAGAAATAAAAAAACAAAAAAAAAACATGGCGTATCAGTTCCTGTTTCAGTGTTACCAACCTATCTATTCTATACACCAAATCATTGGGATGGCAAAAGGCATTGAACGTCCTCTGTTATTCAACCATCCGTGGAGATTTACAGCATGTGTTGCAGCAAATATGAGGTGCCCAGGTTTTGTCTTCATCCCCCACCTTACAGTCAAAATAATGGTAGTAGGCTGTCTTCACAAGTGGAGTCAATTGGCATTTCTGAGTGGAAAATGTCACATCACCACACACATAACAAAAATTGTCAACACTGTTAACACATTTATGTGGAATCCTGGCTTTTTACATAATTTTTGTCCATAAACCTGAAAAAAAAAAAAAAAAGAAATGAACATTACTCATAACATCACTTGCAAGGTAAATGATACACAGAAATACAAAAAAATAAAAAAACAAAAAAACATGGTGTATCAGTTCCTGTTTCAGTGTTACCAACCTATCTATTCTCTAGACTCCAAAAAATCCCTATTATTCACCAATATTCCCCTAAATCATGAGCTTTAAATGTTATATTCATTTTTCTCATGCCGAAAAGAATTGACTATTTTCAAGTCAGAAACATTTTTGGTGTAGACCAGTGTATTGTGCAACTAAGTCAAAATAAGAACAAATTAATATTTAAAGCATTTATTTACACATTTTTTATTTTTGTGAATTTTCAAAACTTCATGAAAGAACTTGTTCCCCAAGGACCACACAGTGCTTATAAACTCACTTCTAAAATGGAGGAATTAATATTATTACTGACATCAGTTTTCCTGAATTTTAACTTTATTTGGTAATTTTAATTGATGTTAATAACAGAAGTATGATACAATAATTTGTTGTTTATACTTGGTGTTTGTTCTGAATAATGATGTATTATGTATTTGTCAAAACTTGAAAGTAAACTGTTATTATTTATTAAACAGGACGTGATTTTTACTACAAAAATTATTTTAAAAGCAATGATATATATTTTCTAATACTTTTGTGGTTGTGCAGGAACAAAACAAGATTTGAGAGGCAAGCTCATTTTTTTTTTCAAGGAAAGAGGAGCTCTTTACTTTGTTTTTAGTTGATAACTGCATATAGCAGAAATTTTAATTGTTAGATGTTTTGTTTATTGCTTTTTTAAAACTATTAATTTGTTCACAGACTTTTTTGAATCTAAAAATATTTCAGATCTGTGGTAATAGTTATTTCATCTGAATGGGAAGCCTTTACTATTTTTTAATTAAAGCAAACAAAAGTTTGTTCAGCCAAGAACTGGAAAAAAGCTAAGAAAGTTTGGTTACTTAGTCAATGACTACAACTTTTGTTTCAGAAGTACAATTTTCTGTTTGCCTTTAGCTATAGCAAAGGATTCTCACTCATTAATGTGATACTTAAGTAATATTGTATTTTTGAAATGGTTCAGAAAAGGTCAGCAATTATTATTAGATTTTCAAATGCCCTGGATTATGATGATTAAATTTTCATACATCCTTTTTTTTAGTACTCAATTCAGATTTTTATTACTGTACTAGAGGCACAATTTTGTTAGCCTTTAGTGTACAGTAAAATGACTTTTGATAGATCTTCTACAAATAAAAATCCTATTTTTGCAAATGCCTTATCATAATGAAAGTGAAATATTTTTTAATGAAGTTTATATTATCATAAGACATTATAATGCTTATATATTTAAGATAACTTTAGAAGTCATGCTTATAAAGCAGGAAGATATCTTAGAATATTTTCTTAAACCACTTATACTTGCATATGAATGCACAGCATGCATAATGTTGTTCACCTCATCTGTGATTCTTTTTTGGTAATTTTAATAGGTGTTAATAATGGAAGTATGATACAGTAATTTGCTGTTTATATTTGGTATTTCTTCTACATAATGATGTATTACATATAGAATTGCCAAAACTTGATATTAAACTGTGTATAAATTTTAAAATAAAATTTTTTATTACAAAAATTTTATTTTAAAAGAAATTATGTATATTTTCTAATATTTCAGAGGCAAGTTCATACAGTAAACTTGCCTCTTGCCTCATCATATACTTTAGCACATTTTTTTTCATTTTTGAGTTTGAACTAAAAAAGAAAGAAAATACTCCACACCTGATAGTTAGTATACTATTATATCATTTAATTTACAAAGTGTGGCACTCATTAAAATTATACAATTCTAATATCTAGCTAATTAGCTGGTTTTTTTCTGGTCTGGTCCTTTCGAATTAGCAGCATAAGCATTAGTAGAGGCATTTGATGCAATAAAGCAAGTTTATATATCATCAGCCAAAAAAAAAAAAAAAAACCCTTCACATTTTACACATCCATTCATTCTGAATGTTTGTCTACTTCTGCCTTGAACTTATTTTAAATTGTTGACCTCCACTAAGACAGATGGAAGTTTGTTCCAAGAATCAACCACCTGCTGGCTACAGGCAAATTTCTGCACATCTGTTCTATAACTGTCTTTCCTCAGTTTGAATTTATGTCCCCTCAGGTGAGTAATCTGAGCAAGAGGAAGAATCCCATCAGTATTGAGCTTGCTCAAACCATTCAAGGCCTTATACACCTCAATCAGATCACCTCACAGGTGCCTAGTCTCCAGACGCTGCAATTTGTAACAGCAACCCTTTGATCCATTGACCAATCTCATTGCCCTTCTTTGTACTCGTTCCAGCAGATCTACATCCTTCCTAAAATGAGGCCTCCAGACTTGTATGCAGTACTTGAGGTGTGGCCTGACCATTGCCTTATACAAAGGGATAATCACCTCCTTATCTCTGGTAGCAAAATATATATCCTGTATATCATTGACAAGCCCCCTTAACCTGCTCTGGCAGCCTGTCTGCACCACTCAGAAAACTTCATATCTGACTGCACAATTACCCCCAGGTGAAGACCTGGGGGTAATTCTCCATACCCTGAGTGTATTGCCACACATTTGGTACATTTCTCTGGGGTTACTGCTATCCATATGCAGTACTTTTCATTTGTCAATGTTAAACTTCAGACAACTTCTCAACCCTGCCAACCTTCATATCTTCTGCAAACTTAGGCATTAACCCTGATATACCTTCATCAATATCATTGATAAATACAAAAAACAACAATGGGCCCAACACAGGACCCTGGGGGACTCTACTAATAACATTCTGCAAAGAGCCATGTCCATTGATTATTTTTTCTTCTCCCACTCAACCATCCCTTTATCCATAGCAGCAACAACTTGTCCTTAATGCCATACTGCTCCAATTTGTACAGTAGTCTTCCATATACAACAGTATCAAAAGCTTTCCTAAAATCCAAGCATATGATATCAAATTTATTTTTTGCATCCAATTCCTTTGTGATCACATCACAGTATCCAATCAAATTGGTCATACAAGACTTCCCCTTAACAAGCCCATGCTATATCTGAACTATAACTGCAGTCTTGTCTAGATGATCCTGTGCCGACTGGGCTAGCCAGGTGGGTAAAGTGCCTCCCTGGCAACCCAAAGGTCACGGGTTTGAATCCCGCCTCTGGCTTGGATCAGAGTAAAATGCAAAAACTTTGGGAAGTGCATTATGGCCACAGAAGCCGATGCGCCAACAACTAACAAAAAAAAAAAAAAAAAATGATCCTGTGGTGCTTCTTTAACCACTGACTCCATTATTTTCCCTGGAACAGAAGTTAAACTAACAGGTCCATAATTACTTGTGTTACCTTTTGATCTCTCTCTCTTTGTGAATTAGGGACACATTTGCACATCTCCAGTCCACGGGGTTCTCCCCTGAGTCCAAGGAAGCTCTCATAATTATGGCTAAAATGGATTTAACTGAATATACATTTTGGACCATTTTTTGCCAGTTGCAGTTTTAGTCATATAATTATTATTGACGAGAGAGTAATAAAGCTCATGGCTGCTCTTCCTTTGTAAGAAGAGTAAAAATAGTAGGATATGGAATTAGGTAATGTCTTCTATTAGAACAAAGATTTCAGTGTCTTATTGGTAATGTATTTATGATAGAATAGTTGAACTGTAGTCTGCCATGGTGATGTTAATAGGTCCCCTCTGCCTCAGATTCTTAATCACACTTTTTTGTTATTTAATAAAGAGTGAATCTAATTTTAACTTAAATTTAAGTCAGTCTCTTGAACCCCATGCTATCAGTCTTCTGCTTTTGCAACTCTTTTTCCTTTTACAGTTTTGCACAAAAAAACAATTTGTAGTATAATTCTGTCTTGTAATAATCACTACCACTCTTCCCCTCCCAGGATTGACTAGGTGCATTATAGCCACAGATGCTAATGCACCATAAAACTCTTAAACAAACAGACAAACCCCTACCAGGAGCTCATGGCTTGCAGTTTGAGAATTGTTACATCAGAAAAACAAGATGCATTCTTCTTTGTGTGCATTGCAACAATAGCAAAAAAAGTTTCTTGCAAGTGTAATGATGAAAATTTGATAATTCGATTTGTAATGATAAAGATATGATCATAGAAGTGACAGTACAGTCATATCTATGGATATTGATGGCATAATTAATCCTTGATCAGTCCATGTTAGCAACTGAAAGGTCTGTTCAATAAAGCAGTCTCTAGTTTACTGAATGATTTTCTTTAATTTTTGCAACTTTGGTGTGTCTAAATTTGATATTGATTGAGAGCTGTCATTCAGGTGTTATCACTATGTTTAATGTATTTCCAAAGCCAAAAAAAGTTTTTTGTACAGTATAATATTTCATTATCCTGATATTAGTAAACTTCTGGGATTTTCTGGATACAATAATTATTTTCTTTCTAATAATGGCAACATAAAAATAATTGATGTGTTAATTTTCTTTGTGTTACATTTTATAAAAATTTGCACTGGAATTTAACAAATACAGAATGTTACAGAAATTGATACCTCTTACTAAAAAAATTTGAAATGGACATAAGATCTGTGATAGTTTTTGCTATGATTGATTATTATACAGGTGTATGGGTATTCCTTGAGTTGTGCAGTTCAAGATAATTATTTTTTTATCTTACACAAATTTTATTATTATAAACATTTTTTGAAAGTGTAGCACATTTAAAATTCTTGCAAATCTCTAACTGGCTTGTCACCAGGACTTGAAGGAATATTTTAAAGCTGTTCAAATGTTTTAAAGTACATTTTAAAGCTGTTCAAATTTACACTTCTTGCATAACATATAACGTTTGGAGGAGCAAAAATATTTTGAGAGCTGCATGTTACAAGGAATTTTCAAGGCCTTATATTTATTTACAAGGCATTTTGATTATGATTATCATGTAGCCAACCATGCATTCATGCAGTAGCTCTACCCTCTCACATCTACCCTAAGGCAGAACTTGACAAACATTTGGAGCGAGGGGATGGGTGAAATAGGGTTTTTTTTTTGATGATGCTATATAAGCTTGCTTTCTTGCATCATGTGCCCTTGCTAATGCTAATACATATAGGAAAAAATCTACCTTAAATTGTGTTTTCAAATCTATTAGAGATTCATCAGCAACATAGTTGAAAGTTTTTTCGGGTGAATATGATTCTTTATTGGAAAAATGTCTGGACTTCCAAATCCATGTCAAATTTGGCCTCTTCTAAAATTTCATCAAAAATCTTTTAAGTATCAGTAAAGTTTTGTTACTAATGACTTTCTGTGATTAATTAGCTTATTAATTTTATTAGATTATTAATTAGTAATAATATAAGATACCTTTGGTACTTGTTTCCTCTTTTAATACCTGTTCATTTTCATCCTTTTATATTTGTATGACAATTAACTGAGCCATATAACATTCTTTTATGATTCTGTTAGGGGAATATTTGTTTTTTTTCTGTATCCTACAGTTGGCCCCTTGTAATGGGTCTTTTTTTTAACTACTCCATCTTGTTATTAAGCTTATATTTGGCTTACGTAGGGAAAACACTTGAATTTATATTGTAATTTGTGTTAATATATTCTACTAATTGAACCATTTTACTGTTTACAAAAAACAAAAAGAAAAACAAGGTTTTATGAATGTTTAGTTATTATGTGTTGTTACTGTTATGAATTATAAATTATAATATTTATTTTTAACTGCTACAGTTGTTAATATATAGAGTGTGTACTTTAAAGATACAATATTTACTGTTTGGTATTGTTACATACTGTATGGAGTTAACTATATTATGACTGTTATTCAGATACCCATTGTTCAGAAAGATGTGTTTTATTAAGTGATTTTCATGCCTAGTCATGGTTTTTGAGCTTAAATCTGGATGTTGATCAAAATGTTTCTTTAAAAGAAAATGTAATAGGAGCTGAAATGAAGCCCACAGTATAACTATGTATTTGAACTAAATTGAAATAAGATCTGAAAAGTTAGAGGATACTGCTACAATAAAATTTCAATATTTGTTAACAGACAATTTAGAAAGTTTTTACATTATTATTTCTTAATATTTAAAACAACATGTGTTGTTATAGGCTTTGGATTTGCAGTGTGTCACATGCATCCTAACCCTTTTTTTTCTCCATAGTAATAGTATTCACCATATAGTGCAAGGTAGAATTTTTTTAAGCCTGGTCTGTGCTTGTTGACAGGAGAGACTGCTTCTACAGGGATGGGATACACTTAAATAGAAAGGGTGCAAGAATATTTGCTGATGCTATTGAGGCAGTTAGGTGGGTCGGAAAACTGCTAGCATTGGGGGGATACACAGACTAAAAGGTTAACAGTGGCCGCTGGCAGAGGCAAGAGCTTGCACTGCTTCTATTAGAATGGGCAGCAGACTGGAAAGAAAGGTAATGGAGATTTCAGGACTGCTGGGAGTCATAGTGGAACAAGTAAATACATGGGCTGTGTTAGGGTGGCTAGGAGCAGGAACAGGTGCATGTATACTTGCATGTACACCAATAGGAGTATAGTTAATAAATTTGATGAGCTTGAAGTGCTAGTCAAGACATCAAAGGCAGATATTGTTGGGATATCAGAGACGTGGTGTCACACAGATATAGGCAGTGCAGAGTTGGAATTTGGGGAGTACAATGTGTATAGGAAGGATAGACAGGATAGGAAGGGAGGAGGGGTTATGCTGTTAGTTAAGAAATACACAAAATCTAAGGAAGTGCATCCAGTTGATGTTCGTGGATAATGCAGTGTTGAGTCTGTTTGGTGTGAAATAAGCACTGGGAAAGGAAAAATGTGAGTAGGTGAGTGTTATAGGCCTAATGAATCTGATGAGTATAATGAGCAATTGTGTAGAGAAATAGTGGGCCAGTAAATCAGAATGTCTTATAATGGGAGATTTTAACTTTCCAGATATTGACTGGAACTTGTGGTTTGGTCACTCGCACACTAGCAAGACTTGTGGATTTATTGGATGACTGTTTTCTACAGCAACATGTTCGAGAGGCAACCAGAAGGAGTAATACTCTTGATCTGATTATCAGTAGTGATTCTTCATGCATTAAGAATCTGCAGATAAAGGAACCACTGGGAGACAGTGATCACAATGTACCGATGTGGGAATTATTTAAAGATGTAACTACCATCAAGGCTGAAGGGAAGGGCTTTTGCTTTCATAAACGTTGACTACAGAGGTCTCAGACAGTTTTTAAATTCTGTACAATGGGATCAACTGATGATGTTACCAACAGTGAATTCTAAATGGGAAGCCTTCAAGGACTTATTTTGGAGCTACTAGGCTTTTCATTCCAACTAAGAAATACTGTTCAAGGTTTAGGCCTAATTGGAGGTCAGATGAATTAATGAGTCTAGTGGCAGAGAAGAAGAATGTATGAGATGCATATAAAGTATCAGGCGATACAGAAGCCTGTGGCAGGTATAAACTAGTCTGTAATCAAGTCACAAAGGAGGTTAGGCAGGCGAAGGCAGATTATGAGAAATCTTTGGCAAAGGATGCAAAGAAAAACAACAAGGAGTTCTTTACTTATGTAAACTCTAGAAGGAAAGGGATGAATCAGATTGGACCACTTAACATAGATGGGTTGACTATTGATGATCATGCTCAGGTAGCTGATAAACTGAATGAGTATTTTGCATCTACATTCACACATGAGGGGTTATTCAATGAGGGGAAGTGCCAGAAGTTTACCAAATGCTAACAGGGACCTAAGTGATTTTGTAATAACTGAGAGAAAAGTGGAGGAGAAATTGTTGAAGTTACACATAAGGAAGGCATCTGGGGTGGACAGGATCTATCCAATTATATTAAAGGAGGCAGCAAAGGAAGTAAGCAAACCCTTAGCCATAATTATGAGAGCTTCCTTGGACTCAGGGGAGGTCCCCATGGACTGGAGGTGTGCAAATGTATCACCAATTTACGAAGGAGGTTCAAAATGTGACACAAGTAACTACAGACCTATTAGTTTAACTTGTGTTCTGGGGAAAATAGTGGAATCGCTAGTTAAAGAAGCATTGCAGGATCATCTAGACAAGACTGCAATAACAGTTAAGAAACAGCATGGGTTTGTCAAAGGGGGAGGTCTTGTCTGACCAATTTGATTGCTTACTATGATGTGGACACAAAGGAACTGAATGCCAAAAATAATTTTGATATCATATACTTGGATTTCAGGAAAGCTTTTGATACTGTTGCACATGGAAGACTGCTGTACAAATTGGAGAGGTATGGCATCAAGGGTAAGCTGCTACAATGGATAAAGGGATGGTTGAGTGGGAGACAACAGAGTGGTAATCAATGGACACTGCTCTTCATGGACAAATGTTATTAGTGGAGTTCCACAGGGTTCGGTGTTGGGCCCATTGTTGTTTTGTATATTTATCAATGATATTGATGAAGGTATATTGGGTTTAATGTCCAAGTTTGCAGATGATACAAAGTTTGGCAGGGTTGTTAACGACAGTAATAACAGTATGCTACTCCAACTAGATCTAGATAAGTTGAGAAAATGGGCTGAGAAGTGGCAACTGAAGTTTAACATTGACAAATGCAAAGTTGCAAATCAATAACCAAAGAAAAACATACCAACTGGGTGGTACTACACTCAGGAAAGTGAAAAGTGAAAAAGACCTCAGGGTAATTGTGCAGCCAAATATGAAGTTCGCTGAGCAGTGCAGATGGGCTGCCAGGGCAGGTCATGGAGACTTGTCAATGATATATAGGAATTTTGCTAGCAGGGACAGGGAGGTAATAATCCTGTTATACAAGGCAATGGTCAGGCCACACCTAGAGTACTGTGTACAGGTCTGGAGGCCTCATTTTAGGAAGGATGTAGAGTTACTAGAATGAGTACAAAGGGCAACAAGATTGGTGAGGGGAACAAAGGGGTGCTCTTACCAAGAAAGGCTTAAGTTATGCAAATTTCAGTGCCTGGAGAGTAGGCACCTGCAAGGTGAGGGCACCTCCGTAACCAGGTGGGCAGGAGCAGCAGTGCGTAGCACACGCTTCTTGATTAGACCGGGGTTCGAGCCCGTGCCCACCAAATACGGAGGATGCGGAAAGGTCAGGGAATGACCACCACATATCCCCGGAGCAATATGGCCTTAGTTGCTAATGCTCCTAAAAACCAAATAACAACAACAACAACTGCAAGGTGATCTGATTGAGGTATATAAGGCCTTCAGTGGGTTGAGCAACTGAATGCTGATGGGATTCTTTTTTTTTTGTCTTGCTCAGTCTAAGAACCTAAGGGGGCACAGTTTCAAATTGAGGAAAGATAGTTGTAGAATAGATGTGCGAAATTTGCCTTTAGCCAGCAGGTAGTTGATTGGTGGAACAGGCTTCCATCTTTTGTTATGGAAGCTAATAGCCTAAATAAATTTAGGGCTGAGCTGGACAGGCATTTGGAACGAATGGAGGGATGAAATGGGAGGTTTTTTTTTTGGCTGATGCTGCATAAGCTTGCTTTCTTGCATCGTATGCCTCTACTAATGCTAAGTCACAGACTTTTGCTGTGCTGACAAAAAAAAAAAAAAAAAGTAGATCAGAAAATGACCTTTGAATTTATTCAAAGGTCATTCTTCTATTTGACCTTTGAATTTATTCAAACTGTCAGCCTTAACTACCTGCGAGGACAACTTGTTCCAGCAATCAATGACTCAGTGACTAAAAGAAAACTTACTACAATCTCTTCTAAATCTCATCTCCTGTAATTTGAATTTATGACCCTTAGTTCTGGAATTCTTTATAACAGTGAGAATTCCACCTTCATTAATTTTATTAATCCCTCTCAGAACCTTATAAATCTCAATCAGATCACCTCAGAGGTGCCTCGTTGCCAAGCTCTGTAGCCCACATATCGGAGTCTTTCTTCATACAGTCGTCCTTCTGCTGATCTCATCATTCGAGTTGCCCATCTTTGGACCCTTTCAAGAAGCTCAGTCTTTTTTCAGCTGAGGTCTCCATTCTTAAACACAGTATTCTAAATGTGGTCTTACAACTGACTCATACAGTGGGATTATGAGCTCCCTAAATTGATAGGACACTATGGGCTTTAATGCCTACCTGTTTATACCATTCAGAAAACTTCATATCTGCCCATATATTGTAACTCCTGGATCCCTTTCCTCCTACACTGTTTTTAATCCAATCCCACCAAGTATATAATTTATATGTGGGTTGCTATTCTGCAAGTGTAAGCATTAGGGCATTTATCAGCATTAAAACATAGCTGTCACTTCTCTATTTTTGAAGTTTGTGCAAGTCATCTTGAAGGATGACTTGAACAAACTTGGCAGTGATCATTAAAGACTCTGCCAATCTTTACGTCATCTGCAAATTTTGACATCATGCCTTCTATCCCGTCATTGATGTCATTTATGAAAATAAGAAACAACAGTGGTCAAGAACTGATCCTTGAGGGACCCTACCCCCGACATTACACGACTCTGAAGAATATTCATTAGCAACCCTCTGCCTTCTGCCCTGCAGCCATCCAACAATCCATCATAGAATCATACCAGTAATCCCAATCTGTTCAAGCTTATACAGTAACCTAATGAGAGACAGAGTCAAATGCTTTGCTGAAATTGTCAAAATTGTTCCCTAAATTTAGCTCTTGAGTAACTGTGTCAAACTAGTCTACTAAGTTAGTTAAGCATGATTTACCCTTAACAAGGCCATGTTATGTGTCCTTCAAAATGCGTATACTGTATATCTAAATGTCCCTGGATTGCACTCTTAATCATTGCCTCTAAAGATTTTTCCTACCACTGAAATTAGTTCACAGCTTCACTCTTAGAACTGCTTTTATGTTTTGGCAATACATTGGCACTTCTCCAATCCAAAGGAATCTCCCTTGAGTCCAAAGATGCCTTCATAATTAACTTCAATGGTTCAATACATTCCCTCAAAACTACAGGTTATGTGCCATCAACTCCATGAGCCTTACTTGCCTTTATGCCCAAAAGTTTTTCTAATAAACATTAATCTGTAATTATGGCATCACTAATTTTGTATGGCTCAGCCTCACTCACACAGCCTTTTCTTCAGCATGGAGGGTCTTTTGTCAGTAAAGACTGATTCAAAGTACCTATTCAATTCATCTGCAACATCAGCTGGGTTAGCTGATTTTCCCACACCCAGTGAACAAGGGTCTGATCTGATAAACTTACTCCTTCATTGTATTCACATATATGAAAAATTCCTTGTCCCCATTCTTTGCTCTCTTAGTCAATGCTTTCTCCTGTGCAGCCCTGACTTCCCTGACCTTATTTTTGGTACTGTTATAGATCAACTTTTACCTGTTGTAGGCTTCAGTACTTTTCATTGCTCTGTAACTGTCCCATGCTATCTTTTTCTGCTCTATTTGACCAGACACTCCATTTGACAATTGCATGATCCTGACAATGGTTCCTGTACTTTATGCCCTGTGATGCCATGTGATTTGTTAGTAATGATAAGGTCAAGTATATTCTCATCCCTAGTACATGCTGGTACAAATAATAATCTGTACAAATTATTATCATCTAGTTTATTTTAAAAAAAATTTCCTCATAGCGAGTTTCCCTCTCACTTATTCCAATCAATCTGGGGCAGATTAAAGTCACCCATAATAAGACATTCACACTTACTTGCCCATTTTTTTACATTTAAAGACTTGACATATTCTTCACAATCTTCTTGTCTGTAGATTACTCCAACTCTCGTTATTACTTTGCTTTCAACTAACTCACACCACACAGATTCTATGCTGGCAGACTTGACAGAAGCTCTTTCACATTAAGGTCACTTTCGATAAGAAGCATGGCCCCTCCACCCCTTTTATCTTCACTGTCTTTCCTAAATACATTATACTTACTGCAGTAGAACTCATCATCACCAATTTTTGGTTGGCACCATGTTTCTGTTAGCCCTATTATATCAGCATTAGTTTTCGTAACCAGTAATTCAAATTCAGCCATTTTATTGACAACACTCGTGATATTACTATAGACACAGTTGAGACTAAGTAATCTTCTGTAGTTTACTACCTTGACACACTCCTTGAAGTTATTTAGGTTTGTATCCCAAGCTTTATCTTCCCCCTCATTTGAGACATTGCCACCCTCAAAACATCTTATCAATGTCGGCCATTGTGGCAACAAAAAAGAATTCATGAGGTGAGCACAAGCTTTACTTTAAAACCCATATCATCAAATAAATGTGGATCTAAATTTCCCTTCCCCCCTAATTATTAGTTTCCCTGAACCCTTGTGGTATCCTCAATGATACTGGCACAAATCCTTGCACCACCTTTGTTTAAATGAATACCATCTCTACAAAATAGATTCTTTCTACCTAAAAATGCGGGCCATGCTGATAAAAATCCCCATACCCACCCCATAGCCTTGTAGATTCCCTCAAGTCTCAAGTTAATCCACAAGGCTTTCAATATATAATCCCTCCTATCTTGTCTGAGCAGAATTGCAGATACATATACATTCTGACCTAACTTGCAGAATTTTTTCAGCATAGTTCTATATTTATCAAACAGATGGTCAGGTTGTGTATGCTTTTAATATTGTTAGTCCCTGCATGAATAATAATTCTCTCTTTACCTCCCTTAAAATCTGACAATCTGTTGGTAACATAATCAATTGTTGCTCCATGGCAAACACACTGCTTCTAGACCATCTATCTTTATTATAAAAAAATGCTACCTGTTTTCCTGACAACAGTCTCCCAATAAAACTAGATCACCTTCGACCAGAGCAGTCTGCACTTGTCTCTTCTTTTCTGGGACTCAAATCAGGGGTGTGTCACTTGGCAGGTCAGGAGGTACTCGAGTCTCTGATGAATTCTCAGTTACATTTGTCTTTAGGGCAAGCACTTATTTTTTCAGTGACTCAAATTCTTCTCATAATGCACCAAATTATAATTTGAGATCAGTACGCTCCTTACATTTCTTGCAAACAAAAGTCACCAGATGAGCTCGATTTATCTACTAGACCAACCTTAGAATACATGCCACAGGCTATACAAATGAAGAAATCTCAACTCACTATGGAAATGCCTACAGGCATTTCCATTTGAGTCCTGACATCACTGGACTTTGTATTATAAGTGGATCTTGTAGCAACCATAATTTAAGTAAAATTTAAATTTACAATATATTACAGAATTTATGTTAACAAACTATTGCAGAAATTAAACTGTTGCAAAACTTAAATCAATAAAAAGAAGATAAATTTAAACTATACCAGACAAAAGTTACGAAATTCTGCAAAAATATTGATAACAAAGGCTATATGAATATTAAGCTGTTCTTTCCAAATACTTTACAAATTTAAACTTACAATATGTTACAGAAATTGAATTAACAGAGTACTGCAGAAATTATATTGCTGACAGAACTTTAACCACTAGTGAAATTAAATTAACAAAAGTTAGTAAGCTCCTGCCAAGATATCGATAGCAAAGACTATATGAATATTAAGCTGTTGCTTTCCACTTATCAAAATACAAACATAAACTAACCTACGTGGCTATAGGAATTCAAATTATATATTAACTACAGTTTAGTGTATTAAGAATGGACTCTGTAGCTGAGTGGTCAGGAGTGGGAGTGCAGTAGCACATGCTATTTGAGTAGACCAGGGTTCAAGCCCCTGGCTGCTAAATATAGTTGATCTTCCAACCTGCACTGGACCAGCATGGCAGATTATGGTCCATTTCTCTCAACATGACTTGTTGTGAGGAGGCTTCCATCCTGCAGTGGATTGATAATGGCTACAGTTTACCTTTACCTTTTAGCATATTAAAATAAAAAAATTATTTCAAAAACTAAACTGCGATGAAGAGCCTTGGAACACAGCCAAATGCTGTAGTCTCAGTCCCACATGAAATGTATAGTACATTTGTTCCATAGTTGTAACAGTAAACTCATCCAAGCATTTCATAACAACTTCAATAATTCTATTTTAAACTCACTGCAATGAAGCATTTATTTATCCTACAATGTATACCTACATGAAATCATTCAGCCTTCAACACAAACACAATATACCAAAGTAGCTCTTGTGCCAATAAACCTATAAACAATGCAACTTTGAATAAATATATCAATAACAATATATATTTCAATTTCTTTTTAATCTAATTAAATAGAAAGTAAATATATTTAAATCTGTATGCTTACTTTTTTGCTGATTATGTCTGCATAACTTTATACGTTATTGATAATTGGTTTCAGAAGTTGTATCAAGATTCCAATATTTTTATTGTAATCAACTATTTGTGTGGTGTGATTAATTGTTAATATTGGTGGTATTTATGTAATTAATCAGGTCAGGAAAGGCACATGCTTGGGGGGAGGCGTCAGAGGCCTAGACATTCTTCAAGGTCAAAATTATAATTTGAGCATTATGGCATGGCTTTCCCCCCCTCTTGTATTTGTGTCCTGACTGAGCTTTATTCTTGTATTGTTTTAACATTGTTAAATTTCTGTGTTTATTTAGATGATTGCTATGTCCTTTCCAGAATCAGGTTAGGTTATTTGTAGATTATACAGCTATTAAAATATTGGATAGCCAGGTTAGGTTAGGTAAGACATGAAAAACCAGAAAACAGTTTTGTGTGTGTGTGTAATATATAAATCATTAAATATATATTAAAATTTTTAACATATCTTTTCATTATAAAAATATAGGATTTAGTTTTTTATGGGAACACTGTATTATATGCTATAAAAGAAGTTATTTTTGCAGTCATTCAGTAATTTTTTTATTGTTTTTAATAAAGAAATATTAATAATGTTGAAATTCTTAAAATTTTTTCCATATTTGTAATTACTGTTCCATAATTGTTGATGTTATCTCATCCATATTATTAATGCTACCAATTTTGAAGACATTTCTGATATTTTTTCTTTTTTTATATATATATATATATAGATTTAACTCATTGTTTTGGAAGTAGTGCAAAAAAAGCTTATTTTTTGTAATTATATATCAAGCGTATATATTTTTATAATGCATAGACTGTGATGTAAGAAAACTGTGGCTTTCAATTACCTATTTTTTTATAATATATCTATTTCAATATTTTGACTTAAAATTTTATTTTGTAATAGCAATTTATAATCACTGTTTTGATATTGTCTTCTGCAGTATATCAAATAGTTGATAACCAACTATTTTATTGAACTGCCATATTAAAAAATCAACAAAAAATACAGCCCATGGTTTAAATATAGAAATTTCTTCTTACTCAACAAAGCTTTCTCATACAAATTATTTGTGTTTCTATTTTTTTTCAGTAAATTGCTCTTTGAAAATATAATAATATTATTATTATAATTAGCCATATTGTTCAAAAGGAAGCCTGGTGCTTTTGCTGCACCAGCCAGAAAAAAAATTTCTGAGTTACCCTGAGAGAGAGAGAGAGAGAGAGAGAGAGAGAGAAAGAAAGAAAACAAGTCAGAAGTAAAAGGAAATCACCAAGGAAGAGAAGAATGATGATATCCAGGTCAGGACCCTGGGTGCCAAGCCCATACTCACCAGATATAAGTCCCTGAGGTTGTATGTCCACTATTTTGCTTTACAAATCTATTTTTAAACAATATAAAAGTTTAATATGTATTGATATAATGTATAAAATGAAATATTAATAAAAAGAACTTATATATATATATATATATATATATCAGTACTTGCATTCCTTGATTTCCATCTATATATTTGAGTTGATATTTTAAATAACAAAGTAAATGTTTTTATTACATAGAAATACTATACAGGGTGTATCCAGGCCTGGACCAAGGTATTTCTGCTCCCTGGGCAGAAAGATTTTTTGACACCCCTTTATTAAGGATATATATATATATTTTTTTTATTTTTCATGAGTTGTAAAATTTGGTACCACATTAAAATTAAGTACTACATATGGGAAGCAGTAACCCCAGAGTAACGTATCAACTCTGTGGTACTACACTGACAGTGGTAGAGAACAAAAAGGAGCTGGGGGTAATTGTGCAGGCAGATATGAAGATTTCTGATGGCACTCTGGGCAAGGGCCCTACTAGCTCGTACCTTAATCCACCACTGGGTGTATTGTAATATGTGGGCTCCACTTCAGGGACCTAAGAATAACAACAAAAAAAAGTTCATGCAAACATAGGTCTGATTTCACCTTGTTTCCAAGTTACAGCCAATTTTGTGTCCCAGCAGTTTTTTCCACAAACTGAGTTAGCATAGCTGGCTCCATTCAGCTGTTTACGAACAGTACTCAAGAGAGTACTCAATATCTCAGAGAGTGCATTGCTGATAGTTATGTAAGCAAGATCGAGTAGTGTTGTTTGAGTGAGTTCAGTTAGTTCTTGTGTCAAGACTACTTTTGGAGTTCGCTATTAACATTTTGATACTGTGCATTTGTTATAATAATGGAGGCTTGTTCAAATTGAGAGATGGCAGACATGCATCTCATGTGTGTACTTGCTAGATGCAGCCGAGACAAGACCTCTGTATGCAGCAATCTTCCCTAATTGTCATGTGCCAAATAATACCTTTCAGCGAATGCATGAATGCCTTGTGGAAACTGGTTCATTTAGAAAATGAGTTTTAGATGGTGGTAGACCCATCAGAACAGCAAATCCCACAGACACCTGAAACTTTTGAGCGTGTAAGGTGGTATGTGATGGTGTTTGTAGGTTTGTTTTCAGGCATAATGGTGTCATTTTGATTATAATTGCCTGGAAATCAGCATTTAAGGGACAGTACTGGATAATAAGGGACAGTAGCTGAGAGGTGGCAAATGAAGTTTAACATTGACAAATGTAAGTACTACATATTGGAAGCAGTAACCCCAGAGTAACATATCAACTCTGTGGTACTACACTGACAGTGGTAGAGAACAAAAAGGAGCTGGGGGTAATTGTGCAGGCAGATGGTCTGCAAGATTAGCTCATGGTGTCTTGTCAATGATATACAGGAATTTTTCTAGCAGGGATAAGCAGGTGATTATTCCCTTGTATAAGGCAATGGTCAGGCCACACCTTGAGTACTGTATACAGGTCTTCTGGAAGCCTCATTTTAAGAAGGATGTAGAGCTGTTGGAACGAGTACAGAAAAGGGCAACAAGATTAGTGAGTGGAACAAAGGGTTGCTCTTACGAAGAAAGGCTCAAGTTTTGCAAATTACATTGTCTGGAGACTAGGCACCTGCAAGGTGACCTGATTGAGGTGCATAAAGCCTTGAATGGTTTGAGCATGCTCAATGCTGATGGGATTCTTCCTCTTGCTCAGAATAATCACCTGAGAAGGCATAAATTCAAATTCAGGAAAGACATGTAGGATAGATGTGTGGAAGTTTGCCTTTAGTCAGAGGGTAGTTGGTTGGTGGAACAGACTTCTATCCTTTGTTGTGGAAGTTGATAGCCTAAATAAATTTAAGGCTGAGCTGGACAGGTATTTGGATCGAACAGAGGGGTGAAATGAGCGTGTTTTTTTTTTTTTTGGCTGATGCTGCATAAACTTGTTTTCTTGCATCATATGCTTCTACTAATGCTAATGGAGAAGTTGAGCTGTTTGTGTAGGGCAAGGTTTGTCAAGCTGGAAGGTGGAATGTAATGTGCTACCATCAGCAAATCTATGGATAGGATATCCAGTCAATAAAAGAAAGTAATTAATATACAAGAGGAACAGAATGGAAGAAAAAACTGAACCTTGGGAACACCAGTGTTACTGGTGAAGTTAAAAGGCCAAGAGCCAATCATCACACAGTGAGCGGTCAGATAGAAACTCAATTGCGAAACAGCAGTTGGCAAAAAGTCGAGTAGGTCATAGGCCTCCTCCACATTTGTTTCTCAAGAAGAATTGGAGAAGACCTGTTACTTGCTCACCGTTTTCTTAACAGATGTCCAGAGCTGAATCTGGAATGTCCACAAGAATGCAATATTGTTTAGCATCTTGAGCATGCCTTTTCGTAGAAAATAGGTCTAATTTAATGCCAATATTCTACTTTGGGTCTCAATAAAAATTGTTGCATATAAAATTTATGACCATTTAAAATTTCTTATAAAAAACGTGAAAAATTTTAAAATTTAAAAAAAAAATTTTTTTAAAAACTTTTTAAAAAAATTTTAATTCTAATGGAAATAAAAAATCTTTATATTTATATGATATTTTTGTATGTCCCTTGTAAACAATGAATACTCCACCCATTGATTGGAGTGTGAGTTACTATAAAAAAAAAGCGGAAATTTGCATATGAAACTTCATCAAATGAACACTATTGATCCAACCAAAAGGTTTGAAATGGAATTTTTTTAATATAATGATTGATGTAGCTATTGTTAGCTTATAAGAAAGATTTGATCAGATGAAAAATATCCTCGGCTTTTCATCATATTGCAAAATCTGAAAACTTCATGAATTTATTTTAAGTGCAATACAAATGAAATGTCCCGCTGCCGAAGACGGGGGCAGCGACATCGATGCCAAAGAATTACTTCAAGAAATCCAATCTTTCCATGTTTTAAAAAGGAAAAAAAAAAAATGTTAGCTTAGAATTATTGACATTTATTTGTTAGTTGAATTATATCCCAACATCATTTCTCTTCGGAAAGGAGTTTATCAAGACTCAAAATGATTAAAACATATTCATGAGCAACGATTGGCCAAGAAAGAATTAATGGATTGGCCATTTTGTCAATAGAATAAGATATACAAAAGGATATAAAAACAGAAGTTATAGACAAATTCATCTCGAGTAAATGTCGTAAGGTTATGATGCAAAAACTTTTAAGTTTATATAAATAATGTACTATTTTTTTTTTTTTTTTATGAAAACCCCAAACACAAGAGGTATTAGAACCTATAGTGCTTAGTACCGTGCATGGGTTGGGAAGACGAAAGAAGATATTTGTTTACGTTAGATTTGAACTTTTGTAGACTAATTTTCGGGAAATACGTATGAAGGAAGGTTATTCCAGAAAACGGCAGTTGAATGAATAAACGAGGAAGATGAAAAGTTGGTTCTGTGAGTTTGAAGTTAGACAGTAAATGAATGCTGGCCGTGGTGGCACATGTTCGGACTGTTTTTGAAAGAGAGTGGAAATTACAGAAGGCAATTCAGAAGAACAGTGCCCATGGAAGTATCTGTGGAAAAGGCAGCAGAAACAACATCTGTGAGACAGAGTGGAGAGACTCTGTTAGAAATGAGTCATTAATTAACCTAATTGCCCTTTCTGAATGGAATCTAGAAGCCCGAGAGGTTTTGGGCAGAGGTGTATTGCTAAAAAAAATAGTACCAGAACGCTCGTTCTCCAAAAGACTATGATAACAGCACATCGACTGTACAGTAACTGAATAAGACAGACTTACGGTTCATAGAACAACCAGTTCTAGCATTCAGCTCATGACGAATCAAAATGCAGTGTGTTCGCACGCATCACGGTATATCCCATTTCCTGGATCTCTTTATCTAACATTGTACTTTAGTAAGAAATGTTCAAGTTTCATTGTGAAATTTATATTTTTGTTTTTAAATAAATTTTTAAAGAAATCTATTAATTTTAAAGATTACTATTAATATATATTTTTAGTAGCAATGGGCAAAATAGATATTTCTCCCTCCCCTTTGTGCCGTTGTTTCATAATATTAGGTGTATAAATTTAATGATTTTCTATTATGACATTTAGAAAAAAATACCAGAATGTTGTTTCGGTGCATTCCAGACTGAATACAATACTAATTTTGGGGGAAAAGACCCAGATGTGGGAACAATATTCCGTGGTAGGGTGGTGCGATTTGTATGGAGTGAACAGCTGTTTGGAAGAAAAATAACGTCGAAAGCGAAAGAGAAAACCAAGTTTTTTAGATGTAGGGGAAGCAATATTTGTAATGCCTTTGTGAAAAGAGAGACTAGAAGTCAGGAGATCAGCATTTAAGGAATTGGTAGCAGATATTAGAGAAGTTGAAGCTGATTGAACAGTGCGAGGTTTCGCAAACTGGAAAGCAGAATGCAATGTGCTATCATCAGCAAAACTATGGATAGGATTTCTGGTCAATCGAAGAAGACTATTAATATAGAAGGGGAAAGAACTGAACCTAGAGGGACACCAGCATTAGTGCTTTAGTGGAGAAGTTAGAAGACAGAGAGCCATCATTCTCAGTGAGTGGTCAGAGAGAAAACTGGATAACCAATTACAAAAAACCGTTTGCAAATCATAAGATGGAAGCTTGTTTAGAAGACTTTTATGCTAAACACGATCGAAAGCATTTGAGATACCAAGAGCAACTGCTTGTGTTTCACCGAACTTTTCCATTGAATGTGTCCATAAATGGGTAACAAACCAGAATATCACCAGTGGATCGACACTGATGGAATCCATTTTGGCGATCATTGATCATACGGAAGGTTTCTAGATAGTTTTAGAGTTGGCGATTAATTGATTTCTCCATTACTTTAGAAAGAGTAGAAGTAATTGCAATGGGACGATAATTGGATGGGAGGGACTTGTCACCCTTTTTAGAAACTGGCTGGATATCAGCAAAAGAAAAAACACATTTAGAATAAGAAAGTGAAAAAAGACAACAAAAACCAGGAGTAAGTTCATGAGATATTGGATTTTGAGAACAAGTGAAAAAATACTATCTGGGCCTGGAGCTTTCTTGGCATCACGATTCGTCAAAATCCTGACGGAAGACCACAGGAGGCATTCAATGGAGCGTGTTGGGAATGGTGGGGGGATGTTTTACCAAGGTCATTAATGTATGAGTTGGAAGAAAAATGGGATGCTGGCAGGTCGGTCGGCTTTATCCTTGCCTGAGCGACAATAAAATATTTGGTTTTGATAGAGGTGGGAGCAGAGATGGGCAAAAGTTGCGGCCAATAGCTTTGGCAAGAGACCGGAATGCTCGGCTACCATTATGGCAAGAAGCAAGTTTTCTACACTTAGCCTGTTCAAAATCTAGTTTGAACTGATTAATAACTGCTTAACAATTGTTGCAAGCTTTAGTGTAGGCATAAAATGAAACTGAAGAATTGGTAGCAAGCCAATTACGATATGCAACATTCTTCTCTTGAACAGCCTTAGCACGTTCTTATGGGCCTATATGAGAGCTTGAAGGACAGGGTGGATGCCCTCGAAGAAACTAAATTGAGGGGCCCATCAAGCTCTCAGCTGCCCACATCAACGCCAGAGCTTGCACTTGGGCATCGCGTGACACAGAGACAACCCCCAAGGCAGAATGCGCTGGTCCCGAAGGAACTAGTAGTTGTTGGTGACTCTATTGTCAGGGAAACGGGGAACATGCTTTGTAAAAAAGATAGGTGGAACAGGACCAGGGTATGTCTGCCAGGGGCAAAGGTTGATGACGTTGTAGAGCGAATATCATTTTTTAAGGGCACAAAAGGTGATATAGTTGTACACGTTGGCACTAATAATATTAAGAGTAGGAGACCGGCAGAATTACTTAACAAGTACAGGTCACTGTTGAACAAAAGCCGAGAATTAGGGTTGAATTTGAAAGTGTCTGCAATTCTGCCCAGACACGATAGGAGGGAGTATATGATGAGAGCCTTGTCGATCAATTCGGCCCTGGAAAGATTGTGCAAGGCTCAAGGGGTAGAATTTTTTTCAGCCTGGACTGTACTTGTTAACAGGAGAGATTGCTTCTACAGGGATGGGATACACTTAAATAGAAAGGGTGCAAGAATATTTGCTGATGCTATCGAGGCAGTGTTAGGTGGGTCGGAAAACTGCTAGCTTGGGGGGAGACAAAGACCAATAGATTGACAGTAGCCACTGGCAGAGGTGAAAGAGATTCTTGCACTGCTTCTATTAGAATCAGCAGAAGCCTGAAAAATAAGATGCATGGTATTTCAGAGACTGCTGGGAGCCATTGCGGTACAAGTAAACACATGGGTTGTGTTAGGGTAGCTAAGAATAGAAACAGGTGCAGGTATACTTGCGTGTACACCAATGCTAGGAGTTTAGTAAATAAATTTGATGAATTTGAGGTATTGCTCAAAACATCGAAGGCAGATATTGTTGGGATATCAGAGACGTGGTGTCACACAGATATAAGGGATGCGGAACTGCAATTTGGGGAGTACAACGTCTACAGAAAGGATAGACAGGATAGGAAGGGGGGAGGTGTTATGCTATTAGTTAAGAAACACATAAAAACCAAGGAAGTGAAGCCAGTCGACATCGCTGGACAGTGCAGTGTGGAGTCAGTTTGGTGTGACATAAACATTGGGAGATCAAAATTGAGAGTAGGAGTGTGCTATAGGCCTAATGACTCTGATGAGTATAATAAGGAACTGTACAGGGAAATAGAGTGGGCCAGTAAATCAGAGTGTCTTATAATGGGAGATTTTAATTTCCCAGATATTGACTGGATTTTGGGGGCTGGTTACTCACACACTAGCAGGGCTTTTGTGGATTTATTGGATGATTGTTTTCTACATCAGCATGTTCGGAAGGCAACTAGAGGGAGTAATACTCTTGATTTGATTATCAGCAGTGATTCTTCATGCATTAAGAATCTGCAGATAAATGAACCACTAGGTGGCAGTGATCACAGTGTGCTGAAGTGGGATTTACTCAAAGAGGTAACTACCATTAGGGGTAAAGGGAAGGGTTATTGCTTCCGTAAAGGCGACTACGATGGACTGAGACAGTATTTAAATTCTATACAGTGGGACCAACTGATGATGTTACCAACAGCAAATTCAAAATGGGAAGCATTCAAAGAACTTATCTTGGAAGCTACTAGGCTTTACATACCAACTAAGAAATATTGTTCAAGGTTTAGGCCAAAATGGATGTCAGATGAACTAATGAGGCATATGGCAGAGAAGAAAAATGCATGGGATACATACAAATTAACACATGACACAGAAGCCTATGATAGATACAAGTTGATATGCAACCAAGTTACAAAGGAGGTTAAGCAGGCGAAGGCAGATTACGAGAAATCCTTGGCAAGGGATGCAAAGAAAAACAGCAAAGAGTTCTTTACTTATGTAAACTCTAGAAGGAAGGGGATGAATCAGATTGGTCCACTTGATATTGATGGGTCAAGTGTTGATGATCCTGCTCAGGTAGCTAACAAACTAAATGAATATTTTGCATCGACATTCACACATGAGGAGGTATTCAGCGAGGGGAATGCCAGAGGTGTATTCAACTCTAGCAGTAAGCTACAGAATCTTGAAATAACTGGGAGTAAAGTGGAGGAGAAACTGTCGAAGATAAACACAAGAAAGGCACCCGGGGTGGATGGGATCTATCCAGTTATATTAAAGGAGGCAGCAAAGGAAGTAAGCGAACCCTTAGCCATAATTATGAGAGCTTCCTTGGACTCAGGGGAGGTACCCATAGACTGGAAATGTGCAAATGTGACCCCAATTCACAAAGGAGGATCAAAGGCTGACACAAGTAATTATAGACCTGTGAGCTTAACTTCTGTTCCAGGAAAATTAATGGAGGCACTGGTTAAAGAAGCACTGCAGGATCATTTAGACAAGACTTCAGTTATAGCTCAGACACAGCATGGTTTTGTTAAGGGGAAGTCTTGCCTGACCAACTTGATTGGATACTATGATGCAGTCACAAAAGAACTGGATGCAGGGAATAACTTTGATATTATATACTTGGATCTTAGAAAGGCTTTTGATACTGTTGCACATGGAAGACTGCTACACAAATTGGAGCAGTGTGACATTGGAGGCAAATTGCTGCTATGGATAAAGGGGTGGTTGAGGGGGAGAAGACAGAGAGTGGTAATCAATGGACACTGCTCATCGTGGGCTGATGTTATTAGTGGAGTCCCTCAGGGCTCAGTGTTGGGTCCATTATTGTTTTCTGTATTTATAAATGATATTGATGATGGTATATCGGGCTTAATGTCCAAGTTTGCAGACGATACAAAGGTTGGCAGGGTTGTCAAGGACACTACTGACGCTATGCTGCTGCAACAGGATCTGGAAAGGTTGAGCAGATGGGCTGAGAGGTGGCAAATGAAGTTTAACATTGACAAATGTAAAGTACTACACATGCGAAACAGCAACCCCAGAGCAACGTATCAACTCTGTGGTATTACACTGACAGTGGTAGAGAATGAAAGGGACCTGGGGGTGGTTGTGCAGGCAGATATGAAGTTCTCTGAGCAGTGCAGACGGGCTGCAAGAGTAGCTCATGGAGTATTGTCAATGATATACAGGAATTTTTCCAGCAGGGATAAGGAGGTGATTATTCCATTGTATAAGGCAATGGTCAGGCCACACCTAGAGTACTGTATACAGGTCTGGAGGCCTCATTTCAAGAAGGATGTAGAGCTGCTGGAACGAGTACAGAGAAGGGCAACAAGATTAGTGAATGGAACAAAGGGGTGCTCTTACGAAGAAAGGCTTAAGTTTTGCAAATTACAGTGTCTGGAGACTAGGCACCAGCGAGGTGATCTGATAGAGGTGTATAAAGCCTTGAATGGTTTAAGCATGCTCAATGCTGATGGGATACTTCCTCTAGCTCAGAAAAATCACCTGAGAGGGCATAAATTCAAATTGAGGAAAGACAGATGTAGGATAGACGTGCGGAAATTTGCCTTTAGCCAGCGGGTGGTTGGTTGGTGGAACAGACTTCCATCCCTTGTGGTGGAGGTTGATAGCCTAAATAAGTTTAAGGCTCAGCTGGACAGGTATTTTGAACGAACAGAGGGGTGAAGTGGAAGTGGTTTTTTTTTTTTTTTTTTGGCTGATGCTACATAAGCTTGCTTTCTTGCATCAAATGCCTCTACTAATGCTAAAATGCTAATGCTAAAAAACCAAAGTTTAGATAAAGGTCGAGATTTTAAAGTGGAGTGTGGAACAAAGGATTCCATTCCTACAAGAATAATTTCAGTGACACAATCTGAGCAAACGTTGACATCAGAAGTTTTGAAACAATAATCCGACCAAGGAAAAGAAGAAAAGAAATCTCGTAGGTCACCACATTTTGCATTCTTGTAATGCCAAACAATATGAGGTTGGGAACAGCCATGAGATAAAGGCTCCATTGGAGAAGAGATAATCACCAAGTTGTGATCTGAGGTGACTAAGGGACCACTCATTTCGACTGTGCACTTAGAAGTGTTGTTTGTGAGAAAAGGATCAAGTGTGTTGGCTGTATGGTTAGGATTGTCCGGTATTCTGGTAGGTAAATGAACGATCTGTGCAAAGTCATTAGAAATTGCAAAAGCCTCAGCATCTCGACCAGCAGGATCTATGTGACTAGAAAACGAAAGCCAACTGGAGTTGTGAACATTAAAATCACCAAGGAAAATTACCTCAGTGTTAGGAAAGTTGGACTGGAGAAAGTCAAGTTGCAAAGAGTTCCAAGTGATTAGTGGAGTTTGGAGAACGGTGGAGACAACAGATGAATTAGTCAGAATGAGGTAGAGAGATTTTAAGCCAGAGAAAATCGAAAAGAGGAGATTCCAAATTACCAAGTCTTTGACAGGGAATATCGGAACAGACGTATGCACAAGTACCACCAGTGAGGCGAAAGGAATCATACAGGAATAATTTGGAGAACTGAAATAAACAGTGGTTGAATCAGACGATAACTTAGATTCTCTCAGAAAAAGTACATGGGTTTTGGCAGAAATACTGTAAGTGGAAATGGACATCATTGAGATTAGAACTGATACCACGTATATTTGTCAAATGAACTAGGAAGTGTTTGGGAGGTTTAGATCTTTTCGCAGAAAAGTTTGCTCTATTAGTTTGACAATTCATGGTGTGTTTAATAGTAAGAAAAATGTGTGTGGGGGGGGGAACATACTGTATGAAGTAATGAAATATTTGGATATGGCATACACATGGTAAAAATATACCATAACGTGGCTTTGACATTGCCCCCTATATACACACTGCTCGGACTCCCTCTAGTGACTATCTGGCAGAGTAGAGGTAGTAACTTGATACACTGACTTATCCGCAAACCTCCTAGAGAGTTACCAATAGGTTCGGTCCGGTGTACTAACTAGTGGCCGGCCTGCGAACACCCTTTCAGAGCTGTACTAGTCAAAGTTTAAAGGAATAATTATGATTTGACTAATTTTTAGGTGTTTCCTTTATGTTTTAAATTTTACGAATTCCATCTTTAATTTTTGCGAGGGCGCCCAAGATGAATATTTCGCTTGGGGTCAACAGAAGTCTAAGTTAGGCACTGCCACAACTCTTTGACTTCTTGACTAAGAAGTCAAAGAGTTGTGGCAAAGAGAAATCAAAGAGAAGTCAAAGAGTTCTATCTGTCCCCTGATGTTTTCTGGAGGTTGCTGGTGTTGGGCACTGTTATGTTGATCGGGTAATGTAGGTAGTCCTTTCTTTCTTGGCATGAGGGGATTGTCTGGTCTGTTGTGCAGGATTGCTTTATCTATTAGGGCAATCCCAGTACAGTTTGTGAGTAGGAGTCTAGTATATCCCCGAAGACTACTATAGAGAATTACACAAGGAGCGGGGGAATAATGCTAGCAGTGGAGAAGATGGATTGCAAATTAGTAACACATACGACATACCCGATATTCTTCCTGATGAGGTAGAACATGCATTGAAGAAAATGAAGAATCAGAAAGCTCCGGGGGAATATGATGTTTCTGTAGAGTTGTTAAAATTGGGAGGAAGAGATATAACACAAAAACTGGCAAGACTCTTCACAAAGTGTATTAGAAAAGTTGTGACGCCTTAGCAGTGGAATAATGCATTCATAGTTTTGCTGCATAAGAAAGGAGATAAATCAGAAATTGGAAATTATAGACCAATTAGCGTGTTATCCCACATCTACAAGTTGTTCACAAGGGTCATTACTAACAGATTAGAAAGAATACTTGATGAGAATCAACCGAAAGAGCAAGCTGGCTTTAGGACAGGATTCTCAACTATGGATCACCTTCACGTAATATCACAGCTAATGGAGAATGAATATAAAACACCATTACGCCTGGCATTTGTGGATTATGAAAAGGCATTTGACTCCATACAGAATAAGGCAATGTTTCGGGCACTGGAAAGACAAGGCATAGATACCCCACATATTATCCCTTGTAATTATGATTTTGAAGAAAATATATCAGAATGCTACCTCCTTTATTAGACTACACAAAGACAGTAGGAAATTTAAAATCGAGAAAGGAGTTCGAAAATTAGACACAATATCTCCGAAGCTGTTTACTGCTGCCCTTGAGGAAGCTTTCAGAAGATTTGACTGGTCGCAGAAAGGAGTCAATGTGAACGGAGAGTACCTAAACCATTTACGATTTGCAGATGACATTGTGGTCATAAGCCACGATCCCAAAGAATTAGAGGAAAATCTTAATCAGTTATGCACAGTTAGTAAGGATTTTGGACTAAAGATGAATATGGCTAAAACAAAAGTAATGATGAACAAGTATGCACAGAAAGGGAAATAATGATTGAAGGAGCTGTAATTGAAAAGGTGGAGTCATATACTTATCTGGGACAAGTTATTAGCTGTAATAATGATAAATGGCTGGAAGTCAAGAGAAGAATAAATTTTGGACGGATAGTATTCAGGAAATATAATCACATACTGAAGAGCAATGTCCCAGTTTATCTGAAAAGTAAAATAATCAACCAATGTATACTCCCCACCATGACTTATGGAAGTGAAACTTGGGCACTCACCAAAAGAATGGAAGAGAAGCTGAGAACTACACAGCGAAGAATGAAACGAATTATATTGGGAATCAGACTGTTAGATAAGAAGAGAAACACGTGGACTAGGCAGCAAACTCAAGTAAAGGACATTCTTATCAAAACTAAAGAAATAAAATGATCTTGGGCAGGACACATAGCTCGAAGACATGATGACAGATGGACTAAGAAAATAACAGAATGGTACCCAAGAGGAGCTAGAAGAAAACCTGGAAGACAAAGGCGGAGATGGATAGATGAAATTCATGAGTTTTGGGGTAGTAAATGGATGGCCGTGCTTAAAACAGAAGGAACTGGAAAGTTGCTGGAGAGGCCTTCATCCTGCAATGGATTGAAAATGGCTGATGATGATGATGATGATGATATTTCCGAGGTTCGTATATGTAATGTAGTACATTTTCTTTGATCAGTTGGTGTTTTTTTCTGCTGGCATGGTGCTAGTATAGTTTGTGATAGAAGTTGTGTTGGAAGCTAATTTATTATTATTATTAGCCATATGGGTGAAAGGAAGCCTGAGACTTATGCTGCACCAGCCAAAAAAAAAAAAAAAAAAAAAATTCTTAATTACCCTGAGAGAGAGAGAGAGAGAGAGAAGAATGATGATATCCAGCTCAGGAACCTGGGTGTGCCAAGCCCATAATCACCAGATGTGAGCCCCTGAAGTTATCTATACAGTATATATAGTCATGATGGAGATCTCTTATGCGGTGAAACGCCTTTGTTGCCCACCTCTTTGTTTCTTCTGTATGTTTGAGTGGGGTTCTCCTTGTTGTGCGCCGTTTTTGTATCTTTCTTATGACTTGTCAGATCAGTGCTGTGTTTTCTTGGGAGTAATCTCAGGTTCTTTATTGCCTGGAAACTCGGATTTTTTATCCAGCAAAGAGGTCTTTGCATCCGATGCTCCTGAAATCCTACACTTGTACCTATCGTTGAATGAGGACATTGCGATCTGCAGTGTCAGAAGGTTCTACTTGAGGCTGTCCAGGTATTCTTTGCCCTCCGATTATAGGTTTCATGTAAGTGTTGTGCATCTCTTTCTTGAGGATGGTCTTTATTTTTCTGATCACCCTTCTGGGTAGCACAATTGGTAAAATTGCCGTCCTCCCCACACTAGGTGGAAAAGACCTGAGTTCGAGTTCCATCGATTAGAGGAATTGTTATGGGCCTGTTTCACAACATGGCAGAGTTGAGAGATTAGCACAGTTTTTCTCCCGGAAACTCGGGTTTTCATCCAGCAAATCGACCACAGAACACCTGCAATTTACAGACAGTATACATGAGCAATATGGCCTTAGTCACTGATGCTCCTAAAACAATAGAACAATTTTTCTGATAAGCTTCTTACTTCTGTTAAGCTGTTAGTACTGGATCAGTTAGCCTGCTGTAGCCTTCTTTCCCACGTTGGCTCCTTATCTTTGTGATTTGTTTTCTATTGGTCTCTGGTTTTGCTTTTGTTCATCCTGGTTGCTGCTACAATGGCACAGTAAATGGTTGTGTAGATGGTGTATAATATTATTTCACTGTTGAGGTAATCTAGTATTCACTTACTGGCAATCTTTGACTTGTAGTATTCTGTTGGGTCATTTTCGGTATTGTGTGGATCTTTGTGGAGTCCATTCTCTCGATATCTGCTAGAGCTTTCTTCCACCCGCCTATTCTGGATATTGTGATCTCGTCTGTTTTCACTTCAGTTGCTTTGGGTTGTAGTTCTGGTACGTGGCATTCTCCAGTTCTGGTTTGGTTATATCCATATCGTTGTTCTTTGTATTTGGTTGCTCACATTCTGCTTTATTTTTTTTCCTACATTGCTGGAGCTATCATGTTCTCTTCATACCGATGGTCCGTTCCTAGTGTGCTGTTTGCTGTTCGGTGATCTGAAAAATTGTGAACTGTTCCAACCAGTTGTGTAGTTTCATCCTGTAAATGTCTCTAACTTCGTTACTTCATAGAATTCACTCAAGATAAACATTAATTTCGGTACTTTAAAGTCAGTAAGGAGGTGATTATCCCTTTTTATGGCAATGATCAGGCCACACCTTGAGTACTACTTACAGGTCTGGAGGCCTCATTTTAGGAAGGATGTAAAGTTGCTAGAACTAGTACAAAGAATGGCAACAAGTCTGATGAAGGAAAAAAGAAGTATGCTTACCAAGAAAGGCTTAATTCTGCAAATTGAAGTATCTGGAGACTAGGCCCCTGCGAGGTGATCTGATTGAGGTGTATAAAGCTTGGAATGGTTTCAGCAGGCTCAATGCTAATGGAATACTTCTCTTGCTCAGATTTCGAACGTGATGGGGCATAAACTCAAATTGAGGAAAGTTGTAGAAGAGTTGTGCGGAAATTTGCCTTTAGCCAGCGGGTAGTTGATTGCTGGAACAAACTTCCATCTGTCGTTGTGGAAGTTGATAGCTTAAAGAAATTCAAGGAAGAAGTCGACAATCCTTTGGAGCAATGGATGGGTGAAATGGGAATTTTTTTTTTTTTTTTTTTTGGCTATTGCTGTATGAGCTTGCTTCTTGCACCATATTCCTATGTTAATACTAATGCTAATTTTTTGAGGTCCAAGAAAAATACCATGTTTTAGCTTCGTTTGGGAATTTAGTACAAAATTGCAGCAATGAACTTCCTGAGGTAAAGCTTTCACAAACTGTTTTATTAAACCCAGTTTGATGTGTAAGGGTGGAAGGAGGATGTTTTTCGGGTATACTATTGATTTATGAACTCTTCCTTGATCCAGGCAACAAAATACTGGAATGCCAAGGTCTTTGGCCAGACCTTGACCTTCCAGTGTTTACTCCCTGCCCGAATGTCCCACTCACACAAAAAGTAATGCATATTTGTGTATCCAAATTTCTGTCCTAGTAATATGCCTCTCACTAGTCAGTAAGTACGAAGAACATGACCTTAATGTTTGTCACTAACTTCAAGTTCTCATATGTTTCTTTCAAATGCACATGGTGAGCCATACTGGAATTTACCCATATTTATTTCTATTTTGGAGCAAAGAGATTTCTCTTTGACGAGTCAATAAAAAGTCTTCGCTGTTTAGGAACTAATTCCGGAATAGTTTATTAAGTCATTTATATTACCGCAAAAAACCATTGACTCGTCCTCAGAAAAGTAGGAGACTAGTTTTTGGTTTTTGTGTGTGTGTACAATAAGAAAAACATCCCATGCACTAGAAGGTTTTTTGACTTAAATCTAGAACCAAGGACTTCTACAGATTCCTTTGGTAAATTTAAATCTCTTACCAGATAGTGGAGTACATGGTGTGAAAACAGTTGAGGGCGGACTCAATGTCTCCAGGTGTGTAGACTTCAGTTTCATCTTCAGAAGCTTTACTCTCTATTATTATTATATTACTATAATATCTCTATTATTTCAATCACTCTTTATTATTAGCACTCTCTATTACTTAATTATTATTATATTGTTTATTCAATAAACAGTAAGTGAAGGACATGAAATCGGCAAGTTATCTCTGTATGGGACTAATCTAACGGCAGATGGAATATTAGGATACACAGGGGACAGGAACATTCATGTGTTGTTGTGACGGACCCCAGGGTTCCCTCCATTAGCCGCTATTGCACTTCTTGTGTTGAAGCTTACGCCAGAACCGGCCATTTGTATGTAGTGTGTTAGGTGTGTAAATACACTGGTGTGTAAAATTTAAGAACCAGTCAGGTTTTCACCTGTAGCTTCTCATAGGAGTGGCCTGGATATGGGAAAAGCATACCAAACGAACCTCGTAAGGTACGTAAATGATGAAGGAAACAACTCCGACATAACAATGGAAACAAAACGGTACAAAGGGACTTTATTCAAAAATGGCAACAATAGCACTGGCTGCCATGATACAGGTGCATCACTGCCAAAGATGGAACAAAGGGAAGAGGTGGTCCACAGTAGGAAATATGACCACCCTTAATGTCGATGCAGGCTTTGCACGGCCTGTCCATACTTAGAACAATGTTGTTAAGTTCTTGCGGTAACATCGTCCCTTCCTCTGTCAGCGCCATCTTTAGCTGGTGAACATTTTCTGGTGGGTGTGGACGTGCCGATAGGCGTCTCCCCAGAGCGTCCCATACGTGTTCGATGGGATTTAGATCGGTCGGGGGGGATGGGCAGGCCAATCCATACGAACAATGTCCTTACTTTCCAAAAGCATATCAACAGCTGCAGTATGATGGGGTGTGGTGTTGTCATCCATAAACACGAACTCGGGGCCAATGGCACCTCGGAACAGACGCACATGGGGAAGGATCACCTCAGTACAGTAGCGTGCACCTGTTACAGTACCGCCTTCCAGTATCTGGAGTTGTGTACGTCTATTCAAGATTACGCCTTGCCAGACGAGAACACCTCGACCGCCATATCGATTCCTTTCAGTGATGTTTGCGGGGTGACACCGTGTGCCAACGTCTCGCCAGATTAGCTGACGCCCAGAATCGCTTTTGAGACTGAATCTACTCTCATCAGTAAAGAGTACCTTAAGTAAAGATTTTGTGGTTGTAACCTTTAGAAATAGCATTGGTCCTTAAGTTTTGCACACCAGTGTATTACGATGTGGTATGTTGTTATGTTGTCGGCCGGTACCTGGCTCTTAGCAGTTGGGAAACGGCAACACCTGTCACCACGTGTCACCCCCCAATCCATACCACGAGGAGGAGGCCAGACTCTACTATTATTTCATGCTAAGTCAACGCAGGACAAAGACCCAGGAAAACTCAACTAGAGACACGAGAAGAGAAAGACAGAAGGAGAAGTATGGGAACTGGAAGGGGAGGAAAAAGATAGAAAAGAGGGGGATCAGCAGAGGGATCGTCCTTGGAATTTGAAAATAATAGAAATAAAGAAAGAATAAAGAAAGAAGAGGAGATGTGGGACTTGCTTCTCGAACTATGGATTAACTTCCCTACCAAATCACAATCCAGACTCTGGGATCAATATCAATCTACGATCACTATATACAAAGATATTTTTACACTATATACACTATATACAAAGATACAAGCTTAGGGCTCCTGAATTGTAAAAACGCCAAAAATCAGACAAGAACAGTTGCTGCAGAGCAAACAGGGCAAAATTCCTTCGTTATATTTTCATATACACAACTGACAGTCCAGGAGTAGAACCAGAACCTTGAAATTCAGGGGTTGAAACTTTGTCAAAATAGAGCTCTGTCAGAAATTAATAAAAACACAAAATGTTGATGTGTTCGGCCACTTGGGTAAGAATAGAATTCAGTGATCATCACATTAAAACAACACAAAGTACAGTCATAAATGGAGTTATAACCTAAATTAGGTTCAATAATTAGCCGACCACATCATAATATTTACACACCCAACATGGGCCAGGAAGTATAATTTAGGTTGATATACAAAAGAATTCTAGTACCTGAGATTAAGATGGAATTTGAGCTCTGAGATTCTCTCTTCTCTTGAATGCTTTTGTAACATAAATGTTTAATTTTTTGAAAGCTGTCTGGGTCTGAACGAGAGCTGGCTTGTTATTCGGGTTCAAAACACGACGAAAATCCACACGAAAATCTTAGTAGTAACTACATTCAAATAGAATATGATTGACACTCTCTTCGCAGCCACATAAACACAACGTTGTTATGGATAAACCCAGTTAATGAAGCTTGGTGTTAATGCTTCCATGGCCCGTGAGTATAAAAGCCCCATATACGCCAGGTGAAAACCAAAGCAATTCTTTCTTTCTTATCTCCTTGACAACAGGTATAAAATCCCTCATTCCACTACCTAATTCGGATGTTGACCAGTCTTGTTGCCACTTCTCTATAAAAATCTGCCGTAATCTTCTTTTCTCGTCAAAGGAGCAGCCAAATCCAGATCGATATCATCTAATGTCGTAGGAATATTCCACTTAAAGTGGTACTTGAAATAGCGATATTGTATTTCATAATGAATGGGAAGTTTCCCAAGCAATAGTTGTAGAGCCATGGAGGAAATTGTTCTACTTGCACAGGGCATAATCAGGAGGGCAGCCCTTTGTGCATGCAAGAGTTGTTTGATCAGTATAGCTTTGTTGGCTCTATAGCCCACGCTCCTGCTCCATAAAACACAGTTATAATAAAGCCGCAAAGAACATCTTCAAAGTTCCCAATCCTCTCTTGTAATCTGCTTTAATCTAGTTAAGAACATTTCAAATTTTTCCTTCACATATTTGACGTGTGGAAGAAAGCTTAGGGCGTCATCTAAATAAATACCTAAGTACTTTGTCACGGGAGCCTATTTGATAAATAGATCTCTAAACTTAATTAGTGGTGGTCTTCCTCTATCCAACCTACCATTCAATACCATTTGCGATGCTTTAGATATGGATACTTGTAAGTTGAAGTCCAATTTGAAAGTTAATTTAATACTGCGTTTGCACTTTCTTCTAGATTTTTTCCTTGATCCACCTCTGACAAGGACAGTTAGATCGTCAGCATATGCGATCATACTAGTATCTGGAAACCTTTTCCCTAGCCATGAATCAAACACAAGGTTCCAAAACAGGAGTTCGAATAATGATCCCTGTGGACATCCCCTGGTAACTCTTCTAGAAACCTCCTGTACACCAGATCTAACAGTAATAGGGCACTCTGAGAAATAACTCCTTAAAAGGTCAAAGATCTGAGTGGACATTTCGGCCTCCTGAAACTTCACCAGGCCACCCTTTTATTTAATCAAAATAAAATACTGATATTAGGATTCACAAGCCCTTGTTACTCTTTGCATTTTATTACCCTACATTAACTAAGTAAAAGTAACGGTCAATCATCACAGTGGTTTGTAGGCTCCTGCCAAATCATAGAAATTGAAATGGTGTAGCCTTCTTTTTACCATTTTCCACAATCTCAGTGCTTCAATACAGGTTCCGCAAACACTTCATGTGGAGTCCACTGTTTATCTTGATCACCGAGTTTCACTCCAAAATAAGCACAATACACACTTTTTACAATTTCTGTAATATCTGTTTACAAATTAGTTTACAAATTCCCAGCATTTACTCCTAACTTAATACATTCAGTAATTCAATTCATGGCATCCACTTAAGCGATTTGTGAAAAAATTATACATGATAGAAAAAAAAACGAATAACATTTCTGAAATCAGCATAAAAACTGAGTTAAAAACAGTTATTAGTTTACAATAATCGAAAGCCATGCAGAGTGGTGAGTTGCTTACACGATTTTCAATAGCGCTAAATTCAGGCTAACCGTTCTGCAGTTACCCACTTCACTCTTAGAACTACTCTTATGTATTACTGATATGTTGGCACTTCTCCAATCGAAACGGATTTCTCCGAAGTCCAATGATGCCCTCATAATTAATCTCAATGATTCAATACACTCTCACTACCATCCTGAAGCCCTCGTGGGTAGCATAATCTGTAGGATCGCCGTCCTCTCAACACCGGGTGGAAAAGACCCGAGTTCGAGTAAGTTGACGACGGGAGGAATTTTTATGGACTTTTTCACAAAGTGGCTGAGTTAATCGGTCTCAGGCGAGGATAACATGGTTTTTTCACCCGGAAACTTGGCTTTTTCATTCAACAAAACAGAAAATCGACCACGGAACACGAGCAATTTACAGACAATATACACGGAGCAATATGGCCTGAGTTGCTGATGCTCCTAAAACCCCACTACAATAACAATAAATTTCTTTATAGAGTAATCTTTCGCATCTTGCGTAATGATGTATTGCAGCAAAATGCACATTTAGAATCACTGCCTACTTTAATTCACTCACTCTGCTCCTTCTTTTAAAAGTTTACATTGTAACATTTTATTATATTGCATAGCAAACTGTAAAGAAAGCAGTAAGCGTATACAGTACTTCCTCACATAAGAGGTTATGAAACCAAAATCTAAAATCATAGGTGACGAAGTAACATCACTCTTATTGATGCTGTTTGTGTAAATACAAAGTAAGATACTTTGTAGCTGAGCCATTTCTTCTTGCCTGTTTACTGCTCTTCTACAAAATTCGTTCGCTGTCTTAATAAGGAAACTATAAGAAATTTACAATCTTGAAAGTTTACTTTTCGAGTTCTCAAAAGGTAATCTCGAAAACATAACTCCTGACAAATTCTGTTCTTGTCTGATGAAAAGAAAAAAATCTTGTAACTTTAAGTTTAATAAAATCTAACGAAGTTTATGTTGTCCATAGTTAGCGCTGACAACACTAAAGTTATAAGGAGTCAGTATATAATGTCTCAAAATTGCTTGTTATTTTATAGTCAATTTGCTGATATTACTGGATAAAATACTCCAGGGAGAGAAAACCATGGAATTTTCACCCGAGAGCGACTATTTCCACACTGTGTGAAAAATGCCTACAAAAATATTTCTTTGATTCTCAATGGGATTCGAACTCAGACCTTCTGTAGGTGGAAATTGAAGGACAGCAATCATAACTACTATGCCGCGAAGGTTACAAATTCTGTGCGAAAAGCATTTTTTTCGCACAGAATAAGCTGAACATAAGCCCAAACTAATCGACCATTTGATGCAGCATTGTGCCCCAACTTTATTTTATTCCAACCTCTGCATTGAAGTATTTATTTCATTTACTCTACTTGAGATATACAATATTATAGAATGGAAGTATCGCCCTTCCATTCTATAATTGCATTATAATAGCAAAATCAATCTTTATTTCAAATTATAATTTAGTACTGAATCCAAAGAGTGTCCATCTGGGGATGGATTCTCCCTACATCCCAAGGTATGTTATGCTGACAAGTATTTACAGGACTTTTCATAATAGAAAAACGCACATAATCCATCCATTTTCCCACGAGATTTTTTAAAATTCTTGTCAGAAGCAAACCTTTGCTTGCTGGGCACTGAAGCAAATATTTGCAAACATAACGAACATATACGAACAAAATATTTTTGAACACTGACAATTAGGCCACTCATTTTGAACACCAGATGTCACGCCTGTATGTGTCTGTTTAGTAATAATGCTTTCAAATTCTGACACTAATACTAGCACTGTATTTTAGAACGAATACGAAAGTGTGATCTAGTAGGCTTAGTATTACTTTCAGCTGCCCCAGTTCACATATGTCACGACGCACGTGGTCTTGGTATTGTCCAGTGCGAAATCATCCATCATCGTTTGCCATCACTGAGAAGTTAATCCTCTCGGTTAGGAAGGCGTCGTAAAATTTTATTAGCGCTAATTCTCTATAATCCTCTATTGACGCTAGGAAACTCTTCTATTAAGCTTAAATGCTAATCTAGCTATTTTGAAAGAGTGTGATCAAGCAAAGTTCTCCAGCCAGAACTAATAGAAAACATAATAGCACTTATAGGAAAAATGTTTATTTTGTATCCCGAGTAAATTGTTGATCGCTTAATACATCCATTCAACGCGTTGATATTCAATTTAGATATATTCGTATAAAAAAATCGTTTAAAATATTCGTATTTTGTTGTGTTGAATTGCGTTTTACAAAACAAAAAAACAAAACAAGACAAATCTTTGGACTGTGTATCAAGGGTTTTTCTAGCGCACCTTTCTTTTGCAAGGGTAGCAGCTATGATGAATGCTGGCAGACGAAAAAAAGAAATTAGTCTCCAGAAAGCAACCATTGTCATCAAACCAAAATGTCATCATTACGCCTCCATACACAAATTTGGGAGAGCAGTCAATATTAATAAAATAAAGTTTGTTGTTTAGCTATTCAGTCGGGTCCAACTCTTGGCGACTCTATAGGCAAACTCTTTCCACAGTCGTTTGTTTTTAATAGCTTTAAGTTCTTGTAAATGCAGCCCATTGTCCTGCTTTATGGTATCAATCCATCGTGTTCTTTGTTGTCCTCTTCTTCGCGTTCCACTAACCGAACCTAGCATGATTGCTTTTTCTAGCGAATTAGGGCGCCTAATGTGTCCAAAATAAGTTAGTTTCAGCCTGGTTATTTTAACTTCTATTGCGGTTATGGACTTGACATGGTTTAAAATCTCTTTATTCAAGATCTTTGCGATCCGTAATATTAGTAACTCCCTTCTCCGCCATCACAATTCAAATGAGACAATTTTTCTTCTATCTGATTTTTAATTTTTAATCCATGGAAAATAACGGAGTCACTGGTTAAAGAAGCAATGCAGGATCATCTAGACAAGACTGCAGTTATAGTTTAGACACAGCATAGGTTTGTTTAGAGGAAATCTTGCCTGATCAATTTGATGATTACTACGATGTGGTATCCAATCAAATTGGAACCCATTCAAAGGAACTAGATGCAAAAAGTAATTTTGATGTCATATACTTGGATTTTAGGAAACCTTTTGATAATGTTGTACATAAAATACTGCTGCACAAATTGCAGCAGTATGGCATTAAGGGCAAGTTGCTGCTATGGATAAAGGCATGGTTGAGTGGGAGAAGACAGAGAGTGATAATCAATGGACACTGCTCTTCGTGGACTAATGTTATTAGTGGAGTTCCTAAGGTTCGGTGTTGGACCCTTTGTTGTTTTCTATATTTATCAATGATATTGATGAGGGTATATCACGTTTAATGTCCAAGTTTGCAAATGATACAAAGGCTAGCAGGATTGTTGATGACAGTAATGACAGTACTCTGCTGCAACATTATCTAGAAAAGTTGGATAGATGGGCTGAGAAGTGGCAACTGAAGTTTAACATTGACAAATGCAAAGTACTGCGTATGGGTAGCAGTAAACCCAAAGTAACGTACCGACTGTGCGGTACTACACTCAGGATAGCGGAGAATGAAAAACGAGCTGGGGGTAATTGTGCAGTCAAATATAAAGTTTTCAGAGCAGTGCAACAGGCTGCCAGAGCAGCCTGTCTGCACTGCTCATGGGGCCTTGTCAATGACTTACAAGAATTTGCTAGCAGAGGTAAGAAGGTGATTATCTCTTTGTAAAAAAGGCAATGGTCAGGCCACACCTTCAGGCCTCATTTTAGGAAGGCCTGAAGGTGTTCCCCTCAACGAGATTGGTGAGGGGAACAAAGGGGGCGCTCTTACGAAGAAAGGCGTTCTTACGAAGAAAAAGTTCTGCAAATTGCAGCGTCTGGAGTCTATGAACCTTCGAGGTGATCTGATTGAGGTGCATATGGCTCCGAATGGTTTAAACAAGCTTGATGCTAATGGGATTCTTCCTCTTGCTCTACGCACTTGAGAGGGCATAAATTGAAATTGAGGAAAGGCAGTTGCAGAATAGATGTGCGGAAATTTGCCTTTAGCCAGCGAGTAGTTGATTGTTGGAACAAACTTCCATCTCTCATTGTGGAAGTTAATAACTAAATAAATTCAAGTAAGAACTAGACAAGCTATTGAACCTATTGAAAGGAATGGATAGGTGAAATGGGAAATGATTTTTTTTTGGCTGATGCTGCATAAGCTTGCTTTCTTGCATAATATGCCACTACTAATGCCAATTTACAGTGCTAATTGACCAGCTTTCGCATTCGGAAGTTGTTATGGGAAATGTGATGGCAGTGACCAGTCGGCACTACGTTGTCAAGCTGATTTCTTTGCTTTTCCAAATTTTACCCATGTTTGTTTGGTTGTGCTGCAACCAAGTGAGATTCTTCTTTTGATTTCAGGCCCTGATTCACCAATTCGCTCCATTCTGGTTCCTAGGAAGATGAAGTCTTGCTTACATTTCTTCGTTTTTGATCTTGATTCTGATTTCTCCATTACCCAACTGTTTTCTTACCCAACTGTTTGCCATTACTTTTGTTTTCTTAATATTAAGCCGTAGTCCTGCTTTTTCACTTTTATCCATAACTTTGAAAATCCATGTTGTAAATGAGTTTCTGTTCTGCAAGTAGCATTGTATCGTCTGCATAACGTAGATTGCTGGTGTTTCTTTCTCCAATTTTTATGCCAATTTTTGCTTCCTCGTGATTTATTCTGTATGCAAGTTGAAAAGAAATAGAGATAGGATGCAACCTTGCCTCACATATTTCCCGATTTTGAACCATTCTGTATTCCTGTATGTTGTTCTTAAGGTTGCTTCTTGATTGGTACATAGCGATTTTATTAGCTGAACCAAGCACGCTGGGATGTCAATTTCTATCAAACACTTCCATAATTTGCTGTGTTCCACACAGTCGAATGCTTTGCTGATACTTTCTGATACTCCCTGACTTTCTCCATGATCCAGCTAAGATTTGCAATTTGGTTACGTGTGTCTATTCCTTTTCGAAAACCAGCTTGTATAACAGGCATTAGTCATTGTATAACCTTTAGTAATATCTTGCTTGCATGAGAAACCAGTGCAATAGTACGGCAGTATAGACGATAAACTAATTAGAACGATGCCAATTTTACTACTTTGGTAGATGGCTACGAATTAATTAGTCATTTTATTGCGTAGCATGAGGCTCTTGCCCTTAAATACTGTACTTTATAGTCTATACTACTGTACACCATCAGGCATCTCTCATATTGTGGAGTTATACTTCATAACTAGATTGTCATTATTGCAATACCAGGTGATGAGAAGTCAATCAGCTTCGAAACGGTGACATCTGGGGGGGAGGGGGGTTGATGAAGGCCCTCGTTACCGCGAATGGGTAACAACAGTGTTACCTAATGGAGAAGCGTTGCCTATTCGGAGGATTTATGAGTGGTTTAGTTCAGTGAGTGTGAAGAGTAACTGTCCCTTTCCTCTTTCGACGGCATTTATTCTTTTTCATATTATCACTTTCTTACACCTTTTTGCTTTCCTGAGTATAATAGGACAGTATGTGGATAACACAGTTTTTTTATCCCATACCATTTTTCAAACAGTGCCGTCTGGGTGGTGGTATCCGCCGAGAATAAGTAACATTAGTCTTCTCCACTGGTGAAGCGTTACTTGTTCTAGTTAGTGTAATACCATGGAAACTCGTTGTGGAGGTACTCACACTATGAGATATAATTAAAACGATGCCAATTTAACTACTTTGGTAGATGGCTACGAATTAAACTGATGCAATTGCACTAACTATACAATACGTTAGTACGGTAGTTTGAACAGTCAAGTACATAACCCTTCTTTGAGATTAGAACGAAACTGATCTTTCCCAGTCCTTAGGCCAAGGGTTGGTTTCTCAGATTTTTGACGAAGTGTTGTTAGTGCTGCAGGTGGGAGACATTTTAGTAGTTCCACTGGTATGCCGACGATTCTTGGTGCTTTTTTTTTTGGAAATTGATGTAGTTCCCAAACTACTGCTTCCTCCAAGGTATTGGACTCCATTTCGAAGAGTTCTGCTTGAAGTTGTTGATAATCAAATCTCTTTGCATATAGTTCTGTGTATTCCTTCCATCGTTTAACATTTTTGTCATGAAGTTCTTTACCATCATGGCCTTTTATTGATCCTTTTCGTGTAGCAAATGGCATGCTGACTGCTTTACTAGGGCAAACAGATCTGTAGTATGTTTCTGTTTGTTATTTTCTTCAACTTATTTTTTATTTAGCCTTCGACATAAAGTATGTCGTACTAAATATGGAATTTCAAAAAGCGGAAAGAATGGATAAAGACAAACACTGGAATGATTGTTACAAAGAAGTTGAAGAAAATAACAACATGGGACTTACTAGAGATCTGTTTGCCCTAGTAAGAGGGTCAGAACGCCATTTGCCCACGAAAAAGATCAATAAAAGGCCATTATGCCAAAGAATTTCATAACCAGCAAGATGTTAAAATAAAGTAGCCATACACATTAAAAAATATAGGAAATCACAGACAAAACAGCATGAATAGGCGCAGTCAATACAATTAAAAATATCACTCCATGTACAAATTTAATATGAATAATTTATGTTAAATTATTTAATATTAATAAATTACATCCTCTCTAGTCTTAAGTCTACGACTGATTATTGAAAAATGCAAAGAATTCAATGTTCCAGTCGTTTTGTGTTTTATAGATTACGCAAAAGCATTTGATTGTGTTCAACATGAGAAACTAATGGAAACGATAACTATTATGGGTTTCCCAATCCACAGAATTCAGCTGATTAAGTTACTGTACCAGGAACAGGAAGGAACTGTGAGAATGAACACGGGAAACACGGACTTTTTTACAATAGGTAACGGTGTCAGGCAGACCTGTATTTTGTCCCCTCACCTTTTTAATCTTTATGCCGAAGATATCATGCGTGAAGCTTTGGAAGATTTAGAGACTGGCATCAAAATTGGAGGACTGAAGATAAATAACCTTCGTTATGCAGGTAATACTGTGCTAATTTGTAATTCTAAGGATCATCTTAAAGAAACTCGGAGGAGAGTATGTGAAGCAAGTAAGAAAAAAGGATTGTTTCTGAATGTGTGTAAAACTAAAATTATGGTGATTGGTGATAATGTCGGTTCCAGTAAAGTGAAGGTTAATGGGCAAGATATCGAAGTTGATGAATTTGATTTTTATCAGCTCAGCGACCAACGTTGCTAAAACGTTGGTCGCTGAGCTGATAAAATTATGGAGAGATCATGATCTGCCCCTAAAGACGAAGCTGAGAATCATTGATTCGTTAATTTTTCCAGTTGCCACTTATGGATGTGAAGGATGGAATCTAAAAAGAGTTGACAGGAAGAAAATTGAGGCATTTGAAATGGTGTTACAGGAGAATACTGCGTATTTCTTACTCGGATCGAAAGACAAATGAGTGGGTATTGAATAAAATTGGCAGGCCTAAAATTCTTCTTCATAGCATCAACAAAAGAAAACTCAATATTTTTTGTCATATAGAAAAAAGGGAAAACTTTCTGTTGAAGAATATAATGGAAGGAAAAACCGAGGGGAAGAGGTGCAGAGGAAGACCTGCAACTAGGTGGAAGGATGGGATCAGTGAACTTCTGGGCATGACACTTTTGCGATGCTGCTCGTATAGCACACGATCGATGCAGTTGGAGGAATTTGTTGGTGGCCACAACAGCTCCTCAGGGAGCTATGTGACTGGAAGAAGAAGATCCTCTCTGGTATACCCATTATGTATTCTTTCAATTTCTTTTATCAATTTATAACATTAATTTTAATGTTTTTTTACTTTTTTTGTGACAGTGTTCTTCCAAATTTATGTTGAATTTTAAGTGGAGAATTATGTTCAGAACCATACTAAGAATAATAATTATCTGTAGATTATTTCATGATCATTTGATTTAAGCATTACTAAAACCATCCATTTATGAAAAAGAAGCAAAGCTACACTTTAATGGGGTTCTAAATCGTATTTTTATTTCTTTTCCCATAAACGAATGCTTTTAGTAAATCTTTTAATTCAAAATAAGAACTTGGAATAAACTATAGATAATTATTATGTTGATTTTAAAACATTTCATTCAAAATATGAAATTACCTCAAAATTTTGTTGACTTTTTGAGTAAATTATTGATCTGTACAATCGAATAATTTTGTTTCCGGTATTCTGAAGGGGGTATTCGCCCCTTCAGAATGCACTTTAGAACACTCATACTTGAAATTTTTTTTTTTTAATTTCAGTACAAAAATTCGAAGAGTTAAAGGTTCGTGCAATGAATCATTCAAATCGATTTAAAGATTGCAAAATCGTTTTCTATTTTAACTTTAATTCCTGCAATTGTAGAAGAAAACAAAATAATTAATTAGGAGAGTTGGTTAAGTAGATTTATATTTTTTTCTAGACGGCTAACAATGTTGGCTTATACTCCAGGTGTTTCTTAAAGGAATAAGTGGGGATGGATAGATTGCTGCTCCCATCCTCGTTAGAAAGGGTGATGTACAGCGGTAGGTCTCGACACTACGGAAGCTCTCTGTTGACGTCATCCTTAGATTAAGCCAATGAACCTACTGCTCTCCTCTTTACGCTCCGGTCTTGAGCGCGGTGTCAAGCTCAATGACGGGAGTGACAGTCCGTGAAAAACTGTTGCGTTCTCTACCACAGGGTCGTCTTTGTTGAAGGGAGAGAAATTCGAAGGAGGCGGTTGTGCTGAAGTTCACAATTTGTACGATGCCGACATCGGAGGTTCCTGATTTGTAAACAGCACAGGCGACCTGCACTCGCTGACAGACGGGACCGTGACTGAATATATCTATTGCGCAAAGGTCAGCATCGGGGCAGTGTGGCATAAGGTCATGGGGAACAGAGTACATTAAAACGCAGTTTTGGAAGTAGCTATTCAGAAGTGGTAAAAACCATTCCCGGACCCATTCGGATGTCGTGTGAATGATGGAGACAGAAGGAGATAGTCCGAATCATGACTGTGTCCAGGTGTTGCAGAAGCTCGTTACAGTCCAACAGGACAAAATATCGAAGCTGGAGGGAGAACTGCATCGATTGGCTACGTTTTTTGGACAGCGAGAGCAGGCTTTGCTAGGTCAGATTGCTGGTTTACAAGGTGAAATTCAAGAGCAGGCCATTGTTTTTAGACAGATTCTGGGTGTGTGTACTGCTATCGATGAATCAGAAGGATCCGGAAGTAAGGTAAGTTATACTCCTCCCCCACGTAACTTCCTCAACGTGGTGAAATTTTTTACCATTTTTACATAATCATTCAATAAATACTCTTTAGACATAATAAATTGTCGACTTTTTAATTAATTACTGACCTTTCTGGCTTTGAGAATTTCACTAAATAAGCCAAAGCGGACAGCGTTAGCCTTAAAAACCGCACATTTTTATTATAAAACAAAATATGTTATAATTTGAAAATCTCTCTTTCCACTTTTTTGTCTTTTCAGTGACAGCCATCAGAAAAGAAGAAAAATAAAAATAGAACGTATCATGAAACTCAAATATGATATAAGGAAACAAAAACAAAACTGAATTTTCGTTTTGGTCTCTCTTGCTGCTAATTAACCTACAAAAGAAGTGTTGTCCAGTTATTACATAACTGAAAATAACTTAACTTAAATGAAAGTAAGGGATTAACGAGATCCTTTACTTTCATTTAAGTAGCGGAAGCCAATGACATTGACTCTCCAATGCACATATCTTTTTTGTTTCTCGCAGAGGAATGTGATCAATTGCAGGTGGCCAGTTAGAACGAGCACGAAAGCAATGTCCACCCATAGCCCTTGAATTTGTGCGGTTCTTACATATAAGTATAAATTTCTTTCTGGGTTCACCCACTTGCAGCAATTATAGTAATTGAACAGAAGGGCTTCTTGAACGCACATCAAACGAGGAAGCCATAATATACAAAGCGAGTTTGTATTAGTGGTTGGTATCTCTCTCTCTCTCTCTCTCTCTCTCTCTCTCTCTCTCTCTCTCTCTCTCTCTCTCTCTCTCTCTCTCTCTCTCTCTCTCTCTTTGCCATGAAAATTTGGTTCAGGCGAGCACTGAAGGAAAGCACTTTACGTGTCTATGCCAGTTCTATCCAGTTGGGGCAGTTCCAGCAACTATGTCATATTTTCTATTATTTATTATTTCTGGGGAGGAGAAGTCCCCAGAGACTATCCAGGAGACTAAGGCTAATACCAAAAATACCCCAACCTGAACACGCTGAGGTAAACAGAGAGAGAGAGAGGGCTGCTGGAATCATCCCATTCCGCTCCATGTAGGATGTGAGTGTATGAAGGATATATCTTTGCAACAGATGGTTGCGAAAAACTTGCTTTTTCCATGACCTACGTTTTATCTTTAAAAAGGGGTTTAAAAAACTTCCCCAGGAATAATGCAATAAATCTGCTTCTGGCAGTTTTGTATTAGCCCTTCTGCTATTCTGGATCGCGTAGTTTTATGGTCTTCGATGGTAGTGTTAGGACGGAGAAAGTTCTGCCATGCTCCTATCCTACCCAGAGAATTTAAATTGAACTCCTCGATGTCCTTGTAGCTTGTAGCTTGTTTATGGGTTGTCTCCTTAGACCTTCTGGCCGGAACTTCTGAAGTCCAGCTTAAACTCTGCCATCCCTGTCCAGCTGGTTATGGACAGGGACGGCAGAGTTTCTCCACTGACTCCGGTTTTTTTTTTCCTGCATCCAGAAAATCCAAAAAGCAGTTTAGGTTTCTCATTAGGAATCCAGATCCTTCTGCAGTATATAAACATGGCCAATCATCCAGTCGGTTGTATAACTTTTGAAATGATGCACAGTTTATAATTTCGAAATTTTAAAGTCTCTTCGCCTACAGTATGACATTTAAAAAGAAATGAGTGTAACTATAAACTATAACAGCAGTACATCCACACAAAAACACACAGAGAATCATTCGCTTTTTATCAAATAATCTAGTACAAGAATGACGCAAGTTTCGCCATTGCCTTTAACCTATTGAAAGATATAATTGATAAATAGTTCACTCCCTAGGAGATCTCGATAAGAGCGATAGAATTGCCTACTTGGTTTGCTGACCCACAGGAACCGTTCCCTCATTCGGTGGGGGTTCATTGTGTAATAGCTACAATCTTTATCATAAAAAAGTCAGAAGGATATTCTATTCTGCCCACAAACAATAATAAGACATGTGTTAGTGTCAAGGAACACTGGATGAGAATAGACGACAGTATATGTATGTGGGGAGGGAAGAGGAAAGTTTAGATGACAAGCCCAGACGAAGTCTCCCACTACGAACATTGTGAATCTTCACAATGGATTCTCTTTAGTTATTGTGTCACAACAACACACGTACAACATTCAAGAAATTCTTGCTGAGCTAATATCATCTGATAAACCTGACATGCTATTATTGCTAGATGAGAAACATTCCGTTCTCCGCGTTCGAGAGGTCAACAGCCACGTAATACGGGTAGGGAATTAATTGAAGAGCAGTTCAGAACGTTGCAGTCAAATTTCTTTTTCTGTAGTTTGATGCCTCTCATAGAATGCGGCCACCGGATTGAGTGTGATCGGATATTGTGAGATGATGATTGTGCTGTAAAAGAAAGTATGCACACAGTGAAAGAAAATGAGAGTGCATTTGGTTTTTTTGACTGTGTTGTTTAAATAAAACAAAAGATGAATATTACTTAGCATTTGAGATTAGAGAAACGCATCGCTAAGAGAACCTCCCTTCTTCAAGATTACTTGAAAATCCAAAAACACAAAAGGTATTAGAACCAAGGCCTGACGTAGTCGAGTGGTCAGAAGCAAGAGTGCATAGCACGCGTTCCTTGAGTGGACCGGGGTTCAAGCCCGTGACTACTAAACACGATAAATATTTGTATTGACGATTTATTGTAAACTCTACTGACTTGGTTGTCGTGCCGGAGTATAAACAGAAAATTTAACCTATAGTACTTAGCACCTTTAGTACATATACCTTAGAACCTATAGTACTTAGAGCATGGGTTGAGAAGGTGAAAGAAGACACTTGTTGACATTAGACTTGAATTTCTGTAGATTGAAATTTTCAGGAAATACGGATAAAGATTCATCTCCATAAGGAAGAAGAAAAGTTGATTTTGTGAGTTTGAAGTTGAACAGTAAAATAATGCTGATCGGTTGTCGCAGGTCTTGGACTGGTTTGGATCAGAGAGTGGGAATGATAGAAGACAATTCAGAAGAACCTTGCCCATGGAAATAGCTATAGAAAAGCCATGCAGCAGAAATAGAACGTCTATGTGACAGAGAGTGGAGAGACTTTGTAAGAGACAAATCATTAATTAACCAAACTATCCTCTTTTGAATGTAGTCTAGAAGCCTGAGAGTGGCTTTGGGGGCACCGCCCTAGATTTGAGAACAATATTCCATGGTTGGGTGGATTTGAGATTTATACAGTAACCGTTTAGAAGAAGAGTAACGCCGAGAGCGAAAGAGAAAACCCAGTCTTTTAGATACAGAGGAAGCAATATTTCTTATGTGCTTATGTAGAGAGAGAGAGAGAGAGAGAGAGAGAGAGAGAGAGACTAAAAAAAAGTCAGGGTAATCCATAATAGAGATATGTGACCTTATCTAGAAATCTGTGTTTCGTCCAAGATAAGCATAGGAGTTTAAGAAGCATTGAAATTAACTAAGCTATCTTTTCCCCACTGGAGAATTACCTGGAGTTCGGGGTTTAAGTAATTGGTAGTGGATATTCGAGAAGTTGAAGCTGCTTGTGCAGGGCAAGGTGTCATAAAAATAATAATAATAAATAAATAAATAAAAAATATTGATAATTTTTCAGGTCAATAGAAAGTGATTAATATACAAGAGGAAAAAAGTGGGAGAAAGAACCGAACTTTGGGGAATACCAGCAATAGTGGGGAAGTCAAGAGGGCAGAGGACCATTTATTTATCATCACCTGCAGTGAGCCGTTAAAGGAAACCTGGCTACCCAATTGCAAAAAAAAAAAAAAAAAAATAGTTGGAAAACTATAAGGTGGAAGCTTATTTAGAAGACTTTTATGCCAAATACGATCAAAAGCTTTTTAAATGTCAAGGGGTGAATTTGTCCCTAGATGGGTAACATAAGTGAGTGTATCACCAGTGGATCGACACTGACGGAATCCATACTGGCGATCATTGATCAGATGGAAGGTTTATGGATAGCTTAGGAGCTGGCGCTTAATGGATTTCTCCATTACTTTAGAAAGAATAAAAATAAATGCAATCGGATGATAATTTGATGGGAGGGATTTGTAACTGTCTTTAGGAACTGTCTGAATTTGAGCAACTTTCCCAGCAGTTTCTGCTGGGAAAGTTGCTCATATATAATTACTCATAAAAAATACCAGTGAAATAAGAAAGTGTAAAACGGCGACAAACGAGTAAGCTCAGGAGCTCAGGTTTTGAGAACAAGAACTATCAGGGCCTGCCGCTTTCTTGGCATCAAGTGTTCAAAATTCTTCTGACTTTCTTTTGACCAAAGACACAGGAGACGTTGAATGGAGTGTACTGGGAATGGTAGGCGATGGTTTACCAAGATCTTCAATACAATAATTAGATGAAAAGTAGGATGCTAGCAGATCTGCTTTATCTTTAGTTGAGGTGGCAATAGAACCGTTGAGTGTTAACAGAGGTGGGAGTAGAGATGGGCAAAAGTTCCGGTCAATAACTTTGGCAAGAGACCAGAATGTTCGACTACCATTTGGACAAGAAACAATTTTCTACTCTTAGCCTATTCAAAATATAGTTTGAATTGATTAATAACTGCTTTACGATTGTTGCGAGCTTTGGTGTAGGCAGAAAATGAACCTGGAGATTTCAATGCAAGTCAATTGTGATATGCAACATTTTTATCTTGAAAGATAAAAATATAAGAATTTGATAAGGTTACAGATAGCTTTGGATAAATTATGGAAATTTATTTTAATATATGGCTGCCGCCGCTTATATCTGATATTTTCATTTCTGCAATAAAACAAAGATGGGCCGATAAAATCACTCACTTATTTCAGTAAACAGAAGTAAACATAAGGTTCGTTGTAGCAAATGCATAAATTTTAATGGACAGCAAAAAGAGTATTTTTTAAAGTAGATCTGCAACAGAGCGTTCAGTAAAGCGTAACTCCCATGTTTCTAGTTTGCTTTAATATAAGAAATCATGGTATTTTTGGCCCACCTTTGTTTCTTTACAGAAATAATAGCGTCAGATATAACTGCTCACTTTTTGTAATATACTTTGCAAGTTATTAACATGCCTTTCATATAATTCTTAAATTTTAGTTTATTATATTTAATATTTATATTAGCTGGGTAAATAATGCAAAGAAGCAAGACCCTTGTGGGTAGCGCAGTTGGTAGAATCGCCATTATCTCCACACCGCGTGGAAAAGACGAATTTAAGTCCCGTCAAAGACGTAAGGAATTTTTATGGTCCTTTTTCACAACGTGACTAAGTTAGGCAAGCGAGGGTAGCATGGTTTTTTTTTTCTCTCCCGAAAACTCGGGTTTCTCGTCCAGCAAACAGATAATCGATCACAGAACACACGCAATAGCCTTAATCGTTGATGCTTATAAAACCCTATTACAACAACAATAACAAGGAAACAAGCTTATAAACAAAAACAACCAGCCTCATTTGTTCATCCCCTCTAATAATTTGTCAAAACCTTCCTTAAGTATTCAAACTGCTTATTTTAATAATACCAAATGAAATTTGTTCCAACAATCAATTACTGTCTGGCTGAAAGTAAAATTTTGTACCTTGCAATCGTTCTTTTCAATTTAAATTTACGTCCCTTCTGTATGTCATCCGAGAAAATGCCCTCAGCATTTAGTTTACATAATCCATTCAAAGCCGTGAGCATCCAAAGCATTTTATTGTGTCGTCCGCGGATACTTAGCTTCCACACGTGCAATTTTAAGAACTAAAGTCTTTCTTGGTGAGAGTACCATTTTGTGCCCATTCCCTCTCTAATGTTGCTCTTCTCTGCGCCCGTTTCAACAGATCCACAAAATGACCTGTACGTAATACTCAGGATGTGACCTAACCATTGCCTTATACAACGGGACAATCACCTCCTCGTCCCTGTCTGCAAAATTCCTGTATATCATTTGATAGAACCCCCATGAACTGTTAATAACTCTACCCTAGCAACCTGTCTTCACTGCATAGAGAACTTCATTTCAATTACCCTTGAACCTCTTTTATTTTCAACTACCTTGAGTGTGGTACCATCAGAACCGGTATGTCATTCTGAGATTACTGCCACCCAAATGCAGTAATTTGCATTTATCAATGTTAAACCCCATTTTCCAACCCATCTGCCTAAATTATGCAGGAATATTTTAGAGTAGCATATCTGATTACTCACTCTGTCTATCAACCTTTCTATCATCGACAAACCTAGAAATTAAACTTGATGTGCTTTCATCGATATCTTCAATAAATATGGAAAATAGTAAGGGACAGTAAACAGCACCAAACCCTGAGGGAGTCTACTAATAACCTACCCTAAAAAGTGCAGTGCTCATAACGACTCTTACGGCTTCTGAAACTTAGCCATCCCTTTATCCACAGCAGTAACTTTCCCCTAATACCATACTGCCCCAATACGTACAGAAAATAAATTTTCGCATCCAGTTCCATTGTTGCTGTGTCAGAATAGCAAGTCTGATTGGTCAGACAAGACTCCTGAACAAATTCATGTTGTGATTGCCTAATAATTGGATTTCTGTCAAGAAGATCCTACATTACTTCTTTAACCACTGGAAGAGAATTCAAGTTTACAGCTCTATAATTATCCTTTTCACCCTTTGATCCCCTTCGTGAATAGGGGAGATATTTGCACATCTTCCATCTGTAGGGACCTTCCATCCTTGAAGGGGTCCCTTCCGTCTGCAGGGATGTTCCCATAATTATGACCAAATATTTGCTTACCTCTTTTGCTGCTTCTTTTAATATAATTGAATAGATTATAAACAGATTACAGATTACAATTATATAATATAACTGAATAGATTATATCAGTCACAGGTACCTTTTTATGTTTAGTTTCAACAATTTATCTTCCACTTTCCTCTCATTTATCACAAAACCATTCAGCTCCGCTTCTAACTTGGTATATTTGTGGTATCCCCACACCTAGAAGCTTCTTCATGTCTAAATGTAGATACGAAGTTTTTATTCAGTTTGTCAACAATCCAAAGAGGATCATCAATATTTATACTATTCAAATCTAGTGCACCAATGTGATTCATCCCTTTCTTTCTAACAGTAACCTAAGAAAACGAATTCCTTGCTATTTTTCTTTGCATTCTTAGTCAAGGACGCCTTGTAATCTGCCTTAACTTGCATTTCGTGATTGTTTGCGGACTCGTTTATACTTATTGTAAGTTTTCGTATCCCAGTGATAATTTATAAGCATCCCATGCATTTTCTGCCACTCGTCTCATCAGCTCACCTGGCATCCAGTGATTTCTGTTGAACAATGTCCCTCCTTTGGTATAAAAAGCTCCTCATAAAAATTTCCTCATTTACAATTTTAAGTTGGTAACGTCATTAATTGGTCCCACTGAAAAGAATTTAAAAATTAAGACCATTGTAGTCGCCTTTACGAAAACAAAATCCCATTCCTTTATCCTTGAAAGGAGTTATATCTTTAAGTAAATCCCAAGTATATCTCCTTCCCGAAGCTTGCAGTTTTCCAAACTACCTAATATACTGCCTCAATGGGATCAGCAAATAGTCTTGCACCCTCTCCCTTCCATTTAAGTGCACCCCATTCTTGTAAAATCAGTCTCTCCTGTTAACAAGCACAGACAATGCTAGAAAAATTCTACCTCACGAGCGGTGAAAACCAGAGTCGAGTTTGGTTTATAGCAACGTCTTTCTATATAAGTTTATCAAGAGAAGGTCTATCAAGAGATTTTTGTAAAATATCTTGATAGACTCTTGATGTGATATTTTAATATTATGTCTAATCTCATCTGAATTGAAAAAAACTATGTAAAAAAATTATAAATCAATACTAAAGCCTCGCTTTAAAGAAAATTTGCTTATTACTGGAGTGAATTGCGCCCTTTCCAGAATATTCCACTCTCCCAACATGCGATCCTCTACAACTTGAGCTGGAGCTGCTGCATTATCATAGTGAAGGGCTGTTACATTGACCTGACTCGTTCGTGCATTGCAGTTGAATTACATTGTAAAATTTTAATTTTTATATTATAATTAAATTCAGGCCATTTTCACATCATCGTCGATATGAAAACATCTCAAAGAAAACAAAGTTATAGTAATCACATGAGGTAAGATCCGGATTGCAGGGAAGGTGTTTGAGCATGTACCAGCATTCGTAATGTTCTCTGTATTATAATTACTTATGTCATGTGTAATGATGCATCATTGAGTTTTAATGCCCTCCGTGTGCTTTCTTTCGTAATCTGTATTATCACTACCACAAGTTTTTCGATAGAGTTTCACCTTCCCAAAAAATCTCTTGGTAGTGTTTCAGGTCTGAAACACTACTTCCACCATCACAAAATCCAAATCCTACCTTAAAACAGAAATAGGGATCCGCTGATCTTCAGAGTTTAGATGCCCTCATCTGCCACTCAGCAGACAATCCATTTGATGCTTTCCTAAGGCATCAAATGGATTGTCTGCTGGTCGTTTCCCCGCAGGCAGAAGAGTGGTTAATCGCTGTCCTCTCACACCTCTGGTTGGAATCCTGTCAATGACTCGAGCAATTTTTATGCGCCTTTTCGCAAACGTGGTTGAGTTAGTTCGTTTCAGACGAGGGTTATAAGGTTTTTTTCCTACGGGGAAACTGGGGAGTTTTTCCACTGAAAACACGGCAAACTGACAGAAGAAAACATGCAATTAAAGGCACAATGTACTGACACCTCATCGCCTTAGTTGCTTTGGTGCTTGATACACATACATACATACATACACCCTAACCCAACTTTTGGTAGGTATTCTGTTTGCTAGATGAACTATATCCACTGGTAATTATATCCACTGTGCTAGATGAACACCCGAATTTTCAGGATAAAAAAAAAAAAAAAAAACCATGCCTGAGACAGAAAAAGCCCATAAATTCCAAGCGTCATTGAGGCATTCGAACTTCGACCTTTTCCACCTCTTTGGGAAGGATGGTAATTATATCCACTGTGCTACTCGTGAGGGCCTTTCCATTACGAATCTATTCTTTCACAACAAACTGTTACCAGATATTTTACCTCCAGGATTTGGAACGTTCACCACATCATATTAATCGAAAATGACCGAATATTTCAACAGATAAGCGAATTTTGTATCATGACAATGCACCTTACCACACGCACATAGTTCTATGGGTTAAGGCAATTTTTTTTTGGGAAAAAAAAAAAAAAAAAAGCGTTGGAACGTTCACCATATTTGCCTGGTCTTTCCTCATGTGACGTGTTGGGGTACTTGAAACTCAAAAGCTAATTGAAAAGATTTTCATTTGAAGGGCTTCCAGCGGATAAATTTCGACACAGTTTACAGACATTAGTGGTGTGTTAAGAAGAGTACTTTACAGGTGACAGCACGCACTGAAGGTTATTGGTAAATTATTTTATTATAGTCCTATTTTTTTATATTTACTGGTTAGTCTGGTTCCTTCATTATTAATTGAGAGAGAGAGAGAGAGAGAGAGAGAGAGAGAGAGAGAGAGAGAGAGAGAAAGGAGGACAAATAGGAAAAGAAAGTAATGGAGAAAGAACAAAAAAAGTACGCTGATTGTGGCCTAAATAAATGAATGGAACGATGGCAGGGACCGAAATCCATAAGCTAATGGCTGGAGAAGTGGTCAGAGATGGTTGATGTAAGGGAGTAACCCGATAGCGTGACGAAGTGGCCAGGTCGATATGTGCCAACGGAAAAGAGAAGTAGGGTGACAAGACCTCCCCTCACCATCTGTGCGAAGTGGTAACAAGATACGAGTGGCCACGATGGTAGGTACACCCTGATAAAAGAGAAGGCATGGCAGAAGGCGCTTGGCAAAAAAGCAGATATTACTAGTAACAGATTAAAGATTCTACGAGAAAAAGTATTCAATATTTGCGAAGACTTAGAAGCCACACATGGCAATATTTGTCTTAAACACCACGTAACGTTTTGTCATCAGCCAAGGTTATCTCGTTGTAGACTACAGAAGAGAAGGGGGGTGGGAAAGAAAAGTTCTTTCTCTCCTCTGAGGGTGCTGAAATATGGCAGAGCAGCAAAGCTCGATGGCGAAAGTAATTCCAAAACTTTTTTTTTGTTGGCAAAGATTGGCAAACTTAATATTCGATGGTCCGACATCAATGCCTTAGCTGATAAATTGAATATTTAATTCGAAATGTAATTTCCAGAACAAATACCTGCATATGTGTTAGCTAATCCTTGTAAAGGAAAAGAAGGGAGAAAATTACCATTAAGACTGTTTGTAATCTTAAACAGCTAGATGGAGATAACGGTTTTGACGTTACATATTTGGACTTTAGTAAAGCTTTTGATACTGTCTCCTATGGAAGGCTACTACATAAACTGGAAGAAGTTGGAGTTATTGGAAATATGTTGGTGGATCTTTTGATAGGCTGATGCAGTAAAAGGTCTCTTGCATTATTTGGCCTAAAAAAAGACTCGCTGAAAATTATATATTATTTTCATTATGTTTACCATAATTAAATATTGTTCAAACAGAACGATTATAATATCCCAGAAATGCAAAGGTCTCACAAAAATCAAAAATTTAGAAAATTTCGAAGATGGAGGAGTAAAAGAAATATATAATATTTTTAAGGTACTTTTTTTTTTTGACAAATTGAAAATAGATTTAAAAAAAGATGGGATAAATTTATGGACTAATGAAGAACTGTAATAAAATGACTGTTTTTTGTTTTCTTTTCTGAGAAAGCTTTCTCGGATAAGAAATTAAAAAAAAAAAAAAACGAAAATAAAATAAAAACCATAAATCATATTATTAGAAATACAAATTAAATTTATTCAATATCTACTTGGCCATTCATAAATACGAAACGTAATTTAATGCCTTTAAATGTCCATGACCTAAAAAACAAAAAGTTAGAGTAAATATTTTTTATGTTTCTCTCCTTTTTCGTTTTTCACTTCCAATTTTTTTAACTCCGAAATCTGAGACTTGAAAGCAGCTCCACCTGGATGTGATTAATTCTCTAAACTAAATTCATGTATAAAAAAAAAAAAAAAATCAAAAACAAATGAGCAGTATCAAAAGTTGTCGTCTGCATGTCGTTACCATGGAAACCGTATACATTTCCGTTTCTAACTTTTTACTTATTTTAATGTGAAATGAATTGCTTTAAACCGATAAAATAAACCAATGGCTCACTTTATTTTTGCGTAAAGTAGAAAGGTCATTGGAAGAGTCAGATGGTTACCAGAAGGTGTGCCACGTACAAGAAAACTGATGGGAGTTTGCGCTGCTTTCAGACGTCGACTGTAAATCACAGCCTGTCTAGTGTTTCGCTCCTTTGCCTGTAAACCCACGCCGCATCTGGTTGATTGAACGTGATAAATGGCATTAAATCTTTTGGTGTCTACGACACTTACGAAATTCATTCGTACGTTCGCTTTATTCAATGATAGACAGAAAATACGTACTTTGGAATATCATTCGAGCGAACTGACCATATGATTTTTTAAGAACCTGCAGCGCCATCCCGTATTAGTAAAGTCTTTAATAATCCAAAAAAACAAAATCTTAAAATGTCTTTTGGCAGGAGGGAAATCCGAATAACTCAAATGGAGAGATAAAGGCAGATAAAAGAGCTAGTTTCATACGACACAGTATATCCATGACGGATGCAGGACTTAATATCTCAGCCTTATGACCGAGCTGTCCAATAATAAATCACCACCCCCTCACTGTGGGAATGCGTAACTCCACCCAGGTATACAATTACTTAGATTTGTAAGCAAGCACTGATTAATCCCTATCCAGTATAATTCTTACTGTCATAATATGATGGTCGCTTCATTAATCTTCTTCATGAACTGCGAAAATAAACATTAGGGATCCGTTTAAAGCTTGGCAAATCTTTCTGCGTGACGTCATCTTACTCTGAAGTGAGAGGATAAATTTAAATTTAATGAAATTAGGGAAAAATTATTGAGTTGCTTGTAAATTATCGACCCCACTTTATTGTCTTCATCGTGACCATCCGTCTGTCCATCCTTCCGCATGTAAGCCTTGTAAGGAATCGACTCCAGGTGGGTGGATTTTCGTGAAATTTTATATTTGGGCCTTTTAGAAAGATGTGTCCAGCCGTCCCAAATTTAATTAAAATCGGACCAATAAAAATCGGGCAATTATTATTTATTTTTTTTAATTACCAGCTGAATTGGTGGAATAAATGGACAACATAGAGGATGCGCAGAAACGAAATATTCTCGGATAGTAGATATCTACTAAAGTTTATTATAAGTATATAAGTACTGGCTGTATATCTCTGAAGCTATAGCCAGTGCTGTATCTTCAGAGATACCCTCCACAGCGTTTGTGATTTCACCTTTCAGTTCTTCAACGGTATGTGGATTAATCCTGAATATCAGAAATCTCTATTTCTGAAGGTCAATTATTATTTGTACTGAGAATAACCTTAGATCAAGAGAAATAATAATGATAATATGTATATTTAAGCAGGAACTATACAATAAAAGATACTGATATCAATTATCTTCTGTTACATTGTTTTTCGTATTAATTCCTTCTGAATTTGTCTTCTTTCAGTTAAATATTTTGTTGATTTGACACTTGACTCAAAAAAAAAAAAAAGTTCTCGGCCCTGTAATAGATAGTAATAGCAAATAATGGGATTTTCACAGCGCATGCGCTCACAAGGCAAGGAATTTTCTATGAAAGTGGAAACGTGGGAAGATCAAATTTCCAATTAAACAGAATACCGGAATGACGAATCGGGAAAATAAACACCCACAAGAAACACATTTATTGGCACTTGGAAGAGCCAGCACTGGGAAGAGGGAGCTATCGAATTTCGGCGTTTGTTCAGACAGCACTCAGTAGAAGGCCGAAGACAGAAAGATGGCACGGATTCCACTCTCTAATCCTGCAGTGTCCTTTGAGAAGCAATTATAGAAACTATTAGATTTCTATTAAGATTACAGTGACATTTCTTGTTACGCATATTACAACTTTTCATCCCTCTGGAATGTCTGTGACCAAAGTGTGTTGAAATTCGTTGTTGGACAAACAGCTTTTAAGTTGTCGGCAGCGAAAGATACATTGATGAAACTTAATTTACAGATGGTGATATCTGAAGTTTCAGCTCTGTGATCTACTGATTATCTTCAGCAACAGCATAAATCGATGCCTATAAAACCAACCAACAATTCACCAAGGATGTGCTGCCAGAGGCTTTACCAAACGCGTTATTAGATTTTAGTTTGCATAGGATCCACAGGTGGCATCACGATTTGTTCAATAGCTATCTGAATTCTGCAAAAATTAACTTAAAATAACCTTTATTTAAATAAAAACAGGATACCGGCAATTATTAAAATAGTAAACACGGAATAATCACTTATGTGGTTAAAATGCTACGAGTTAACTAGTGATAATATTGATTTTAATAAATAAATATTATCTCGAGTTAACTCGGGAGAATATTGATTTGGGCCTTTTAACCACTTTAGCGATTATGCCGAGCTAACTAGGCATAATCTCTAAAGTGGTTAAAAGGCCCACAGTGAAATTTGTATCTTTGTAAAGTATGAAAATACTAAAGGTTGAAGAAATAAAACTTGTATTATCTCTGATTAATTAGTATAATTTTTAGATCTTTAAAAATACGAATTAACTCGAGATATTTATTTTTTTAAACTACGAACAAGAGTAAACAGGAATAATCACTTATGTGGTTAAAATGCGACGAGCTAACTCGGGGTAAATAATATTGATTTTAATAAATAAATATTATCCCGAGTTAATTCGGAATAATCGCTGAAGTGGTTAAAAGGCCCCACAGTGAAATTTTAAACTTTGAAAAAAAAAATTGACTTCTCGTTTTTCTTCATAAAACCAGAAGAAACCAAAAAATGCTTTTAATGTTTTTGAACTTCGGTCTTTTGAATTTTTTGAGACTGAATCTAGAAATGGAATTAAACTTTGTAACTTTTATTTATTTTATGTTTACTTTTGGTTCAAGTTAATCTCGTGAGAAAATATTTCCTAGAAAGAAATTTGCATCTGTCTTGTACTAAAATCTCCCAAATATTTTGGTCACGAGGATTATTCAATAATTCCAAATATGGCTACCTTATGATAGCATTATCTGAACTGGTATTGCACTCTCTAAGCCCGTGACTGGGGCTTAGAGAGTGCAATTTGAATTTCCTCATTGGTCGGGTATTTGGATAAGATAATCAGATTTTAAAGTTGTCAGACTTTTTAGAGATCTCGAAGAGAACTTTGTTTTCCTCTTAGCAAAGATCAACTGTTTACCTTGCGGCGCACGAGATGATAGTTTTATTGCCTCATTTCCGGTAAGAGTAACGAAGCCCCAACTAGTTCGCCATTCGGCCTAACACGTGCTTGACGAGGTTATCGCAACGAACTGGCGAAGCTCGATGGTTTTGCTGAAAAGAACGCTAAAACTTTAAATGCCCTTCGCAGGACGCTGCGTCACCTTATCAGTAACCCCGTAATTCACTCGGCGTTCGGTAGCTCGGGCAACGAGAAAACTGGAGAAAGGAAAGGAACAAATAAATCGAGTTATCTGCGACGGGTCTGGGGTTCGGCGCGTTGGCTGAGAAATCTGTCTTTTGTACTGCAGCGCCAGTCGGCGTCCTTTGAACTTTATAGACCGCAATCGCTACCTCTGCCCTTCTCCCCGTTATGTAGACGTGGCATTTGTTCCGTCGACGACCCAGAATTGTGCCACTGCAGGAACACACTGAATCACTTTTCTTTCCGCCCCCCTCCCTTTTAGAAAAGAGCTTACCTTCCCTCCCGAGGCCCTTCGTCTCCTTGTTGTCTCGCCCAGACTGTCTCCTGCCCACCTGTCCGTAAGCTAACGATCGTGACGTCACGCTCGACTCGAGTCGATTTCTATCACGGATGCAAACACAAGATGTGTTTTCAATTGAAAGGCACAGACATTTACTCTCTCTCTCTCTCTCTCTCTGAATGGGCACTAACTGCAAATTTCAGCACCATGTCCAATCATTTAGGAAAGGGAGTGCGTGACCTGCAAGACGTTGGACACCGGATAAATATTCATGAAAGATTAAAGCTAACAGCTCTATTTTAGTTTATCCTCCTTTTCCTAAATATTTCAGAACTCTTCATTCCTACTTTCTCCTTCCTCTTTCTCCCTGTATTGCTTTTTCGTACTCTCCGTTTCTTTTTTCATTCTATTATTTTCTTTTCTTTCTCTCTCTCTCTCTCTCTCTTTGTTTTTCTTCTGTATTTTTATCTTTCCATTTTCTCAGTCTTTTTCTTCTTCTTCTCTGTATTCTTTCGCTCTTTCTCCTCAATTTCTTTTTATCTCTATCTCTCTTTCTCCTGTTTCACTTTACCTCTCTTTCTCCTCCCGTGTTGGTATTGCTTTTCTCTTTTTTCGTTCTCTCATTTTCTTTCACCCGTGTTCTTGTTTGTTTCTTTCTTTCTCCTATTGCTTTTTCTCTTTCCTTTTTTGTTTTCTCTCTCTGTCTCTCTCCTGTATTGCTTTTTCTCTCGTTTTTTTCTTGTTTTCTTTCTCTCTCTCTTTCTCCTGTATTGCGTTTTTTTCTCCTTTTTTTCTTGTTCTCTCCCTCTCTCTCTTTCTCCTGTATTGCCTTTTCTCTCCTCTTTTCATTCACTTCTTTTCTTTCACTCGTTTTCTTGTTTTTTTCCTTTCTCTCTCGCTCCCTTTCTTATTCTACGTCTTTTCTCGTTGTCTTTTTCTATCTTCTTTCTTCCTCTTCTTTTGTTTTTAGATTTTCCTTTTGCAATCTGTCACCTTTCTCGCTTTTCCCTTTTCTCCTTCATTTTTTTCCCTCTTTACCTCTCTTTCTCCTATTTGACTTTACTTTTTCTTTCTTTTTTGTCTTTCTCTCCTTAATTATCTCTCTTTCTTCCTTTTTTTTTTTTCATTCTGTCCTTTTTCTTTCTCTTTCCCTTTCTCTGTCGCTCTCTCTCATGGCAATTTTTGAAGTTGTGTGTTGGATAAAAATCAATGATCATTACAGTAATCCTGAAAAAGTAAAGGAAGGCATCTGCTTACAGGAGAGCCTTAAGAATAAAATCTCTTCCATTAAATATTGTGTACAGCGTTGAAGACAAACATTTGTGGGTAAAGATCGTAAATTTCATTCTGTCACTCCCTTTTCTCTCCCCACCTAACCTACAACGGCCCATAAAAATACAACACATTGAAAAAAAAGTATAATGAGAGGCTATGAGGAAGAAACATCTTTTACACTCGTCACTGCGAACATCAAAGAAGTTGGTGCTGCACACACATTGCTTCTCATGTCATGGAGAGAAACGTTTGTGTCGTCTTGCCAATTATGAATGGGAACCGGTTAACCCACTCTTAAAAAGAAAAAAAAAAAACCTCTTCAGTTGTACTTGCCTGCACGAACTCGTATACACGCTTGCATGTCTCCTTATGTTTTCTCCTAGATTCTAGCAAATATAAAATCACGCTACTGTGAAACTTCTCTTTTAATAAAAGCCACCGTTTTGTGGATATTTAAAAAAAATCTACTCATTTTTTGCTACTCTGCCTCCTAAGCATTATTTAAAAACTCGAACGTTTTTTAATAAAGCCCAGTCGTTATGTCAAAACCCTGTAAACACGCACATTATCTGAATCTTATACTCGTTATTTTATCAGCGCATCTCCTACACGGTCTCTCGCTTATCTCGCTGTTTTTCTGCTGGTTTTTAGCAAGTTCCGTTAATCTTCTAGTCAGACATTGTACACTTTTTTTTTTTTTTTCTTTCTGTGTAATCGCCTGCTAGCGTATCCTACAGTACATCAAGGTGATTTATAACCGCCACGTTGCTTGACTTTGGCTTCAGTTTTTGTTGGACTTCTTTTCTTTTACTCGAGTTATTGTTACTGCTAAGACAGACCAGCCCTCTTTCTTTTTTCCTCTAAATTTAGCCTATTTCCGCGAAGGTAAGTATTTGTTCTCCAAACTCCTGCTCTTTGAGAAGCAAAGAAGTGGGTTAATATTAGGGTTTGTTCCTGGATCAAGAAATATGGAGGAGGAAACCTTGTTGTGATTAACTTGCTCACATCTGTATACCATGAAAAAAAAACAAGAAAAAAACTGCTTTAATCTCCCCTCTCTAACCCCACCACCGCTTGCTTCCCAGTAGGCTCATAAATCCTTCTCGGTAAGACAGGTCTGGATTCGATGCTGGAGATGCAAGATGTTTAACTTACCTCATTCAATGGATTCGCTTTTGTTCTATAACAGCTTTGGTTAGCCAGAAATACTTTTCTTTTCAATTTCTTTTCTCATTTTTTATTTTAATAAGAACTCAACTCAATCTTACCCTTTTTTTCAAACTTTGAATTCGAATAAAAAAAGTTGAGATTTTAGGGTAGTTCCAAACTTGGTTTCAAGACTTTACAAAACTTAACTCTTCGCGTATTTTCATTTTATTCCCTTAAGTAGAATTTAAATGAACACTCTTAAGTGAAAAACACCAGAATAAATTCACACAGTTACTAGAATAACGAGGAACCGAAATAAATTTCATCTATAGGTTGTAAAGCGTTATCAACAACCAAAATAAAAATCCATGAATCGATTTACTACAAAATATTTGTTCTTCTTATTTATAGACAACAGACTGGACTGATTTATTTATATTGTTAAATACAGCCACCAAATTCATGAGGACAAAACAGTAATGCGCTTTCTTTGGTTCCAATAATTTTTTGTGTGTTCGGAGTTTACTGTGAAAAAAAAAAAGAAAAACATTGTACTGGTTTGGATTTGAAATCCCGTCGCAGGTTGGGGAAATTCTTAAGACTTCTTTGATCGGGAATGTAGTCAGCCAGTCTCAGGCGAAATGCATATGGCTTTTCCCAGTGAGTTCTTCCGGGATTTTCAATACATCCAACAAGTAACTATCTCTGCCACATTGTGAAAGTCCAACTATCTCTGCCACATTGTGAAAAAGGCACATAAAAATTCCTCACTTCATTAATGAGATTCGAACTCAGGTTTTTTCCATCCTCCCCACGCCGGAATGTGTGGGGAGGATGAGAAAATTTCAAATTCATTTCGGTGTGGGGAGGGCAGTGATTATATTAACTGTGTAACATCAAAGGGCATTTTGAATCTTCTTTTTGAGAACAAGTTTAACCCTGTATTATCAGCGATTCTTGATATAAGGACCCCTTTCAGCTGGAAAAAAATTTGCGCGCACTTCCCCACAAGCTCAACAAAATTATATGCTCGAAGTTCTTTCAATTTTTAAATATTTATAAGTTCGAATATTATTTGTGGACCTCCTGGAATACCTCTACGGAATTCCAGGGATCTGCACACCACTACAATTTAAGAAACACTGCTATATATAATAAGTTTAGACTCTTTCATTGTGTATCTTTTATAAATGACTGCCTCCTTGAACTAGTTTGGAAAGATCCGAATGCGAATTCCAAGGGTGACTCTAGAAATTTAGCGAAACCTTTTCAAGCAGAACGGAAATAGCCAGGATCAGGCGGAAGTTCACTGGTTTTATGCGCTTTGGTTTGCAACGTAGATGTGCAGTAGTAAACACGTTTGAGTCGATATATTCTTGTCAAATAATTAGTTGTGAACTCCTCTGACTTCTGTGGTTGTGCAGGAAGTAAAAACATATCCTTAGAAAACCGGTTATAAGACGGCACCTCATGACCTGAATTACCTAGTTCATTTGCTTTAAACTTCGGCATAAAAAATGCTTTATTAATGATGCTAAGAAAACAGAACGATACAGGAAGGGATGTTTAGATTTTTTTTTTTTTTTTTTTTCAAGAAGAAATAGTTTACATGTCACTGACTTCACATTCTGAAAAATTTTTAGCGCACTCCCTCTACAACGTTCGGAACCAATATATAGTGTTCAAAGGCACCTTTAGTATTCGGTTCCGCCGCACACATTTTGACATTTTCACGGCTTTACAAAATTGCTTTCATTTCAAAAAGGCGCTCCAACTTTAAAGTTGTCACCGCGGACTCTGCGTTATTGTAGCTCCGAGATCTCAATGGACGTTAGCGGAGTTATTTTCGATCGTCAAGTGACTGCTAAGAAACTGACAGAGAATAGTCAAATGTTTTCACAACGGGATGGCATTAAACCCTCAGAGTTGCACAAAGCATGCAGTTAATGTCCCACTAAACGATCTATAGATGTATGATAACGGATCTTCGTCCTTCCTTCTTTCCTATCACGTTTGAATAGCCACTTCTCCGAATAGATATCATTCCCATTGTATGTTGGAATTTGTTTGTATTTCGATTGCTGCTGCTGTTTGGATTTCTTCTTCCGAGGTTTTATTTGAACTCTAAGATTCTTCACGGCTGTCAAAACTAGGGAATGGGCAGTCTTAACTTTACTAGCTAAGGATAACTGATCTGTTTTACTTCTTTTTATCGTGAATATTTTTTGTTATTGCATATTAGTGTTCATTTAAGAGAATATGTTGATTTTTGTTAATATTTCGTTTCCTCTTTTGAAATTTTGATTAAAAAAACATAAATGTTAGAGAGGATAAAAAAAAAAAGAAGTATTGAAGAATTAAATATGGAATAGTAAATAGGGAAGATAAAAGAATGACAGTTTAATAAAACTATGGCTAGAGTAATATGGTTGTACGGTTTGTACCACTTCGTAACGTCCAAATTCATTTTCTATTTACCAGATTAAAGTGAAACGTTTTATTCGTGGCGAAAGCTGTAAGAACATCCAAAGGAATTTTCGAATAAGGTTAAGTTATTTAGTCTTTCTAGTAAAGGTTTCTCATTTTTTGTCTTGGAAACTTTGACTTTCATCCAGCAAACAATCACCCTAACCAGAGAACAAACTCAAAGTATAGGCATGGATTACTTGCAAGGTGCATGGGCCCAAATATATGTAGTTGAGTTAAGGGGACGAGGAGGGAGTAGTAATACCAAAATTTGAAGTGGTGATTGTCCAAATTTCCTAAAATCCTTTGCTACTTAAGTAGTAGCACTTTGCTACTTAAGTAGTAGCAAAGGATATCAGGAAATCCATTGCCACTATTTAATTATTTAATTTCCACGTATTAACTAAATTTGTTTATATTGAATTATTATTTGTATAAAGATATTTATGTATTTAATTTATACTCGATAAAGAGCCAGATGAAACTCTACAGTTTTGTCATTTTGAATGAATAAATTTTTAAATTGAAAGAAATGGAGATAGAAAAACATTAATCTCAGCAGAAATTATTAGTAAGTCGCTAATAATATTAAAATTAAATTAATGAAAGATAACTTCGCTGGGATCTTACGTATTGCTATCATACAATATAAACAGAATTATTATTTGTTTTATTTTAACGAGATAATTATTTAAACAGAAATTGATGCAACATTTTTAGATTATTCGAAAATATTGCCATAACCACTTTGTGTTGAGTGAGGGCGCCACACATCAGTATTACGTAATTCTCGGACATTAGCTTTATGGTGTGTTGGTTGTGGGAGAAACAATGTTTGCTTTGTGTGAGTATCATCGTTATAGAACAGTGACATTTTTTTTTTCGTACAATGAACTTCATTATAGCCGCTCAGAGAAACGCACTTCGGTTATTTTAACGCGGAAATATAATGCGTCACGGATAACAACTTATTACGTATTAAGCCTAGTTTGTAGGAGTAGGAGTCTCGAAAGGCTGCACATTTGGTATGAAATGTAAACACTAGGAATGGCTTATAGAAGTCGTTAGAAGTGGTTAGTGTCAGCCTATGCAAAAAAAAAAAAAAAAAAACACACACACACACAAAATTCTTTTATCGATGATTTTGCCTTCCCTACATATACTATTTTTTTTTACCAAAGTTATTATTTGTTTACCTATTTTACTGTATTTATTTCATTTTTCAATTTATGCATTTGAATGTCTGCTTTATTGTATGTTAATTCAAATACTGTTTATGTTTTAATTGGAAATGTTTCTGTTAAATCCTTAACCCCTCAGGCTGGGAAGGATTATTGTGCCCCTGTTGTATTTATATTTAATTATAGAAAGCAAAATCATTACTTATTTATATATTTAACCAGATCAGAATATATTAATTATTAGCAGTGGAGAGAGAGGACTCCAAACTTTGACGTTTGAAGCCCTTAGATTATAGGGGCTATGGGGCAGCCTATGTGCCCATATCATAATCAATATTCATAAGTACTGCTGAAGATTTTTTTTTTTTTTTATACATATATGTTGTGATGTGATCAAGCCTTGCACCTTCTTATAATTTTCATTAAGTTATTTCACTAAGTATAGTCACTTTTATGTTTGCATGATCGCGTGGAGGCAATTTTTGACCTGAGTTTTTTTAATTTTTTTCTGTATTCCTCTGACTTCACCAAAACCACTTTTGTTCTCTCTGAAGAATTCACAATGTTTACAGGTTATCAATTTTTTTGGCACAATTTCTCTATTTAAAATTCGAGAACTCTCTTGTATATGATTTCAAAGAACTACATCACGTAGTTTTTTGTAAATTATTGTATGTTAATAGCCTGGAGCAGCTGGTTCTAAAGTGCCATTACATAAATAAAGAGATGATAAAATGTTATTAATGTAGTCGTATTCGTAAGTCTTCAGTATGAAGACTTACGATTACGAATACGACATGCTACTCTAAAACTGGTTCTCACTGTTAAGACATAGAAAATAACCCATATATGTGCACAACGACACTTTGGAACTCTCCTCTCCGACAGGGAAAAATCTGCCAATTTGTCAGAGCAAGATTGTCTCCAGTTACAAATGTTGCATATTTTTGCTAGCGTTTATTCGCAATGAATATAGCATTAAAAAAAAAAAAAGCGTCGTGCTCTTCTAACCCCCGTCCCCACATCGCTGTGCCTTTGTTTCGTCGCAGGATGATGACTGTCACAAGGGCATCGAGACAGGACAGCTGCCTCAGACAATCCATTGCTGGAGGAGTACGGTAGTCCAGTAAGGGTGTTTGCCTGGCTCTCAAAACTTCGAATGCCACTTGTCACTTGCTTGGGTGGATTAGGGGTTCAATCGAGAACTTGTTGAGATCTTTTCATGAGAGCTGAGTTAGTTCAGGGATTGGAAATATGGGATTTTCTTCGTTTTTTTTTTTTTGTTTTTTTTTTAACCTGCAAAAAAAATCACACGAAATTTGTTGACATAAAGCATTAATGCTTCTTGATCAGAGTTATCTCAGTAATTATTCATTTTGTTGACACTGTTCAGTGGCGAATCCAGAGATGGAAAATTGGGGCTGATCTCCTTCCGCTCCCCTAAGAAACTGGAACAAATACTGTGTTTTTTGATATGGCATAATAATGGAAGGAAACAAGCATTCTGCATCTGCTGAAAAAAAAACAAACCACAGTATTCCCTCCATCAAAATGTGCTTATCCAATTCTTCAATGAATTTTGACAATCACTTGGCTTGGATATTTTATAATGGTGGTTTTAACTTTCTAAATATTGAATGGAACTTGTGGGTTGATCGCTCACACACTAGCAAGACTTGTGGATTTATCGTATGACTTTTCTACTGCAGCATGTCAGTGAAACAACTAAAGGGAGCAGTACTCTTGATCTGATTATGAGCACCTATTATTCTTGCATTAAGAATCTATCACAGTGTAGTAATGTGGGATTCACATAAAGTTGCAACTACCATAAAGTGTAAAGGGAAGGGTCTCGCTTTCGTAAAGGTGAATACAGTGTTCTCAGACAGTTACATTCTGTACAGTGGGACCAACTGATGATATTGCCATCAGAAAATTCTAAATGGGAAGAATTCAGTGAAATAAACATTGAAGCTACTAGGCTTTTCTTACTAAGAAATATAGTTCAAGGCTTGGACCTAAAGGGATGTCAGACGAACTACTGAGACAGGCAGAGAAGAAAAATGCATGGGATGCATATAAATTATCAGGTGACAGGAGCTTGTGGTTGATGTAACTAGTCTGTAATCAAGTCACAAAGGAGGTTACACAAGCTAAGGGAGATTACGAGAAGTCTTTGGTAAAGAATGCAAAGAACAGCAGCAAAACTTTATAGCTAGGACACAGCATGGTTTTGTTAAGGGGAAGTCTTGCCTGACCAATTTGATTGGATACTATGATGCAGTCACAAAAGAACTGGATGCAGGGAATAACTTTGATATTATATACTTGGATCTTAGAAAGGCTTTTGATACTGTTGCACATGGAAGACTGCTGCACAAATTGGAGCAGTGTGGCATTGGAGGCAAGTTGCTGCTATGGATAAAGGGGTGGTTGAGGGGGAGAAGACAGAGAGTGGTAATCAATGGACACTGCTCATCGTGGACTAATGTTATTAGTGGAGTCCCTCAGGGTTCAGTATTGGGGCCTTTATTGTTTTCTGTATTTATAAATGATATTGATGATGGTATATCAGGCTTAATGTCCAAGTTTGCAGACGATACGAAGGTTGGCAGGGTTGTCAAGGACACTACTGACACTATGCTGCTGCAACAGGATTTGGAAAGGTTGAGCAGATGGGCTTCGAGGTGGCAAATGAAGTTTAACATTGACAAATGTAAAGTACTACATATGGGAAACAGCAACCCCAGAGCAACGTATCAACTCTGTGGTACTACACTGACAGTGGTAGAGAATGAAAGGGACCTGGGGGTGGTGGTGCAGGCAGATATGAAGTTCTCTGAGCAGTGCAGACGAGCTGCAAGAGTAGCTCATGGTGTATTGTCAATGATATATAGGAATTTTTCTAGCAGGGATAAGGAGGTGATTATTCCCTTGTATAAGGCAATGGTCAGGCCACACCTAGAGTACTGTATACAGGCCTGGAGGCCTCATTTCAGGAAGGATGTAGAGCTGCTGGAACGAGTACAGAGAAGGGCAACTAGATTGGTGAATGGGACAAAGGGGTTCTCTTACGAAGAAAGGCTTAAGTTTTGCAAATTACAGTGTCTGGAAACTAGGCACCAGCGGGGTGATCTGATAGAGGTGTACAAAGCCTTGAATGGTTTGAGCATGCTCAATGCTGATGGGATTCTTCCTCTAGCTCAGAAAAATCACCTGAGAGGGCATAAATTCAAATTGAGGAAAGACAGATGTAGGATAGATGTGCGGAAATTTGCCTTTAGCCAGCGGGTGGTTGGTGGGTGGAACAGACTTCCATCCCTTGTCGTGGAAGTTGATAGCCTAAATAAGTTTAAGGCTCAGCTGGACAGGTATTTCGAACGAACAGAGGGGTGAAGTGGAAGTGGTTATTTTTATTTATTTATGTTACTTTTTTTTTTTTTTTTTTTTTTTTTGGCTGATGCTGCATAAGCTTGCTTTCTTGCATCAAATGCCTCTACTAATGCTAATGCTAATGCTAATGCTAAAACTTTTATGCTTCTATTAACAGAAGGTGTTGAATCACATTGGGCCATTTGATATTGACAATTTAACTATTGATGATCCTACTTAGGTTGCTGGCAAACTGAATAGGTATTTTGCATCCACATTCACACATAAGGAATTCTTTAGAGAAGGGATGCCAGAAGTTTATGACATTCTAGCAGAGAGCTAATGATTTTGTGATAACTAAGAACAAAGTGGAAGAGAAATTTTGAAGCTAAAAATAAAAAAAAAAAAGGTTTGGATGTAATATATCCAATTATGTTAAGGGAGGTAGCAAAGGCGATAAGAAACCCTTCGCTATAATCATGATTGCATCTTTGCATTCGATTGAACTTGAAGTAATCAGTACTTCAAATTCATCAAATTTATAAGTCGAGGGGTCAGGCGCATATTACATGTGCTTTGAGGTGACCGAGGTTCAAGCCCGTGACTACTAAATACGGTGCTGTTTCTTGTATTCTCTGAATTTTGTGAACTTCTCTGACCGTGTGATCGTCCAGGAGTATAAACAGAAAATTAATTTCATTTATTATTTTCTTTTTAATTTACTACGTTCCTAGCATTAGTGTACATACAAGTATACATGCACCTATTCTTGTTCCATGAATATCACCGGCTGGTCTTGAAATTCACGATACCTTTCTCTCCGACTTGCTGCATGTTCTAATGGAAGCAATGCAAGTATAATTTCACCTCTGCTTAAGGCTCTTGTTAATCTATTAGTCTGTGTATCCTCCTGGCTAACAGTTTTCCGACCCACCTAACATTACCTCGTAGCATCAGCAAATATTCTTGTACCCTTCCATTTAAGTGCATCTCATTGAGTGTTTCCGTTAAGTTGTATCCCAGTACTGTATGTTGCTTCTTGCATCCACTTTATATAATCACGACATGGTAATTTACGAGGTTCGTTAGGCAAGATCCCCCTTTAACGAAACAGTGCTAAGTCCAATTAAAATACCATTCTTGTCGATGTGGTCCTATATTGTGTCTTTAACCATAGATTCCATAATCGTAACGAATCTATGCTAAAATGGATCAGAATATAGTGAAAACAATGAAACTGTTGATCCTTCCAAGTTCAACACTGCAGGATGGCGATGTATTGGTGTGGGGAGTGTTTTACTGATGCACATTGGATTTTTTGAACCATGGAGTAATGTTTGGATGACACAGACTACTTTTACTTTATCTACTGACTGCATCATGAATAGATTATCTGGAAATTCTTTCCGACCAGTTATAACCCTCCATGGCTGCGGTGTATCCGTCTGAGAATGGTTCTTTCAAGAAGATATGCCATAGTCACAAGGGCGGAATTGTACAGAAATGGCTCCACAAACATTTTGAGAGTGATTTCAGCTTACTTCTGTGGCCTTCACAGTCACCACCAGATCTCAGTCAAATTCAGCACCTATGAGATGAGGTGAAACGAGGTCTTCAGAAGGAAATTCTGCAATCATCCGGTCTGCAACAACTGTGGAAACAGTTGAGTCAGCATGGACCAGCATCCCTGTAGCATACGTTCAATACCTCGTTGAGTCCACAGCACAGACTATTCTGAGTGGGGACCTACACGCTATTGCACCTACACGGTAGTTGTACCTAATAAAGTGGCCTTTCAGTGTATATTATATAAAAGCTGGTTAAAAATTCGAAATAAATTCAAGTTAAATTTTCGATTAGTTTTAATCGAATATCATATCTACCGCTCTGCTAGAAAATCTAGGATCTTCTCCTACCTTTTTCATTTCTGTATATTTATATTTTTACCAGAAATTAGGATGAACAGTCTGCTTCAAATCGTTATCAATATACGGGATTATTAATAATGGATAAATTTTTGTTCGTTTATTTCAGGGGTTCCCAACCTTTTTCAAGCATCGACCCCTTACAAGAAAAAAAATTTTCCATCGACCCCCTTTAAACTTAATTATTACTATAACTCTAAAACGATATGTGTATGCTATATAAACAGTGTTAAATTTAGATTTTGTTCAGATGGAAGGACAATCTATGTACGAGTAGAATTTTAAACTTTCTTTTTAGTCTTCAACACAAAATTTTTAACTTTTTTTAATGCCTAATTATCTTCAACGGAAACAAACAGGATTCTTAGAGCGGGTATTTCCCTCTATATAGCACCATTAACACATATCGTTAAAAATTTCAAGATAATTATGATGTGTTTGGATTTTTTAATCAGTGGTGTATTGTATTAGCTCTAATAAAATTTTGTTCGACTGATTGAAATAAGCAAAATGTTCCAATAATAATTTATTGTACAAAATAATATTACATACAAAAGTATGAAGTCAGTAATAGTAAATAGGAAACGTAAAAAAATATTTATGAACAATATTACAAAAAGTATATAAAAATAAAAGAAAATAATATCATATTTATGTTATTAATGAGATGGTTGGGCTTGTTTTTTAGATATAATGTTTGAAATGTTTGGTTCAAAATTACTTAATATTATTCGTAAATCTCCTCGTTATGATATATTTAATCTACTTCTATTCTTTCTTAATAAATTATTCAGGTGGCTAAAACCTTCCTCCACTAAATAAGAACTCGGAAAGGCTAACAATATATATGGGTTCAAATATATATTTTAATCCTGGGCATTTTTGCCGTATATTTTTTGAATTCCAAAATTTTGAATATCCATTTGTTTTGAACAAAACTTTTAATTCGAGATCTTCTCTAATTTCAATTAATTCTTCTTGTAAAGAAATATCTATTCCGGGCACATTCAAATGGCTCAACAATCCACGATGATACATCCAAGTTTTCGTCGAGATCTTTAAAGCGAACATTCATATCTTCTTTCAATTTTTTCAAATAATCGGTATATAATAGTATATCGTCAGCAGAAATTATCTTTTTCTAGAATAGACAGTTGCCTTAAATTTTCAAAATAACGAAAGTCTGATTGGTTTAGTGTGGATACAAAAAGATCAATTTTAGAACGAAACCCAAGAATAATTGTCCGCGCTTGAATAAGATTAATATCTTTTCCTTGTAACTTATTTTGGATATTGTTAAATTGGGAAAACATATGTGCTAAGTAAAATATATGCCTTTTTAAATCTAATAATTGCATTCCCATAAGTTCATCAATTTGAAAGAGAAATTCTACAACTATATCGAAAATTTCGACTAATCTCTGTAAACAATTGCCTTTGGATAAGCAGCGCTCATCTGAGTGAAACAACAAATTATTATATATTTCGTCATTGCTATCACACAATTGTGCAAAAAGACGATCATTTAAATATTTAGATTTTATAGTTTTTATGCACAAATCTAGAACATCATAAAGTTTTTCATTAATTTTTTTTGCAATTAAATGTTGCCTGTGAAAAACGCAATGCACTGTTCGAACGTTCTGAACTTTTTTCTTCAGATGAGCTAGAAATCCTCTATATTTGCCAATCATTGCAGGCGCTCCATCACAAGCCGCCGCAATTACATTGGAAATAGGTATTTTATATTTGTCTAAAAATTTTTCAAAACAATCAAAAATAACTTCACTTGTCGTGTAACTCTCTAATTTCTCATCAGTAAGAAATTCTTCTGTTATTTCTTATTTTCTTGGGCTATAACAGCGAACATAAATCATCAATATGCTCATTCTTCTGAAAGTTGCCTCGTCTAACTGAATGGCGAATTTATTTGTTTGTAGATCAAATAATAAAGACTTTTTAATATCCTCGGCCATGCTTCCATTCCACCTTCAATATTTTTAGAAGTGGATGATTAAAAAAAATGGCTCAAGTCCCGTTTTTGAACGTAAAAGAAATTTTTATTTTAAATTTTTAAAATACTCTAAATTATTTTCTTTTTTATTAGGATGCATTTTTTCAATGTGCTCTTTGATGACTTCATAGCATCGTTAGTAAATATTTTTTCACAGATGAGACATAGAGGCATTGTATCATTTCCCGGCGTAGAAATAAACCCTAAGCTTAAATATTCTTGGGAATACTGCTGGCACTTTCTTTTTGGTACTGACATATTTATTAAATTCCTTAAAATTAAATAAAAATAATCAAAAATAATGAAACAATCACGTCTGACAAATAATTATTATGTATATACTTACAACTATTCGCACAAATTAATATATTTTTATAAACTGCATCTACCATAAAATAAATGTAAAACTAATGTATGTTTAAATTTCGAACTTACTCGTTGCTCTCTAAATCCATACTATAACTCTGGTCACTGAAACAAGAGAAATTGCACGTGAAGGGCACGTAGTGTACACGTGAACAGTAGGCGGGCCTAAAAGGCCCGTATTACATTGTATAACTTGCTAGCTGCACAAAAACACTAAACCAGACTTCTGACCAATACGAAAATTTTAAAATAAATGAATTTAGTTAAGAAAAATGTATTAAAAAATTAAATATAATAATACAACATAGATCTTATTTAATCGACCCTCAGTCGACCACTAATAGTTCATTGACCCCCAAAAGACCCCTAAAGGTTCATCGATTCCTTTCAAAATTTTATCGACCCCCAGGGGTCGATATCGATCCAGTTGGGAACCCCTAGTTTATTTGATCTATATTCGCATGTTCACACAAAAAAAAATTATAATTGGTGTAATGATTCTTTTTGGTGATATTGGCATGTGAGAAATGCGCTTCCAGCATTTTGGTATCGATGCGTTGAATCAATTGCAGCAAGTGCAAGTTGTGTGTGTGTGTCGAAAGATCACATATTGCACTCCCTTGAGTTATTAGTTCCGTGGGCTCGATGTAATAAGTTACTTTCATAACTGACACTTGGGAAAACCGCACAGTGTTTGCACACATGGCCTTTCTCTGCAAGCATTTCCTAGTCAGAGAAAACTATTAGAAACACTTCGATAATTTTCCTTCCTAGGCGAGAGTGGGGAAGACCATTAATCAGCTTTCACCAATTAACGGCACGGGTCAGTCCAAACCCTCTCCCTTGTGAATGTACGTAATCGACTGATGACTACCACCGTACTATGACTCGTCTACTCAAGTGGACACAACCGGATCTGAAAATGGACTTCGGAAGATCTTTAATGGCCTTTAATGACCTAGACTGGTGGGGGTAATAAGGTGGGCGATGCATTTCTGTACTATCTTCATTAGGGACAGTGATCAGTAACGCAATGATGGGTAGAGGATAGAGTAATTACCCGCAAATTTCGGACGCACCGCTGTGTGTATGTGTATGGATATCGACACCCATTCATTTCACTGTACATCCCCGGAAATTCGCACACCCCTTTCTTCATTCAGACCCTACCTATAAGTCTCTAAAGATCGCTTTGTTTGCTCACTTTGTTTATTCTGAAAGTTCCTGTCATGTTCACTGGTTTTTAAGGTATAACCTTCGAGCTACAAAGTTCCCTCTTTTTTATTTGCTGTGTACGTAAAAAAAAAAACAAAAAAAAACCTGGGCGATATTTTATTCATCTAACCATTTTTGTTCCATAATATTGTTTTAATCCTTGCAGTCACGCAACTGAAATTTTAAATGGCTAAGTACATATTGCTAGTCTGCCAACATAAATTCCAAATGAGCTGTACCAATTTTAACCCAGACATCATGACGGCTACAGTATACATTGGAAAGTTTTCATTGTGAAAGAATACTACAAAAATGAAAATTCTGTGGCTAAAGTAAACAGTTTGTTTTAGCTTACTTATGTTTTTAGGTTTTCGGCGTATCAGCAACTCAGGCCATATTGCGCCTTACATAATATGTCCTTAAATTGAGTGTGTTCTGTGGTCGATTTGCGGTTTGTTACATGATAAATCCGAGTTTCCAAGAGAGGTTAAAAACCATGCTACGGCTTAGACCGACTAACTCAATTACACCGTCAAAAAAGACCAATAAAAATTCCTCGTGTCACTGACGGGATTCAAACTCAGGTCTTTTCCATCCGGTGTGTGAAGGACGGTGATTATACCAACTGCGTTATCTACAAGGGCATTTGTTTTAGCAATTCATCAACAAAAAGAACTGTTTGGTTTAGTTTAGCAGTTTGAAGAAGCCAATATCCTCCATGAGGAAAGGAAGGGACAGTGGAAAGGATGTACTGGGAGTCCATGCATATGCGCCCTTGACAGTGGACGGATTGTCTAGTTGGCTTGTTTGTTGTAGGGTTTTAGGCACATTAGCGACATTGGCCATGCTGCGCCGGATATAATATCTGCAAATTGAACGCGTTCTGTAGTCGATTTGCTTACTTGATGGCCGAAAATTCTGAGATTACGAGAGAAAAACCATGCTGCCATCGCCTGAAACCAACCAACTCAGCCACATTTTGAACAAGGCCCGTAAATATTCCTAACATCATTGACGGGTTTCGAATTCCGATCTTTTCTACCAGGTGTGAGGAGAAGTGAATAGCGATTCTACCAACTGTGCTACCAGTAAAGGCGATAATTTAGTAGATGGACCTTATCATTCCACGTCGTGATAAACTGCTAGTCTAACTGTTTAAAAAATGGTCGAGTACATTAGGGCCATTTCTAATTTTTTGTAGTTTCTGCATTTGGGGTGCTTATCCCAAAGCTTTTAAGAACGTACACTTAATTCGTGTTTTCAAAAATCGTGGAGATTAATCTGATTCCTCTGACTGCTGACTCATATCGATTATTAACTTTTAGTCAGGGCCTTTGAAGCTGCTATCTTTAGGAATAATTTATCCACCCTTTATTTTCCGGAGAATTTCATATTATGCAGGTGAATAAATTAATTTTTACATAGGATTAAGTTTGCTAAAGACAGACCATAACGCCTTCTACTACATAGTCAGTATTTTACAGTCTGCGCGGTTAGCACAGTGGTATCGTCACCACACACCAAGTGGAAAAGGCCCGGGTTCGAATCTCGTCACTGACGCGAGGAACTTTAATGGGATTTTTTCACTCCATGGTTGAGTTAGTCGGTCTCAGTCGTAGATAGCAAGGTTTTCGTCCAGCAAAACAACCAAATCGACCATAGAACACACACAATTTACAGACATAATACACAATGCACGGCAGATGAATTTAATTATTCGGGTGGCCTAAAAATGGTTTTTAGTCAGTATTTTACATATCATGTGTTTATTATTATTAGACATATGGTGCAACGAAGCCTGAGGCTTATGCTGCACCAGCCAAAAAAAAATAAAAAATTCCCGCATTTACCCTGACAGAGAGAGAGAGAGAGAGAGAGAGAGAGAGAGAGAGAGAGAGAGGAATCACCAAGAAAGCAAGAAAGAGAAGAATGTTGATATCCAGCTCGGGACCCTAGGTTTGCCAAGCCCATACTCACCAGATGTGAGCCCCTGGGGTTTATTTTTCATGTTTCAATATTTTGAACATTTTAAGGACAGTCCATTTTAAGGACTGTCCTTAAATCCTCTATATGTGCAAAACAAACTGTCATATGGTTGCCCAAGAATCACGTTATCTACGGGTGTATATTATGTAGATTGCATGTATTCTCTGGTCGGTTTGCCTATTTGGCTGGACGAAAAACCTAAACCTCGTCTGAGGCTGACTAACTGAGCCATGGAATGAAAAAAAGTGCATAAAATTTCCTTGCGTCATTGACAGGATTCGAACCTGAGCCTTTCTAAGTAGTGTGGGGAGGACAACGATCATAACCACTGTGCTACTTGCGAAGGTTCTTCTTTGTGTATAGTCACTTTGTAGTAAATAATTAACAAGATGTATGATGATTGCGCTTTGGTTTTTTATATGTGTGTGTATATTAAGCACCAAATAACTAAGGCCATTAAGCGACAGTATACTGTGTTTGTAAACTGCGTGTGTTCTGTGGTAGATTTGTCTGCTCCACATTGCAAAAAAAGCCCATAAAAATTCCTCGCATCGCTGATGAACATGAGTAAAAAAAAAAAAAAAAAGACGAACATGTGTTTTTATAAAGGGCATCACCTAGAACGTCTGTTCAGCTCCGCTTCGTGTCACTGTGAACAGCAGAATCAACTGTAAAAGGCCAGAAATATATTGGTGCAGGTTTGTGTGTGTTCTGTTGTTCTGTTCTGGCCGCTTGGCTACCTAGAAGCATTAATCACCTGGAGAGATGATTCTGGGTACTCGTCCACACCACGGGAATGTGGGCCAGTCCCAGTAAAGCACGTACTGTCTCAAAAGAGACTCTGACTCACCTGGTGTTGCCAGCAGGTGGGCTAGGATCCTCTGGTGGCCCATTCCAGAAGGACAGACAGAACGGAGAAGAGAGAAAAAAAAAAGGTTATGAAATATAAAAAATAAATAAAATAATAATAATAATAATAAATAAATAATAATAATAAATTTAAAAAAAACTACACTACCAGGTGTGAGAGAACGCGAGGGAAAATAAATTTACACGAGAGACAGAATTGGCATAGGTTACGGTTGGAATTCGAACTCGGATCTTCTTCTCCGGTGTGAGGAGGACGGTGATTATACTCACGGTGATTTTACCTGCGAGAGCGTGTTTATCACCAACTGAAATCAAATAGTTAAACAAATAAAAATTCATCTTCTACATTAGTAACATTATCTGCTAAGTTACGTGTCAAAGGTTTCACATATCGCTTCTGGTTCTTCTCCAACTTCCCACCCTCCTTTTTAGTCTAATTGTGCCAAGGAAAAGAAAACATGCATCATGCAAAAAGAGTAAGTAATACTATTATCTTTTACATGTATTTCTTGAGATAATATTCTCCTCAGTATACACAAGAGGAGGAAGGGAGAAATCACAGAGAGAGAGACATGGCCTCAAATATTTGAATTTATTAAATAATTTTATTCCCTGTAATAAAATTTCTGTGTACTCCCCTGACCTTTCTATTTATCGCAGTTAATGGTTAATATCATATATGCATTTAGCCTCAGCTACTGCAATATTTTAATCGCTCTTGTTTTTATTTGATTAAGGTTTTTTTTTTTTTTTTACGCTACTCAGTTTTCAAAGCTAGCCTACAATTCATGTTTTGGACAGCTTATTAACGGCTAAGGACATGCGTATCATTTTGCTTTCTCGTGGGTGTAATACGGAACAGATGGAAGCACTATGTGAGCCTTTCTCAAAGAAAATCCATTACTTCCTACCCGTCCCCCTCCGTCTTCAAGGAGAGGACATGTCAAAAGTGAATTTATTAGCTTTTTTTCAGCATGCTCGGATACCATTTTAGAAAACAATGAGCAGCAACTATCGGATGGTTAAAAAAAAAAAAAAAAAAAAAAAAACATCTGCAATACAAACGTTCATATTGCAAGCAATGGAGACTCCATCTGCTGGAAGATTGCGAATTTCAAAATATTTAAGGTACTATACAGTGGAAAAATTTCGTTATGTAATTTTGGCACCCCTTGCCCTCCTGGGTAGCACAGTTAGTAGAATCGCTGTTCTCCCCATACCGTGTGAAAAAGACCTGAGTTTGAATCCCATCAATGAAATGAGGAATTTTTATGGGCCTTTTTTACAACTTGGTTGAGTTAGTTGGTCTCAGAAGAGGGTTGCAAGGATTTTTCTCCCGGAAACTCGGGTGCTTCCTCCAGAAACAGCAAATCGACCACAAAACAACGCAATTTACAGACAAATAATTTGCAGCGTAATATAGCCTAAGTTGCTGATGCGCCTAAAACCTTACAACAACCAACAACCAATGGCCCTCCCTATCGTAACCATATCAATAGATATTCATTACTATCGCTTGAAAACCTTAGATGAATTGTAAGATGCCGTCGTCTTGAATAATTTGAGAGGGTTATTACTGTCTAGTGCAGGGTCAACAACCTTTCAAAAGCGGAAGTCCAAATTTACTCCAATGTAGGTATGAACGTCTTCAAAAGTTTTCTGTAGGGGAGGGGAGGAACCTGCATTACGAAAGCCAGTTTGTCCATTCGAACATCCTAACTCATTACTTCCTCTCTACGGTTTCGTTGAGATAAAGTAACGAAGTTAAGAGTTTGGGAGCTAGACGTCCATATTTGTCCATGTTTTGTGAATGATGTTTTAAAATCCGTGCAAGGAGGTATAGAAATTTTGGTCAAATAAATTGGGCTTATTTCCATATTGAGCTCTTGGCAGTGATAAAAGTGTGATTGTATTTCTTTCAATGCTGAATTAAAAGAATATAGATTATATTTTTATAATGGATAACTGACGGCGACTGTATAAATTTTATAAGATTGTATATTTTAATCAAAACAAGTTGAATTGTGTTAAGTTCAGCTTATGTGCTCCATTCAAGAGGTAATGAAGTCCTTTAAAGTCTATGAAGGAAGGAAGGAAGTACAGTTGCTGCACCCACATGATTATCGGATTTGGCTCGATTTGTGTATATTGAAGTTATATTCTGTATTTATCTGAATTCTCCACAATATGAGCAGCATGAAGTTTTTGTAGGCTGTGATCTGACAAAGTATTCTTACCACATTTTGTAAAGAAGTCATCGTAATGGGCAGCAATGGTTTTCTTTGGCGGATCAGATGTATCAGTATCCTGATAAATATTATTATTATTATTATTATTATTATTATTAAGGCCCTAGTTGTGTAGCAGCTCTTTGAGCTGAAGTCCCACAGCTCGTGACTAAAGCCTGGTTTCGAAAAAGGGAAAACATTGAGGGGGTCATAGAGGTGTTCCAACTGGAATGTGTAGGAAGGATATTTATTTTTACCATATAAAGACCTAAGAGAGTCTGTCTCCTGAGATATAGAGGGAGTTCGTTTTGCAAAATTAGCACTTAGGATGTTCTAAAGGCCCCCAAGTGCTTTTCAAAGAGTACTGTGGTGATTGGCATTAAGACGTTGCAAAATAATTTTCTTGGCTGTGGCCTATAGTGGAGGCCCATAACCCAGCCGCGATCTGATTAGGGCTTTATACAGATGAAATAGTGATTTTCAGCACCCCCTAAAATGTAGTAGATGGAAAGATATTTCGTTTCTGTAAGCATATCATTCAGAGACGTGTGATTCAGAGATGTTTCTGAAAGATGAGTTTATTTTCGAATTCTAAACCGAACAGTCTGATGGTATTTGTAACTAGTATTAGATTATTATTTTTCCTCGATTCTGGGTTCGGATGTAGAGCATGCCATTTATAGAAGCCGTTAGCAGTAGATTTTTGCTTTGTAGCGTCAAGAATTCTAGTTTATTTATCGTCAATAGGAGCTGGCTTTCTATATTTTCTGCGAGCGACAGGAGATAGTGAAGTCATCTGCATACATGTATGCTTCTGTATTTGGGGTATATCGTGTCATATTTATTCTGATTGCAAAAAAATGTTGCACTGAGAATGGACCAGTGTGGCACACCTCCTCTTGAGCGTCCACAGAGGATAATGAGGATAGTATCGAACTTTAAAAGTTCTGAGATGTAGAAAGTTCTGAATTAGTTAGAGCAATTATCTTCTTGGACCTAAAGTTATTTACATCTTGAGGAATGCTTTATCTTCACGTGGTATAAAAAGCTTTTTCGATATCCAAAGATACCATGACCAAATATTGTCGCATTACAAATGCATTTCGAATATTAACTGCGACTTTGATATGGATATCTAGCATGGATCCGTTTTTCTAATGTTAAATAAATAAATATATTTTATGTTTATATTGAGGACGGCCACACGGTCAGAGAGAACACAAACAGCACCGTATTTAGCAGTCAGATCATGAACCCTGGTCACTAAAAGCACATGTAATGCACCCTCGCACTGACCATTCAGCTACTGCGGCATGTTCTGTAATTCCAAGCTCCACGGAGCCTGTGATGGAAATATTTTTTTGTCCAGTTGGCGAATTCATTTTTCAAAAATGACTAAATTAATTACAACTATTACATTAATCTTTTAATTTAAAAAAAAGTATACGATTTTTAACTAATTACAAGCATTTTAAAAGCCTATTAAAATCTACAAATTTAAAGTAATTTTATTTATTTATTCGTACTTTAAATCCATTCCTGAAAAAGTAAGGTCAATTTGGGCTCTAATGGGACATTTATTTTTAAAATATCATTAAGCATTTATTTTTTATATTTTCTAGTTGAAAGACCTGCCGTCTGGAGTCTCTCGTGTTTTTAGCAGAAGACAGGAAAGATTAAAAAAAAAAAAAAAACCGTGATATTTCAATTAAGTGTGGATTGGTTTTCTAGGAAACAGGAAGTCATTATCCCTTTGCATACAAAATGAAAACATTTACGGATAAAACAGAACGTTCATTAATTAACTCAGAAGTTACAGGAACTGTGATTAAATACCGTCCTTTCACACTAGACGAATTTCAGTGACTCTCCACATAAATCTCTTTCTTCGCTTAGGCTCATTAGCGAGCTAGCTTTTGCTTGTCCTCGCTAGCAGTTCTCCTCTCCAGATAGATAAAAGTGAGTACCGCTCTTGTAGTCTTTATAATGAGCATTAGTCAGCTTGGGGTACGTACATCTGTTGTTTGAGTGGAGCACTTTCTTTTTAAAATCCTGATGCTCCTGTCTGATTCATTTTTATTATTTTTTTAAATTTTTTATTAAAAGATTTAGTACGGCGTAGTCAGTCATGTTAACATGCTAATGCTGCACAGGGGGACAGATGAAAATCTTTCGGTTATGTAGATTTGAAGTGGAGTTTACAGAGTTTCAATGAGTTATTACATGTAAATTTAGCTAATTTCGCAGCGTTATGATAATTGGGGTATTATTTTTAATCTACAATAAATCTTTGATGGATTACTTAAGCCAGAGCTGTTCATAGTAAACAAAATTTAATTAAAAATTGTTATAAATTGCAATAAATATCAGTGAATGTTCTGATGTGTGATGTGTGTACAAGTGGGGTTCAAGAGAGATTTGTATTCATCCAGAAGTAGTTGTATTAGAAAGATGATTTTTTTTTGTTTGATACCTTGAAATCTCTATAGTAAGCACACAAATTTTGGTTTCGATCTGGCAATCCGTTTTTTTTTATTATTATTATTATTTGCAGCACTGAATTTATGAAACAATGGATAAAGTGGAATACAAATCAATGATTCGGTTCCTCTTTTTGCAATACCCAAAACAATCCACGAAGAAATTGAGGTTCTTCCACAATTCAAATGTGGAAGAACATCAGTGCTTGATGAAGAAATCCTAGGATGCTCAGCAATTGCTGTAACAGAAGACAGTGTTGCAAAATCGAGGCATTAATCCTGGAAGATCACCGTATTAACGTCAAAGAACTAGCTGCAGAGCTTCAAATTAGTGTAGGGTGGAGAATATCATCCATCAACAACAGTTGCGTATGAGTAGTGCCTGCTGGATGGGTTCCCAGACTTTTGACCGTTTACTAGAAGAAGGAAATTGCAGGATGTGCACATGAAATGTTGTCAATGTGCCAGGAAAAGCAAGAGGAAGTTTTTTTTTTTATGGCTAGTCACCATGGATGAAACTTGGATCCATCACTATAATCCCGAAACTAAACAAATGTCAAAACAATGGAAGCATACAGAATCATCCCCCCCCACCAGAAGCAAAGGTGCAACCAAGTGGTGAAAAGTGATGCTGTCATTTGTGGGGGGGGGAATCAGCATGGTGTAATACAGATTGACTTTAAAAGGGATGTACTGTGACGGCGAACTATTATAGAACTATAAAAAAAAAAGACGAGGAAAGCTGTCAAAAGGTGTGCACCTACTCCATGATAATGCTCCTGCGCATTCCTCACATGCTGCAATGAGGTGTGTCCACAAATATGGGTTTGAAATATTTCCGCATCCTGCTTATAGAAATTTTATCAAAAATATTTAAGTGAGAGAAGTAAGCAACGTTTGCAATTGCATTCAATTGCAAACGTAATGACTTATTTAATTTTAAATATTTAAGTGTTTACGTTAGGCATAATATGCGGCTGAATTTGATTATTGCGATACTATATATATTCGAAAGTAAGTGTCTGGATTGTGTTCGTTGTTCAAAGTTAAGACACCAGAGCGCACTGTAACAAAGCATAACGTGTTTAGACATGTCTGTTCCTTACCTTCACTCAGTAAGCTAATCGCTCGTTACGACAGTCTGTTGTTGTCAAAGGCATGTTTTCGCATCTTTTCGTATTTCAAAATGTCGCAGTGCAGTCAGAGCCCGGCGCAAGGGTTTCATGCGCCATATTCGAGACTTAAAATTTGCACCCCAGTTGTATTCTGTACCATCCATCCGCCTATCTATCCATCAACAAGGACGTAATAAATCTCATTTTTTTAAAAATATATTCTTAATATTTGATAAAATATTTAGATAATGTTATTTTTTTATATAGAAATAATTATTACCTTATTTAATTTAAATAATTATTTTTTTACTACTAAAAAAAAATTAATTTTGTTGGAATGTGCCCCTAGGACCTATGCGCCTAATGGACGGGCCGGCTCTGAGTGCAGTGAATCCTCTGTAGCATTGGTCTTTGCCTTAAAAATTTCCAAAACAAACTTTTAATCCAGTGACAAATGAGCCTTTTACAAATTACGTAATGCAAGATAGGGAAGGTAGAAAATGTTATGGTTCCGTTGCGTGAGGAGGAAAGGGTCTTACTTGTGTAGCAGTTTTTTTTTTTAAATAGAAATAATAATATGACGAATATAAATATTTACTTGTGTGTAATAATGGAGATTAAAACTGTTATGAAGTGTTACAAGATGCTCAAAAAGCTGCAAAGACGCGTTACACAGTTTGTGAATAGCTCCTAAGAAAGGCATGCGAGTTTTATATAGGATTTCAATTAGAAGATCAGGTTAAGTTCTGGGCTCCTCATATTCTGCATGCTCGTGTGATGAGTCCCTTAGAGAATAGCTAAGAAATTCTCATTGCTTAAGTGGCATTTATCGTCCGATGATATAAACAAAAAAACCGGATTTTTCTTCAAATTCAAAGGACGTAATAAATTTCCAAATTTACTATCAGCTATGAGACCTGTACCTCATAATGAAAATTTGAAAGCAGCCAAGACTAGCTGGGAAATGGCGATGCAGGAAATAGCCAGGGGCGACATTTTGTCAGTGGAACAAACTTTATATTTAGGGAAAGAAAAATAAAGAAAATGTTGACCATGAGATTAAAGGAAACAAAGAAAACTGGACACTGCAACAGGAAACAAAAATCACAACTGGTGACATATCTGCAGAAATATCACTTCCCTTGTTGAAACGGCTATAGAGCACTTGAACGTGACTTGCACAAAGTTCTCTAAAAACAAATCATTCCATATAGCATCAGCAGTAAAAATTAAATTTAACACAATGTACGCGTATCAGTATTTCCTTCGAGGGAATTAGCCCTGCGTCATCTAGGATGCTGTTTCAAGGACTGGAGCGAATGTACACAATTGCAATTGGACCAAAACATCAGTTTGCACAACTCAGCAAATTTAAGAATGACATCGCGTATTATTCGTTGATCCACAAGCATTTGAGGTTCTGTTTAAAACTATGGGTGCATTCCTACAGCTTTTTAATTCGGAACTGAAACAGGAGTCACACAGCTGGTAAAAGCCATCGCCTATCTTGTGGTGCATTCACTATATTACTTTGATTAAAATTTATTTAACACGCTTATCTCGAAATGTATTAAGGTAATAAATTTATCAATGTACATAAGATTAAAAAAATTACCATTAATCCAATATCTTCACTTACATCATGGCTAGAAATTTAAGTGCGTTGCTCATGTTTTTATTGTTTACTAAAATCACTAACGTGCGGAATGAAACCCATAACAACCCCAGAGATGGCTACTTACAGAAAGGAGACGCGAGGGGGTTCTGACGCAATAGGAGCTATTTAAGTTGTGGGTCATAAAAAGGATTTGTTCAGGAGGCGCATATATAGAATTCGCGTTTTTCGTTCGCTTGTTTCAAAGCCTACTTCTAACGATCGTCCCAGGTGATTTGCGCCGACCACTTCCCTCAAATGGCGAGCCCGCGCTGTCAGCACTCAACTCATTATTAACGGCGGACAAAGACCCAACATCCTGCGGTTTTCTTTGGGTCAGCACAAGTCGTATGGCAGAACGACGGCTAGGCACATGGCCCGCATGTGTTCTTTCCACTCCCACATACTCTGCGCTGCCCATAAAACACTATAGAGAAGCTGTCAGCTCTGGGACTACCTAGTAGAACGAGGTATTTTCAGCCCTCCTCGCCATCTATAAATTACCGCCAAAATATGGTAGTTGAAGTGAGTGTGGAGGCCCTCGTACTTTGTGTGGCTCCTCTATATAAACAAACCCGCACGTGCTATGGTCTATATCTTTCCCGGATAAAATTTCCAAGTTTCCGAGGATTTAGAGAAGCGAAATTATAGAGATGGGGGTGAAAGAGGGGGAGGGGGGTTCTATGGTGGTGAAATGGCGTTCGAGTGACATTGTGGAATGTGGGTTCAAAATACTGTATAGAATTTTACGGATCACATGGCATGTCATATGGATAAGAGATGTTATTTTACTTTCATAAAAACTGTCATGGACGTTTTGATCAGCAGCTTAATGGAAGTTGATCATCATCACTTTATCCAAATGCACTTTCGCTTACATTGATCCAAAAATCTTATTCAGGAAGCGAGAAAATTTTCTTTTTTCCTTAATCCTGGATATTAAGATGATGAGAGTTTTCTTTTGAATATGTTTTGTTTTAAACTGGCATATTTCTACGGCACTAAACAAATTAATTGCAACATTGAAAAAAGATTATTCATTCGCAGACTTCCATGGGGTCTACTGGTCGCTAGACCAGTAGACCCCATGGAAGTCTGCGAAGAATGGATGCTTGATGAATGAATATCATCAGATATGTATTGTTTGTAAAGACCACAGTCAGGGCCGCCGCAAGGGGTAGGCTCGGTAAGCATCGCTTACGGGCAGCAGTTCAAGAGGGCGCCGAAATTTTTTCGATATTTTTTCTGATTGGTTAACGCTTATCAGTATTCAACGTTTAGGGCTGCAAAATTTTATTTTCCTTACTGGCGGCACATAGGAACGCAGCGCTACTGAGGCCACAAGAACATTTTTAAAAATAGGTTCCTTATTTAAGACCTTTTAATATTTGTAAGATTGAAGAGCTTGCATCTCAGTTGCAGTGGCATCCATCATTGTTACAGACTGCTGCTGGATGGAAGGTCAAAGCTTAACATCATGTGCCATCTCCTTCCAGAAGGTTGACTGACAAGGATCTCGTATATTTAGTATTTACCACTTCAATGCTTGTTTGTTTTTTTAGTTTTTTTTTTTTTTCATTATATTTTCATCATTCTTCGATATGTCCACATTTTTAAAAGTATAGATTTTATTTTCAATATTTTTGCTTAACGTCCGCATTTTTGTTGAATATGGTAACACAGATCAAACAAAGCCGTTTTTTAATCGTTAGGTTGGTTTTTACATCAAGGTCTCGGGATGGTAACATTTTTTTATGTTGCGAAATTTAACATAAAATCTTAAAATCAAAAAGCTTAAAGCTTTGTTTAATAAATCAAAAGCAATATGATTTATGATCCATAAATCATAAAGCTTAACATAATCTTATAATTTCCAGTTTTTTTGTATTTTTTATATACTTTTTTTGCTTATTTTAGAAGTCTAAAGCTTCAAAACTTTGAAAAAAAGGTGCGGCAATACTCAACAGCTCGACATTGGGGGCATTGACTTTGCATTGAGCGATCAGTAACGTTGAGGACAATGAAATAAATTATTAATTATAACATATTCTTTTTTCCTGTGTTATTTTCATTTCCTTGCCATTTTCAGGCCAAATTGCTTCTCCTAACTCCTGTTGTCCTGTCCTCTCCTTTGTCACTGTTAAGGACTCCAGGGTTGGTTCTCCTTTTCCTTTTTGGAGAACTCTCTTCTTCTTCACTTCCCTAGAGAATAACACACACACACAGTCTCTCTCTCTCTCTCTCTCTCTCTCTCTCTCTCTCTCTCTCTCTCTGATCTACTATTTATCTGTCTATTACAATGTATTCCTTGTTGTGTTTCCTGCAGTTACTTATTGGTATTTATCCTGCCACATCATAGGATGGTTCCAAATTTACAACATGGCTTAATTGGTAACTACTTTTCAAGATTTCGATCTCGTCGATGACCTGAAGGAAATTTTTAGTGTTTTTTCTTCGATTTAGTTAATGCGAGACAGTAGTAAGATTTATACCTGCGGAAACTCAGAAAAGCATTTAAGCCGACAGTAAAAACAAGCACAGAACTAGCGCAGTACGCCAGTACCTTATTATACACCTAATCGAAATAGTCTAACTAAATACTATTTTATTTTCTTCCAATGAACTGAATTTTAACCATATTTTCTGCATAGTTAGTCATTGTATGCTGTAGGACAGGAGTGGCCTACTTAATTTGTGATGCGATCTACTTTTTTCCTTCAAAATGTGCCGCGATCTACCATTTCAAAAATTACATTGCACAAGGTGCACAAATCGAGGGATGACTGTATATTTAAAATTCGTCGTGATCAACCGAAATGAAATGCGCGATCGACTCGTTGGCCACCCCTGCTGTAGGACATTATATCAATTAGAAGGTTTAACACTGAGAATTTAAGAACAAATCCAGGTTTTAAAAGTCAGGTTATTCAGCCTTATTGATTCAATGATTCAATACAGATTAGGTAATGTTTAGGAACCTTGCCTGAATCATTAATATATAATCAGGCCATTAATAATCATAATTTTTATTATTTATTTTTTCGTTAGAACATTGCTTTCTGCAATGCAATGTCGAATTGGTTAGAGGACTGCGTAATCATTTAATTTCAAGTTTATTATCGTGTGGCAGTCTAGTACCGTGCATTCAACCCATGCACGGTACTAAATACTATAGATTCTAATACCTCTCGTGCTTGGGGTTTTCATTAAAAAAATTACTCTCTACTCTAAAAGTGATTACCGCTATCTATATGCATTTGTCAACGTTAGACTTCAGTTGCAACTTTTCAGCCCATCTGCCTAATGTTTTTAGATCTCGTTAGAGTACCATAACCTGATTACTGTCATTAACCACTTTGACAACCTTCGAATAATCTTCAAACTTAGACATTTAACCTGATATGCCTTCACTAATATCATTAATAAATACAGAAAACAACAATGGGCCCAGCACTGAACCCCTGGGGTACTCCACTAATAACATTAGTCCAAGAAGAGCGGTAACAATTTATAACCAATGTCTTCTCCCACTCAACCATTACTTTATCTGTAACAACTTGCTCCTAATGCTACACTGTTCCAATTTGTGCAGCAGTCTTGTGGAAAGGTGTTCAAGAACTTTATTAAAATCTACATATTGGCCAGATTTGTGAGACAAAATCTCTTCTTAACAAATACGTGTTGTGTTTGCTACTTATAACATTTAGTGTTATTAATACAAATCACTAATAGGCAAAATAAATATAAATTAACAATGAATATACAAAAAGATATTAATTTTTCATTTTTAGTGTTATTGTGGCAGTGCTATTACTCAAGTACTTTATAACCATCTGCACTGGTTCTGATTAGGATAATTATTGTAAGTCTCAGGGGGTATTATAAATGCAACTGGTAAGGCTTGTTCTTTTCGTACTATCCATATGAGCAACAAATACTGATATAATTGGATTGAACTATATATTTTAATTACTTTATTGTCAGAGCTCATATGAATTATTGTACATTAAAACAGATCTAAACGATTTACGACTACCTTAAACTGTTTCAGCCAGTAAATACTCTTCATAAGGAAACACTCTGCCAGTAAATATTAGATTCCCATTTCATAAATGAAGAGTCATTACAAAGATATGGACATAATTTGAAAATGCAAATTTAATTTGGCAGAAATAACTTCTCGGGATTATTCGCATCTGTGCTTATGGGCGCACGAGCAAGGGTGGAATTAGAAGTAGGAATGAAAGACGTAGCACAGTGCGCCGGTATACTGTACCAAGACAGGTCACTCACTGTGGTATTTATCTGCTATCCACAGATGAATACTTTCTTAAAGCAGCTATTTTAAGAGAAACAAATTATGGGGAAAATCTTAAGGGAATAGCTGAGCTGTGTATTGAAGTAAATGTCTTAGTAGAAACAGGTCTGTAGCAGTATTTCCTGCTTGCTTCCAACATCCTTATCTTTACAGATAGTCAGTTTAGTATGCGATGAAGATCTAGAAAATCGTTGATAAATAATGCAGGAGATAAAGCCGTTCATCATTCCTCGGGGGGATTTATTCTTTTTTGTTCTCTCTTTCTTTTTTCCATTTTTTACAATCGTATTATTGTTACTTCCATCTTTACGTGCCGATATCGACATTCCTGGTAGAATGCATTTATGGTATCACTGTAGAAACACACACATGCCCATGTACATCCGTTATTTGTACTAGTATTTGGTAAACAGTGAATTATTCAAATGAAACAAAAACACTTTTTTTTTTACTTTTCTATTTCGATCGTAACTTTATCACAAGACAATTACCACGCCACCATTCCGACTTCCTGTCACGGTTAAAAAAACTTTCGAAGGCAGAGAGTCTTTAAAGGTCACGGGAGGAATGAGGAGATGGATGGCGTGTGTGGCTATCAGATGAAAGTTTTGTTGAGGCGAATTTTCACGCTACGAAACATTTTTAAAAAGAAATGGAATTTTCGTTCGTTGAGGTTATTTGTAACGACGTGGAAGGCCTTCAGATTTTGTTGTTAAAGAATTTTGCATTTGCAATTTCAATGGTAAAATCGTATTTATTATAAAAAATATCCTCAAGACAGCAGTGCAATGAAACTGCGTTATCTCCCGCCCACAGTTCCTTCTTGATACTGGCTGTCGCTTGTTTTATAGTTGAAATACAGTAAAATTCAAAATAAAAGTGCGAACCATGTATTAGTTGTTGAACCTCTTCCAGCAGCTAATAATATTTGATACGTTCAGTTATGTTTTTACAGGATCAAATGTAATGATAACTCCGCTACTGAGAAATGAGTACCTGTATTATCATCAGATGAGAGTGTAAATAATTAACTTCCATGCTTTTGAAGTCCTGTGGAACCTTGAAAACAAGACATCTTGGGTAGAAAGATCTTTAAATGCGCACTTTTACGGTAATCGGCGAGCGAAAAGATTGTCACATGACACTCTCGAATTGGAAATTATCTGCATTGAAATGGTTCGATCGCTGCTGGTATCGATTCATAAAAAATGCAAGTACGGTACAGCCAGAAATATTTGTAACGCTTCAAAAGCGGATAGCGAAGTGAATAACCGATTTGGATACGAAATTGGAACTGTTAATCAATGCCGAAAATTTGGTAGAAGGAAAAGAGATAAATACTGCCATATATACTCTCGAATTGGAAATTACACTGGTCAAGAAAATGAAGCTTTTCCCCTCCCCAATCAAAGACTTTTTCTAAAGCACTTTTGCGCTCTAATTTCAAATCTGTTCTTAGTTTTTTTCCCTGGCATTCATAATATTACTGTTCATAATATCGGTACACGTTAATTACGACCATTACTAAAACACACGAGACCGGTTACAATTACATTTTTATCACTTTTACAGTTTAAACCCAATACATTTTACACATAGTTAAAAAAATACAATACACTATTGTAAAATAGATGTGTACATTTTAAAAATGTTGTGCGGTGATTTCCTTTGGTACACTTTGTCCAGAATGTTGTGGTACATCTAGCAGTAGTCTGCCAACGTACGTTCATTCCAGAAACCTTAGTAGCGATTTTCCAGTGGCTTATATGTCTTTATTGAATCATTCCCCTTGCTTGTCACCCATCTTACTAACGTTTTCTTGAAAGAAGTCTGAATGCGAATGCAAAATATGCAGTTTCTACGGCATACGACATCCCATTTATTTATATGCATCGAGCAGTTTCTGAACTTCATCTTTGTATGCAGGAGACCTTTGTTTACCCAAAAGTTTTCCACAAAACAATTTAAAAGCCTGCCATACTTTTAGCTCTAATATATTGGGATACAGTACTTTTCAACGCTTTCACTCTGCACCAGCTCTCCTGGTTTTGAGGTTTGAGATTCACAATGATCCCCTCTTTCGCTTTCGGAGCACTTTTGGAAATTTCTCACTTAAGTAATGACAGAATCTAGAATTCATCTTATCTATTCATTTCCTGATTCATATGTTGTTCTTTGAAGCCAATCATAACTATATATCTGCGGTAGAACATCTGTCTATAGGCAGAGGAAACAGCAATATCTCGTGAACCCTCCTTGCATGCCCATGGTCTTCTTGGGTAGCACAGTTGGTATGATCACCGTCCTGTCCATACCGGGTGGAAAAGACCTGAGTTCAAATCCCGTCACTAATGTAAGGAATTTTTATGGGGCTTTTTCAACGTTGCTAAGTTAGTGGGTTTCAGGCGAGGGTGGCATGGTTTTTATTCTCCCGGAAACTCTGATTTTTCGTTGAGCAAACAGCTAATTGACCACAGAACATTCACAATTTACAGGCTTCAACGCATCCAACAATTAACCATCGCATCACGCAGTTCATATACATGACTGGCAGTACACGCGCTCATGTTCCACACTCTTAACGAGGTTTCCTGGAAACTTAGATTTTTCATCCAGCAAAACAGACAATCTGACCAGAGAATACACTCAATTTACAGACGGATACACACGGATAGATGAGGTAATTCGCAGTTAATTCATAGTTTTTTAATGCAATATATTGATTATAACTTTGGTTTTTGCTGCCTTATTAGGATTAGTCATATAATTTCACAAAATTCAACAGCTTGTGGATTTAATGTTAGTGAAAACATCGTCGCTCAATATGATTTCATGAAATAAAAACAATACCATTTCTGGTGTTTTTATTATGAAATCAAAATGCTAATATGCTGGTCCGAGTGGCACTTTTTTATTCTGCGCAGGGTGACCAAATTCTTTGAGCTGTTCTTCCGTAAACAATGTTCCCACAGAAAACAGAAAAGGACCCACTAGCTCGTGGTGTTTTGTCATTTTTAAATAAGCCCCACTTGAGGGTAATATTGTTCGCTTCTAACAAATAGCCAAAACCACATACGTGTGGGGGATTATAAATATATTCACAGGCCACATCATCCAGCCATTTCATCCCACCTCGTTGCCCTGGGCCATCAATGCCCCTACTTGTTCAAAACTATCTTTGATCAGCGTTGGCGATTTGTTCGAGACCGTGCACGATTCCGAAAAGCAGTCTTTCTATATGCAAATAGGTCTGATTAAGTGCATGTGACTCATGCAACTAAGTCTAAATCTAAATAGACTAGCAGTCAGTTGTTATCGGAACACGCTTCGACTGGCAGCCCCATCCCCTACTTTTTTTTTTTTTTTTTTTTTTTGTCGTTCCGAGTTATCTGGGTGACAGTGCTATAGCACAAGTCGGCCGCTGACACAGGGGCCTAATGTGTCGCCTAATACAATAAAAGAACTATGTAATCCCAATACAGGCGATCAGTGAGAGGAGGACTATGTTATTTGGATAACCTACCTCACCCCTATCTAGACGTTGCGTTACCAACTGTTTGGAGCCGTCATGAACAGAGGACAGAAGTAATTGAGATGTGAAGCTTCTGCACCTGCAACGCGTTAGCAACTCCCATGGGCTTAATCTTCGACCTGCGCCAAACCTCCTGAAAACAACTCCGAAAGAGAGAGAGATCAAAGTTGCTACAATCTTTGTTGATTCAAAAAAACTCACAATCATTTACATCTTAAACTTAATTAAATTTTAAGCCGCCATCTAAAGTGCATGAGGTAAAATTTTATATACGCAAATATGGCATTATATCCTCTTCAAGAATTTATACAGAGATTAAATGTCTCGTTATAGGATTTCTTTATTATCAAACAGGAATATTAACATTTGTTTATAAATAATACCTGCACATACATCATTTTAAGCCATATTCGAAATAAGATTCTATGAAATAATGAATCCAGCTCGCAGACCTCAAATAAATCATCGATAATAAATTCCGCTGGTAAAACGAGGTGGTAACCTCTGTGCTATTACATCACTCAAAAACAAATATTTACTTTGTTTTTGAGTGAAGTTTTTGTTTTTAATTTCAGAAGGTTGTTCATGATTCAGTGGTGACATGGTTGTTAGTCACTTTTAGGCATTACGTTCAAAACCATCTTTGCATTTGTTTTTGTTCTTGATCAAAAAAATTATAAGTAATAAATTATGTATTGTTAAATAATTTTTAAATAATTATTAATCAATTATTAATTATTATAAATAATCATTAGATCATTTTAAAATTTAAAATGATTTAATGGTCCAATTTATCCAGTTGACTAAATAATTTAAAATTATTTTTTAAATTATAAAGACGCTCTTATACCAGTTGAAAATTTTGTATATACTAGTATTCGTGTAGTTTCCAAGATCGTTCATGTCTCAGTTATTTTGGGAGCTGATGAGAGGGGGTAAACGGAACTCTAAAATGTAACTCATCTGTATTAAGTTTAGATTGAAGTGGCAGCTTTATTTCATTAACTACTAAGTTAAACTCAAGTTCGAATAGCAAAGCTTAATAAACGGTACTCACCGTAGATAATCTGCAGTTGTTACATGAGGTAGGATGGATGAATAATTTTGGGGTTTAAGAGGTTTGAATAATTTAGAGTTTAAATGAGTTAATTAGTAAGGATACGGAATTAAAAATTAAAAGCAGAATTAAAATATGCTGAAGGAAGTAGAAGTGCACAACTCCGTCCCTGGTTGTCATTGAAGAATTAATCCATTAAAAACTCTAAAATATATGAAACCGGTGAAGCCAAAAGTCATAACGACTGACTTTCGTTTTTTAACGTCTTCAGTTGGCAATACTAAAGTGAGGAGAGAACGTGTGTTTTAAAGAACTTCTATGTTCCTGTGATGCTCTTTGTGACATGCGGGAATCTTAGGTGCGTGAGATTCCAGACCAGGGAAAGGTTGGAGGGTAGTTTCTCATTTATGACATTTAATTTGGTGCGATGGCGGTACCATTCTATAATAAGGGCTTCGTATTGAAAAATTTTGTAACTAGAGTTTAATTTTATGATGGTAATGGCAGAATCAACTAAAGGGGGGGGGGGAGGTTGTGGGAATGTACGTGTAGTGTAAGCTCGGTACTGGATTGCCCTGTTCTGAAACTGTTGTAATGGTAACAAGCCCGTGTGTTAGAGGTTTTTGTGGAACCGTACTTGGTAGTGGTGCTTCCGATGTAGCAGGCATTGCAATTTTGGTGACATTTGATTAAATACAATATTATTCATGTCATTTATTGGGTATTTATATGTTTCTTTGTATGTATTAAATAGTGACCCTTTGTATGTATTAAATTGTATGTATTAAATATGTTTCTTTGTATGTATTAAATATGTTTCTTTGTGTGTATTAAATAATATGTATTTAATTTTTAATTCCGTATCCTTACTAATTAACTCATTTAAACTATAAATTATTCAAACCTCTTAAACCCCAAAATTATTCATCCATCCTACTTCATGTAACAACTGCAGATTATCTAAGGTGAGTACCGTTTATTAAGCTTTGCTATATGGAACTTGAGTCCAATCATATCGGTACTTTAAGAAATCCTATAACTTGTCTAATTGTCACTACTAAGTTAAAATAATCATAAATTTTAGACTATAAAGTGTTTAAGGGCAAAGGCCTCATGCTACGAGTTAGAATGACTATCATGTAGGTTAGTGCAAATGCATCATTTTAACATAGCTATCTACCAAAGTAGTTGAATTAATTAATTAAATTACATTGGCATCGTTTGGTTATGAAGGCATTCACAATATGAGATATACCCAAACGATGCCAATGTAATTTAATTAATTAATTCAACTACTTTGGTAGATAGTTATGTTAAAATGATGCATTTACACTAACCTACATGATAGTCATAAATTTTAGCCATTTGCTTCTATTCATCCAAGTGATAATTAGTGTTAGCGATTCTTTATAAAAATAACTCATCTCTATAGATCTGCTGACTAAACTTCCATGGGAGAGGGTGAACAGTAAGGAGAGGAAATTTTTTTTATGGTAAAAAAACCATAACGAATACCATAAATGGCCCCCACTTCCTCCCGTGGAAGTCTAATTAGCAGATCTATACTGGTGAGTTATCTTTTTAAAGAGGTCTGTTACATTTTGTAACTAAGAAATTAAAATTTAATTTTTAAAAATGTATATTTATACATATTTTTAAATATATATTTGAAATTTATTTTTGATATACTGGATTAAAAAAAAAGATTTCGATGACAGCAGATCGGATTAGTACTTATGCCATTCGTTGTGTGACAAGACCGCAATGGCAAATTTAGGTAGTCTCTACGTGTGCCAAGACGTAGTTTTAGAGAACCTGATTCCCTGATGAAACTTGTGAAGACTTTGTTTTCCAAAGTGGGCTATTGAACGACATGAGTTACCCGGATCTGACCAACTCATTAAATATAACATGTAAAAGCGATTTTCAGCCACCCCCAAAATTTAAACACTTTGTTTTGATCATAATATTAAACTTGTTAAAGAAAAAATATTGAAGTTATATTGATCAGTTTCTCACATGATTAAAGTAAATGGTTATAGCTATTATTGCCTTTTATTAAGAGCACATTTCTGCAATACAGCCATTGGAACAATTGCTGTTGTACCACATCTACTTGGCTGATGGGTAATTGAAAAGGATTAATAAATTTGCTGGGTTTCAACCTTCGTCACCTTGGATTCTAAATGAATGTGGTTCTTTACTGATTCATTGTCGTATTTGTAGGTCTCTCTGGACAGGAAAACCTTTAATACTAGCTAACCGTTTTAGATTATTATGCTCATAATCCTATTTAAAAATCGTCAATCCATCATTATTCTTCGTTCTTATACTCTTAATGAGGTTATCAAATACTGAAACCATAATTGTAATTAGGTATTAATTATTACAGATTAAATTACAGTAATTAATTCTCAATTTTTGATAATGACAATTTAAAATTGCAATTTCCAGTTCTAATATTTCTCTCTCTAAGAATGTGTATTTACATCAGATATTGCACAGTAAATGTACAGGATTCATTTGAAAGTTTTTATTGGGCAACGAAAGCGAAGCATTATACAATTACTCTGCAAAAGGAATTCGTGCCTAGAATTGCAAAGGTTTTATGCAACCATCAAATTTTGTGCTTTGCATTCACTCTTTAAATTTACTCTAATGGCTGCAAACAGAACCTGCTGGTATGAAAAAATAAATAAAAAGTAAACGTCTCGTAAAAGTGTGGGGACGGGAAATACACTCGCATCGTTATTTTTAATATCATTTTGCATATGGAGGACTTATGTAGATTGTGTGCGGACTTAGGAACTCCAGTCCGCAGCTACTTATGAGTATTTATAAAGGACCCAATCTTCCAGTTTCATTTCTGGACATTCAGGGAAAATTCGCGAATACTTCAAGTGGGTTTCGGCACGGAAACTGCCGAAGTATTTGCCTATTTTCTTTTTCTTTTTTTTTTTCATCTTTCACCTCCAACTTCAATCGGAAAGGAAAAATCTCAAAGGATCTCGAAAGTCGATAAATGCTCGAGTTGTGGTTTTATTATTTTTTTGCAAGTTCCCTCCTTTCCTATAACATTCAACTGCTCAGTGCGTAAAGAAATTTCAGTCTTACATTGATAAAACTGTATAAAGGAATAGGCTAATTTCCTTCTTTGTTTACTTCTGTACTCCCGAAATTACCCATGATATTTCTTTTCATCCAGACCAATTTCCCTCCCACGCCCAACCACCTTTATTATTATGTAGATGAAAACGTAGTTCAATAGCGGATATTAAGTCATGACAGCATAAAAATTCACTCACTGCCGAGAAAATGCAAAATCTTATTGACAGAGGTGCTGACGATTCAGTTCCATGATTTTCAGCTTTCATAAACTTGTTTGCTGTTACTTTCGCCAAAATATTTCTTCAAGAAATCCACAGGTGAAGTAATTATTTTTTTATTTTTCAGGCTTATCTTTTTTTTATATCTTCCTTTTCTTGCAAATTTTGTACAGATACGTCTAATCTCCAAACAGAGAAGTATATTTATTTAAATTGATAACTCAGAAAAAAATTTTTCCCAACTGTCAACTATGGTATCTAAACTTATATAGCTTATGAACATCCTTAACGTGGATCAATTTTCAGCACCCACCAGATTTCGAATGTACTGCTTGCGTTTTCCTATCACTCTCAGTTCGCAAGATATTTCTTATTTTAATTTTTACGTATTAAGAGTTTGTTCTGTCTGTTAACATTATTTGAACTGCTGTTTGAAAAGTTCTGGAGTCAGGAGTTTTCTAGATCTTGCCGCAGTGATCAATTTCCGGAAGTTTCTACTGTTCTTCTTCTTGTATGGACTTAGGAACTCCAGTCCGCGGCTACTTATGAGTGTTTATAAAGGACCCAATCTTCCAGTTTCATTTCTGAGCTTCCTTCTGAAAAAAGAAGGAAGCTCAATATTCTAGCCGGACAGGTTAGTCAATCAGCGTTGAAAGTGTGAGACTTCACAAGATGGTTGTGTGCAGATGTATGAGGTGATTACACAATCAAATCTTACGGTCTATAACTCCCCTAATATGAAGGTGTATTCTTAGGTCGACAGATCAGAGAAACTGTAATCTTAGAAATTCTTCAAGAGAGTTTGTGAACATATTTTGGAGAACAAAAGAGCAGACAAACAAAAGATAAATTCAAGGTTTTATGAAAACCTTGAATTTATTAAAAGCTCACCAAAATCTCAGTTGTACTATATCTTCAAAAATATACTTTCTACATTGCCATTTAATTTTTTCCCAGATAACCTTGGACACAGTTATAAAAGCGGTAAACGTTTTCTTCAAGATTTTACTATCATATAGAAATGTTACAAAGGAAGATGCTGTTTGTTTGGTTTTTAGGAGCATTAGCAACTAAGGCCATATTGCTCCGGGGATATACGGTGGTCATCATCCTCCGTATTTGGTGGTCACGGGCTCGAACCCCGATCTAATCAAGAAGCGTGTGCTACGCACTGCTGCTCCTTCCCACCTGGCTACGGAGGCGCCTACCAAGGAAGAAGAAGGACGCTTAGTATTCTAGAAGACTATTGCTGAACATTCATCAGATAGGTCATTAAAAAAACCAAAGCGAAAAAAATTGACTATAATTTTATTCCATTTATTGAATTACTTGCTAAAATTTTATTATTCCTCATTAAATCTGTAGGTGCTAGCAATATATGACTTCAAATTTGGATTCGGCTGATCAAAATTAAAAGCTTGAAATTTGTTGTGCAGCTTAATTACTGTAATTACTGTCCACGAACCTTCTGAGATCTTTTTGGGATCCATTGTCATAAGGATCTCAAGTTCATTTCATAATTAGGCCCAGCCCCGTTTATATTAAGTTATATAGAGCCGTTACTTTTTTATATTTGTGATTTCGGGTAGAATCCACTTAAACTGGAATTTAAGCGAAGTCACAGGAAAGTTCTACGTTTTTCTCATTATCGTTGGTGTAAGTCAAAGTACATCTAGAGCAGTACTAAACACGAAAAAGATCCTGAATCCAAGGATTCGACATTTTTCGTGTTCGGGAAAATAAACTCTCAAAGACACTAAAGATACCCATACGTACAGTAAATGTTTTCAATTCGTCCGTGTAGTCAAATTTAACCCCCTGGTTGAAAATAGTCAAGCAGAAGGATTGAGTTATATCTCATTTCATATATATTCTACTCTTTAATAAGGAGGTGAGATTTCATTTAGAATATTCAATATTTATAATTAGAAATAATAATAAATATATTCGTTATTAGTACAAAAAAAAAACTATTAATTTTAGGCCACTCGAATAATAAAATTCATCTGCTGTGCTATGTATCTTATATCTGTTAATTAGATGTGTTCTAGGGTCGATTTGCCTCTTTTGCTGGACGAAAAACTCCAGTTTCTGGGGGGAAATTTTTGCTGTCAACGCCTGAGACCGACTCACTCAGCCACAGAGTTAAAAAAGCCCATTAAAGTTCCTCGCGTCATGGACGAGATTCGAACCCGAGCCTTTTCCACCCCTGTGTGGGGAGGACGGTAACGATACCACTGTGCTAACCGCACAATAGAACCTCATAAATCCGGCATTCCTTGGGCACTTAACGCGTTCTACAGTTTTGAAAATTCTGTTTTTTTTGAAGGTTACGCAAATCGCCTAAGCGTTTAGGGGTGAGACTATTTTTACTGGATAAATACAGCAGGCTCTGATCCCTGTAATCTCCACAGAACGATAGTCACCAGCATTAAGCTAAAATAGTGAGTATAGTGTTTACTGTTTTGGGGGCACCAGGGCCCCCCAAAATCTTTGCGTAGTGTACTCTGTGTTGCAGTACAAACCCAGAAAAGGCAGATATAGCGTGAGTTACTGTGTAGTCTGCGTAGCATGTGTGGAGTTTTTTTTTTTTTTTTTTTTTTTGGAAAGGAGCGCTGGGATGACAGATTGAGTAGGGGAATACAGATGAAGGTAAAGAAGGTGGATAGGGAGACTTACCTGGAAACAGAAGTTAAAGGGATAGAGGGGGCACCACTGTGGTGGGATCCGATCCTCCACAGAGGGTGGGAACTGTTAGGAACAGAGAAAGATTTGGGGTGTAGGAGTATACCAGGGCGAAACGTTTGGATGAGAGGTGTGAAGTGGATTTCGGAAGGGGAGTAAAGTCATAGGGTCATGTGCCCTATGTAGGAGGGGGGATCGCGCTTGTGGGCACACAGACTGCAATCTTGGTAAGAAATCCTACACTAACCAGACCAGTTGTACCCAGTTTCAGCAGATCCCACTAGCCCCGTGCCTCTAAAGAGGGAGGCACGACCGTGAGCAAGGCATGGGGGTTCCTAAGTAGGTTGTCCCACTGCAGTCAAGTTAGGGGTCCTGTCAGAACAAATAGTACATGTAGAGTGTTCTCTGATCACGCGCTCATCTGTCATGCTTACACATACAAAATGACACATTTTTTTAATACCTAACGTATATTTAAGGGCAAACAAACTAATTGCACGTTACTTTCTCTCACTCATTTGCCACCTTACATCTATCGTCTTTCAGCCAGATATGACCCAGTTACCACCTAAGTATAGGCAATAGATACTACTGAGGTATAAATAGTGAGACATGATTTCATCATTTGAAGCTCTTTTGCATTCAATGTTTCGCAAAAGGATTGATTTTTGTTTGGCCAACCAACCCCCCCCCCTGCTCTTTTACAATCGACCTTGGAGAAATATTTAAAATGTTTCGAATTTTTGTGGTTCTATTTTTTCATAAATTTACTTTTATAAAATAATTTCTGTCCATAAATTTTGAAATATTTCAGTTATTTGTGTATGACCACCAAAGAAGTCATTATCCCAGTTTAAGGACGCTGGTGTTTAGTATTGTTGCCAACTATGTAACAAAGAGTGGAACAGCAAGGAGTACAATGTCCATGAGCACATTTGCCCCTACGTTGGTAGGAAAACACCAATTTGCTTTATAAGTGTAATGTATCCACTGCTTTGATATCGACATATATACTGTAGTTATAAATATTTCGATGTTTGGTTCTGGGATCAAACAACGTTCATGGTCTTACTTAAACTCTTCTTAAGTTGAATTCTAAAGAAGTTTCATCTTTATATCATATTGCTTCATATATTTATTGATTTTGTCACGTATTTGTGGGCGTATATATGTAAGCTGGATATCGAGGATTGAGAACTTAAAATCTTTCCGTATTGTGGGGGAGAGATCCATCTGGCATATGATGTGGTGCAATACCCAGTTAATGGAAAGCAAATAAAACCGAATGCTTCATTGCGGTCTAAACCCAGCACACACATATACGCGCACAGAGTGAGAAAGATAGATCATCAGAACAATGTTGGCACTGTCAGTTGAAGGAGAGCATGAGACCAACAAGAAAATTGGGAAGGAGGATGTCCGTTGCCACAGTAACTGGGATCAACAGTTCTATGCGCTGTCCTTACTGAGATATCGAGCGGTCATTGTAGCAGTTTCTCAAGTGGAGAATGTCATTAAGGTCATCTGCCGGAGTTGCCATCGCAACAGCGTCCAGTGGTGACAGCTGTGCGTAAAACGGAAGGAACTTTTCGGACGGTGTCGTGGGAGGTGAGTTGTGACACGCAGTGAAATATTGTCCTTTGGAAACAAGCATAGAATGATAGACTTTTAGGGGGACTGCGTGTGAGATAGTGTCGAATCCCTTAATGCGAGTTTTATCGCCGTGATTTGTGTCGTAGTATCTTTGAAAAGGCATTACGATAGCTCTAGGACGAGGGTATATATAAGAATTTTAGCTGCTCGGAGGCGTTGCTTGAAAAAAAGCGAAAAATGTCATTTCGCCCACAAAATTTTACAGTTGGAATAGTCTCCTCGTTTATTTTTGGGAAAATGGTTTCGGTTGTTAGCTGAATTCTAAACAACAAAGTAATTTTTTTTTTTTTTCTATTTCTTTTCTAGTTAAGCAAGCTATATTTTGTTATTTTTAACAAAATTCATCGGTTTATTCTTAGCACCCACAACATATATAAATGAAGCGTGAATATTTTTTTCGACTCCCCACCACAGTACTTAGTCTGAATATAATGAATACATTAGCATCTCTTTACTTCTTGCAGGCTTGTTTATTTATTTTATTAAGACGTTATTTATTTTTTTTTTTTTCATTCTGTCTCCAAAAAAAAAAAAAAAGTTCCTTTGAAGATGTGCAAAGTTCCTTTACCTTCCATTGGGTTCCAATTTCTTGGAGTTTCAATATTAACGAATTCCCAATGTAACTCAACTTCTAATTAAAACCGATGTTTGCGGTCACGAAATAAGAAACAAACAAAATATCTTTATTTAAGGTAAACATGGTAGAAGCAACGAACAGAAGCATGGTAGAAGCATCAACAACCTGTATTTTAATACGTTAAACAGTCAAACCTCTTGAACGCGACTGTCGATGCCATGTTTTTTTAATAGAAGTTTTGGTCTCGTGCGATCTTCCTTTTATCTCCATGGTGATAATAACTAAGAATAATAAAAAAAAACAAAATCAGTGAAAGCCTCCTTGGATTTCCTCTCCTGCGATCTTCCTTTTATCTCCATGGTGATAATAACTAAGAATAATAAAAAAAAAACAAAATCAGTGAAAGCCTCCTTGGATTTCCTCTCCTGCGATGCAGTCGTGTTAATTGGCTAGAAAATAGTACCCACTAAGTGAATGATTCATATCGACTGGAGACAAGCAAAACACGCACAGAAAAGGTGAAATAGGAGATTGATAGAGCCTGCTCTGCTGTGTTTGCCAACCAAATACATTCCTGTTGAATGGCAAGTTCCTTTGAAAGGCTGTGACTAATTCTTTGAGGGCTGTGGCGGTGCATCCTAAAGGCCCAGAAACGATTCAGGAAACTTCTGTTTCATACACAGTGCAGTGCTCTGATGTCGGCTTAAGTCTGACCTCCTGCATCGTGGAAATTGGAAGTGCTCCACGCACACACACACACACGCACGCACGGCAAACACACGGAGAACGACATCGCTAATTGCCTCTCTCTCTGCCTGACCTCGGCGGCTTTTAGTAGCCGTTTTGATTCTGCCTACGACGTGCTTAATACTACAGCGTGTCGCCTAATAAATTCGTCCGACACAGAGAGCGGAGACGTTGGCAACGATGTAAAATATTAACATGGCGGTTAATCCCGTTTCGGGCGCTGACAGCGGTCAGAAAAAGGCCGGTGTAGGACTATTCCGTAAGCCACTGTGAGTCAGTCTCTTGACTCTTCCTGCCCTCTGCGGAATGACTCACGACTGTGAGATAGTGACGACTGTCCCAAGAGTGCGCTTGTAATTGGCTGATACAAGACCTACTGCTGGCTGCTATTTTTTCTCGTGGAGTGAGATGTCAGGCAGACCTAAATATTGCTGTTTCCATTGCAACTCGAAACTGGTTTACGTCTGCACATAAATAGAGTTCGTCTTTCTCTCTTATGCGACGATCTCGATGAGTCATCTCTGGTCTTTGTATGAAATATTCCAAAACAGATCCATCCCACACCGCTTTCTCACTCTCTCCCTCTCTCTCTCATTCGCCATCCATAACTTTAGTTCATCTCTCGCTTTCATTCATTGCACGTCTCTGTCTCTCTCTCTCTTTCATGCCATATCAACGTTTCGGTCGGCCTGCTGGTCATCAGAGCTAACACTAGATATTCGACATGGATGCATGTGTTGTTAGGCTTACGAACCATATTGGAAATTATGCATCAGAAAAATCAAACCTATTAAATTAATTTTACGTGTAACTGAAACCGATTATTTAACTTACCAGTTTGCAATTTGTGAAATCATCCGTTTTTAATGATTCATCTCCACGAAAGAGATTGAGTTACTAATCCTCTTCATATTGGATTTGTACGGAAAAGTTACTTCGACAGAAATCAATGAGACTTCAGGAAAGATGCAAGACGCATATTGCTGGGAATCTTTTTCTGCCCGTTGTTGACATCTCCCGCCATATGCCCAAGCATCGTTGGTTGCCCATTCTCTTAATTGGTGTGCGTCTCTATGATAACGACTCTCACGAGACGTCAACTCACACATACACATCGACAGCGTTCTCGACACCGGTAGTATTTGGAGGATCGAGCAGATCCCCGAGGATCTGTCACCCGCGGATGAAAATAGAGGGGCGGGATGAAGAATGTTCTGTGGTTTTAGGAATGTTCCCGGATTCAGTGTTTCAGTAACGAAACTGTGTTCCAGCACTTAATGAAAGCGATGTATTCGTATTACTGCAGATCCCTTCTACGGCTGCTCATGAAGATTGATGATGGTTTGAAAGTGATGGAGAGGCAGCGATTTAAAAGTAAAATTGAATAAAACGGACATTTGTGGAAAAGTTTTCCTACTGTTACTACATCGAAAGTGGATGGGGAGCATTTCCTTTTTCCCCACACTCTCAGTGCACTCCCCCCTTAACACATACACTGCTGCGGATACCGCAGGGTTTTGAAAAAAAATCTGACGCAGTTCTAACTCGTTAAGTTTCACAATTTTTCTTGCAAATTTGAATTATCTCGTGATAAATACAGGATTTATTTTGTGTAAAAAAAAAAAAAAAAAGAGTACAAACTATTTATTCAGAAGTTCCTGAATAATTGCTGCAATTGATTAAGTTTTCAGAGATGAACAATACAACATTAATGATTTGAATGTTTGCAAAGAATATGAAGATTTCGTAATAATAAGAAAATACTTCATGAACTAGACAAGTGTGTGGAGAGAGAGAGAGAGAGAGAGAGAGAGAGAGAGAAATTAATCCACGGTTATTGTTACATCATCATGTATTCCGACCTAACAAGAGATAGGCTAGAATTCTTCCGGTTATGTTTCCAAAGCAGATTTAAGAGTGCAAAAAGAAATCCAAAGATGATAATGGCATTGACCATTGTTGTAAGAGGATTTTAGGAGTATCAGCAACTAAGGCCATATTACTTCGTGTGTACTCTCTGTATATTGCGTGTGTTCTGAGGTCGATTTTTGTTTCGTTGGACGAAAAACCCGAGTTTGCGTGAGAAAAAATCATGCTACCTTCGTCGTCGACGGGACCCGAACTCAGTTTTTTTTCCACTCGGTGTGGGGAGGACGGCGATCCTGCCAACTGTGCTACCCACGAGGGTACGGCATTGACGCGACATGAAAAGAATATATATTGTCAAATGATCATGAAGGAATATTCAGTTTGAGGATATCATTTGAAGATAACTGGAATCTTCCGGATTTATATGAAAGCCCTACTTCAAACGAAATTACTGAGATTTCAGGAAAGATGCAACACTTTGAACACGCATATAAATATATATATATATTGCTGGATAGCAATATATATATTTTTATTGTCTTCCCTTCTTCGGAAACCTTGTAGAGAACTTGTCTTCAGGAAAAATTCCTGGAGCGAAGCATACATTACTGGAGTCTTCGATAAACGCCGTACTTCGCACTCGATCACCCGTATCAGTTGACTACATGAACTGAATCAACTGAGACGCCACTGAAAGTGACGATAAAAATAAATAAATAAATTTTCTGTTTATACTCCAGGACGACCACACGGTCAGAGGAGTTCACAAGGTAAAGAGAATACAAGAAACAGCACCGTATTTAGCAGTCACGGGCTTGAACCCTGGTCACTCAAGGCACGTGTACTTATGCACCCGCACGCTTGACCACTCGGCTACGGCGGCCTCACATGAAAATTTCCGTTGATTCCGATGCTGGCCTGGGACGTGGTTAAGCAACTCTTGGCCTGAGTCAGCGTCAGAATCAACTTCCATCGTATTGCCTTCCTTATTCACCTGAATCTCCTATCATCTCTTCCATGCATTTTGAGCTTCCAGTCATCAGTTTGATGCCGATAATATTTAAAAAGATGGCGATACTACTAAGGTATAAAGGTAGTTTTGTGCACATACTACGAATACTGCATTCGTGGGTAGCACGGTTTGTATAATCACCGTCTTCCCCAAACCGGATGGAAAAGACCTGTTTTCGAATCCCGTCAATGACATGAGGAATTTTTATGGGTCTTTTTCACAACGTGACTGTGTTAGTCGTTCTGAGGCATGGTATTTTCTCCCAGAAACTCTGGTTTTTCGTTTAGAAAACCTGCATATAGAACACACGCTGTTTGCAGACATATTGTATGCATCGCAATATAGTCTAAGTTTCTAATGCACCTAAAACCCTAAAACAACCTACAGCTACAAATACTTTATCCTTTTTTTTATGTTGCTTCTATTACAACAAAAAACAATATGACATTGCATTTGCTTGGAACTCGTAATCTATTATGCAAGCTAAGAAGCTTGTTTTATTTCATCAGACCTATTGATTTTTAGGAGCATTTAGAAATGTAAATCGCCGATTAGTTTCACAGTATCCATTAGACGCATCTAAAAACTCTACTTCCAGCGAAGGGATTTTCACGAAAAGTTTTATTTAGTTCTTATGGAAAGATTTATCGAGCCATTCCAAATTTAATTAAAATTTGGTGGATAAAAATCCATTTTTTTGTTTCGTACATAACAAAATTCTCTTTTCATTCGCTTTTGACGAGCTTCTTATGTCCTTAAAACGGATCCAAGCATGGTTTTTCATCAAATAGTTATTATGAAGCACTTCTTGATCATTTACTTCCTCACCTATTTTTGTTTGAATTTGTTCCTTAACTAGTTAGATCAGGTGTGCGTTAAGGGTCAAACAGTTAAGGCTATGATGCGTCACTATATTGTATCTGTAATTGCATGTATTCTGCAGCTGGTTTACTGGACGGAAAACTCGAATTCTGGTAGGAAAAGCCATTACTCTCTCACGAATCAGACTAACTCGGTCATATTGTGAAAAATGGTCGATAAAAGTTCCTTGCGTTATTGACAGGTTTTGAACCTAAGATTTTAACACTTGGTGTGGAAGGACAGTGATTATAAGTGTATGGTGTACAGTACAGTGTATGGATTGAAGATTGAATACTTGTTCATAATTTTCCTCTGAGGGAAAGAAATTGGACTTGAATTTTTGTAGATCGTAATTTGTAGGAAATACATAAGAAAGTAGGAAGGTTGTTCCAAAGAACAGAAGTAGAAGGGATAAATTATGAAGAGAAAAAGTTGCTTTTGTGAGTTTGGTGTTGAACTGCGAATGGATGCTGACTAATTTACGCATATCTTCGTGTCGAATTTGAAGAGAGCAGTGGAATTAGAGATGCTAATTCAAATGAATGTTGTTCATGGAGGTATATCTAGAAAAAGTATGCAACAGAAACTGATCCCTGTATGAGAGATTGGAAATAAGTTTAAGTGATATCATTAATTAACTTAACTTTCCTCTATGGATAGAGTATGGGAGTTTAAGAGAGGTTTGGTAGCACCCCCAATTGTTGGAAAATGTTCTATTGTAGGGAAGATTTTTGTTCAGAGTCGAGAACTGTCTAGAAGAAAAGTGAAGCGAAAGAAAAAAAAACAGTTTTTTTGATGCAGAGGAAGCAATATTTGTACCAAGAAAGAAATGTGTGCCAAGAAGTAAGGGTTGTCTCCATTAAGATATGCGATTTTATTTAGAATTCTGGCCTCAACGGCGGAATTCTAAATAAAAGATCAGCGTGCAGTTTTACGAAAATACGGTACAACTGAGTTTTAGAAGGATGAAATTAATTAAGTTTTCTTCACTACACTGGAGATTGGCATTTAAGAAATGATTGGCAGATATTTGAGAAGTTGTAGTTATTTTAGTAGAGCAGGGTTTGTCGAATTGGTAAGTGGAATGTAAAGTGACTGAGATTAGTGGTATCGGCAAATGATGCAAAGAAGCAAGCCTATACGGCATCAGTCAAATAAAAAAATATATAAAAAAAAAAGTAACGTATTATCATCAGCAAAATAATGATAAGATTTCCTGTCGATAGAAGAAGGGTATATATATTTTTTTGCACAGTTTACAGGAGGAAAATAGTGTGTGAAAGAATAGAATCATGGGAAACTTTCAGCCTCAGTTGAGAAGTCAGAAGACAACAATCTATCATCGCACGCAGTGAGCGGTCAGAGTAAAAACTGGCTACCCATTTGCCAAAATTGGAAGGAAGACTTCAAGATGGAAACTTGAAGGCCTTTGTGCCAAATACAACCAAAAGCCTTAAAAATATCCACATAATGTTTGTTTGGGTTTCTCTGAACTTTTTTGTCGAATTTATCCAAAGATGGTTGACTTTTACCCAACAGTCTGACTCTGAAGGAATCCATACTAGCAATCGTTAATCAGATGGAAGGTTCCAAGAGAGTATAAGAGTTGATGGATTTTTCCATTGTTTAGGAAAGAGTGGAATTATCTTGGATAAATGTAGTGGAACGATAACTGGAAGGGTGGGTTTTCACTCTTTTAGGAATTGGTTGGGCATGAGCATTTCCACAGAAAAAGGGGAAAAACACCAGTGGATTAAGAGAGTTTGAAAGGGCGACACAAAACAAGAGTTAACTCGGGAGAATAGGCTTTAAGAAAAAGTGGAAAAAATGCTGTCAGTATTTGGAGGCTTCTTGGCATCAAGATTATTCAGAAATCAGAATCGAACCAAAATCGAACTAATATCTTTCGGTAAACTAGGAATGGAATTTGCATTAACTAGAAATAAATCTCCGTGTACTATATTGATTAATGAGGAACTATGGTAAGATAGGAGTTACCAAGGTTGTGGATGCACGATGTAATTAGTCAGTTTTATCTTTAGATGAAGATGGAATAGAGCTCAGGATATAATAGAGGTGGAAGTTGGATGGGCAGAAGTTGTAGCTGATAGCTTTGGCAAGAGACCAGAAGGCTCAGATACCATTTGGGCAAGAAGCAGATTTTCTCTTAATAGCCATTTCGAAATTTGAGTTTCGATTTATTTATAACTTTCCAACTGTTGCAAACTTCAGAAAATATGGAAAATGAAGCTGGAGATCTGCATAGAAACCATTTGCAATATGTTGTAGCAATATCGCAATTGGCTTGTATCTAATTAATGTGTTATAGCAATATCGCAACCAGCTGTTCAAGATAAGGAGAGTTATCCTGAACAGACTTATCACATTTTTTTTGGAAAACCGTGGTTTAGATGAAGTATGAGAGGTAAGGGGGGATGCGGAGTAAGAGTTCATCCCTACAAGAATAATTTCGCCGATACGATCTGGGATCACAAAATTTTTAAAACAGTAGTCCAACACCAGGGAAAAAAAGGATATAATGCCATTTCTTATTGTTGTTGTTGTTGTTGTGTTTCAGGCGTCAATAGCATCATTTAAATTTAGAAATAAATAAATAAAAATATACTAAATTTCTCTTTATACTCTGGAATAGTCACATAAGAACAGAGGAGTAAATAAGATAGAGCACACAAGAACATCACCGTATTTAGCAATCACGTGAGCAGGAACAACAGTCAACTCAAAGGCGTGTACTAATGTACCCTAGCGTTTGACTACTCGGCTGCAGCGTACCCCGTTTAGATTTATATTGATACAAAGGAAGTACATATAAGCAATTCAAATCAGAGAATCAAGTGATTTGTTCACACGCTAACATTGATACTTTAAACACCCTTGGCATAGTCAACAACCAAACTTTGATGTTGAGATGGGTAAAATTCTTGATATCCAACTTCCAAAAATTATTCGTTCACGAGAAGCTGGGGCTACATTAGAAAAATGATGAAAAGCTTAGGATTTTCCTAAGCTACAATATCCAGAGTGGTCTGGTTCCGATTCCCCTCGCCAACAACTCATTAATAATTACTCCGTGAAAGCCCATCATAGAATAAATATATTTGTATTAATCCTTGTAAAACCAGAGAGATCTTTATTACACAATATTCAATTGTAACCAGTTACAAGATTGGACAGTGTCCCTTCACAACCAAATGGAGAGAAATTAAATTTTTTTAAATAAATACATTCCAATACGGGGAATCGAACCCCAGCCTCCTGGGTGAAAGCCAGGTATCCTATCCACTAGACCACATGGGAGGTTATGTTTTTAATCATAGTGTAAATATATAATTTATAAAACTAGTTTGATCCAGGCTCAATTAGCCAGACATTAGCTGCGTTAAGCGCGAAAGCTAAGCGTGTGAGGCGTCAGTATATTATGTCTAATAGCGTAAATCCTTCAATCCAGTTTCCCTTTTTCTGTACGATAAACTCACTCGAGTTTCCTGAAGGAAAAAATCATGATATCCTCGGCTTGTTTGTTTGTTTGTTTGGTTTTTTTTTAGGAGCATTAGCAACTAAGGCCATATTGCTCCGGGTCATGCGGTGGTCATTCCCTGACCTTTCCGCATCCTCCGTATTTGGTGGTGACGGGCTCGAACCCCGGTTTAATCAAGGAGCGTGTGCTACGCACTGCTGCTCCTTCCCACCTGGCTATGGAGGCGCCGATGTATCCTCGGCTGAGACCACTGAGTCAGCCATGTTGCTAAAAAAGGCTTATAAAAATTCCTCGTGTCATTTACAGGATTTGAACCCAGGTCTTTTCCACAGGAGGCATTCATTATAATCTGGATCAGTTAAGAAGCCATAGAATATTTGTAGCATATGTTCCCAATGATTACTATTCGTTGCTACGACCGATTTGGCATAAATTTTAAACATGTGTTCTGAAAACTGCTAATCAGATGTGTGTGTGTGTGGGAAGGGGAAGGGGACCATTTTTCCTGGGCCTCAAGTTCAAAGCGGGGAGCTCAAATAGTTTTTCACTATCATGTCCTAACGTAAATGATATTATACTCTACCGTTGGCATTATCAAGTACACTGCTTGGCCACTTTATTAGGACCATGGAAAAGCGGGCTAATTGCAAAAATATATGTAAAAATATGTAAACCGAAGAGGTTGCATGGTGCATGACGGTTACAGGTAAGCGCTCCGTAAGATAAGACGTGTTTAGACGACCTTTATGCCAAATACGATCAAAGACCTTGGAAATGTCAAAGTGCTTGAGTTTCATGAAATTTTCCATTCAGTTAGTCAAAACTTGGGTAACATAAGGTCAATATATCATAGTGGATCGACACTGACGGAAGCCATATTGGCAATCATTGATCGATTGAAACGTTTCGATATAGTTTAAGAGTTGGTGGTTGATGGATTTTCCATTTGTTGTTGTTGTTGAAGGGTTTTAAGCGCATCAGCAACTTAGGCCATATTGCGCCGTATTTAATATGTCTGTAAATTTTGTATATGTTCTATGGTCGATTTTCTGTTTGCTGGACGAAAAATCAGTTTCCGGGAGGAAAACCATGTTACTCTCGCCTGAGGTAGCATGATTTTTTCTCGTCTGAGACCAATTAACTCAGCCACGTTGTGAAAAAGACCCATAAAAATTCGTCTTGTCATTGAAGATATTCAAACTCAGGTTTTCTCCACCCGGTGTGGGTAGAACGCTATTTATAACATCTCTGCTGCTCACGAGGGCAATTTCTCAATCACTTTGGAAAGAGCAGAAGTAACCGTAGTGGGGCGATAACTGGAAGGGAGGGAGATCTGTCACCATTTTTTAGTAACTGGCTGGATATGACCAAATTTCCACCCAGGTGGAAAAACACCAATGCAATAAGAAAGTGCAAAAGGGTGATACAGAACAGGACCAATACAAATTTAGAGAACAAGTGGAGAAATTCTATTAGGATCTGTAGCTTTCTTGACATCAAGGCTGTTCCAAATTCTTCTAACATCTTCCAGACAGATGGATGTTAGAAGGTTCAGTCATCGATTGTGGCGTATGGCAGGAGGTTATTTACCAAGATCATCGATACAAGAATTAGAAGAAAAATATAATGCTAATAAGTCTGCGTTGTCTTAGCAGACAATGAAATGGAACCATCGGGTTGTAACAGAGTTAGGAGCAAAGATGGACTGGACAGAAGTTGCGGTCAATAACTGTGGCACGAGATCAGAATGCTAGACTACAACTTGGACAAGAAGCAACTTTTCTACTTTTGCTGCGATCTTTGGTATAGGCAGAAATTGAAGATGGAAATTTGTTTAGTCAGTGTATAAAAAGAGCACAATAAAAGCAATGATTCAGATTAATCGTATTTGGTACAATGTATTCAACGTTAAGAAGTAGTACATATAATCAGCAGTATCTTTCCCACCGGATACAGCTTACAGTGATAATAACTGCATTAAGAATTCCCTTACTTTCTTGAGAGTAATCTACAAAGAATAAGGTGTGACAGAACCGATACGGCCTGATGCAAGAGTGCTAGATCCACCTTAAGAAGAACCCAGTTTCTATACAGCCAGTTTAATTTAATTGCATCACCAGTAGAAAGGGGATGGGGAATAGATTTAGAAATTATTTAGTTTATGCAGTCCATGTAGGATGTCTTTTCAGTCTGTCTAATCCAAATGCAAATAAATTGCTTGGAAAGAAATCTTTCCAAGCTTTCATCAGTGCGAAATAAATCGCAGTATTAGACGTGAGTGAAATAGGAACCATATATATTTTTCCTCCATGATTCATTGTAAAGAACGTGCTGAAACAGCAAAAGATGGAGGAAATTGAAGAATTTTATTTATTTATTTAGTTTTTTGCTTCCATTCTTTTTTCTTGTTTCCATTTCCTCCCTTGCTGTTCTTCGAGGGAAGTTCGTTAATTTCCTCCTTCTTCCACATTTTACTCACTGGGGGAAAGAGTTTTCCTTCGCAGACAGTTTATTGGGCGCTGTCTTCGCGTGAAATTAATAACTAAGAGCGTTGCTACGTTCGCCTTTTGGACTCACAACTCAGTCGCGCTCTCCGCCCTATAAGCTGGATCACGTGACTAGATGACTTGTTCGACTATTCCGTGTGATCCTGTTTATTATTTTCAGCCTCGTCCGTGCACGCTGCAGTCTCTCTCACCTTTGTGGATTAATCAGATCATGGAATAATTAATTTTGTGATGTACGTAGCTAAACACCTGTCTGCTCAATCTGCCTAAGCAGATTTCCAATGCTCTTGAGGATTTCTCCTTCGTTGTCAAACACGACAGTGCAACGTAACGTTTTCGTTTATTTGCTTCTAATCAATACGGAGCTTATTCAATTATAATTTGCCAGCCAATTAATTACTCATTCTGTACTGCTGACCTGTGCTACCGACACTCATAAAGGAAGACTGCGTTGTTGTTCCAAGTTACAACCAAAGTCCAGATTCCTTCGTTTTTAATAACAGCTTGCCACGATGAAAACACGCAACGTTTGAAGAGTCTTTTAAAGTTCAGCGCACATTTAGGACTTCGGTAACATCAAAGGTGCCTTCTGGTACTACAAATATTTATATGAAAACGTCCCAAACTCTTGTACCGAAACTCTGTCAGTGTAAACACTCTTGTAACGGTGACACAAGGGTTGGCAGTAACGGTCCATAGGGCAGATTCTAGCATGGTTTCATATATCAGATATATTTGGCACAGGGACAGCGAGAAAGCCGATTTCCTTTACAACTCCTCTATCTTTCTCCTCCTCCCCTGTCCTCGCAGATTAGTAGTGACCGTTCTTCCAGTCCCATGGGGACGGAAGGAACTATAGGCTTTTCTCACACCATGATAAGTACAGGATTTTTCGGGGAGAAAAATCACACCGTGGTTTTTTCTCCCCGAAAATAGTATTTTTTTTTTATTTCTCAGAGTAGCCAAACCAACCATAGAAAACACGCAATTTATTCTCATTTTATACTGACCCCTCACGGTTTTAGATGCATCTTAAAACAACCAATAGCCAACTAGCAACAATCTCGTTCCCTCCATCTGTGTTACTCGCGAGGAGAATACGATCTGACAGAACCAATATCTCCTGCTCCGAAAGTATCACATCGCCTTAAGAAGAATCCAGTTTCCATACAGTCAGTTTAATGAAGTTACATCACCAGTAGGAAGGAGAGAAATATTTCCTCCCTTTTCTACTGGTGAGCAAACTTTAGTAAGTTGTGTAGTTAATTTTTTTAAAAAATACCTGAATAATTTTGTTTTAACGTATTTAGTCTTAGATTTAAAAATACACTGTGTCTTTTAGAAAACCCTACAGGAAAAAAATTCTTCTGGATTAAATCTAATGGCTACGGTGACCGTTAGGCATCGTCAAGACGGTTCGCTTTCCTCCAGAATTTTTTTTTCCTTCAAAAACCCTTTTACAGCAAGCGAATAATGAGAAGGGCGCCATCTTGAATCAAAAAGGAGATAATGTTTCTCCCCAAATAACAACTCCAGGAGAATTAATTACGCTTAATTTTTAAAACATGACAGATTATCGATTCCCAATATACAATATTACACGATTAACTTTTCGTTTTCATTTTAATGCCACCTCGTCAGGGTAAACAGTTTGGTTAGGAAAATTGATCTTCAGCCATTGGACAAAGTCATCATTCATTGCAAAAAACCTTTTCTCAAATTCACCGAGAGCCTGGACTAATTTGGTTTCAATCCAGTGTGCTTTATGATCTTTCTTATGGAGTAGTTCTCGTTATCTCTAGTTCACCCTAAGGTCTCCAAGTCTGCTTTTTTGGATTTTGGAATGACTTTCCGGGTACTAAGATTACTAATACAGTATTAGTAATTTAGCAAGATCTGCCGTATTATTCACAATCGATTTTGAATTCTGAAATATAAAAAGGGTTTTTATATTTCAGACATTCCTTTAAGATATTATTTTTAACCATGACTTAACTAAGGTCGCCGTAGCCTAGTGGTCAGGCGCGCGGGTGCATAAGTACACGTGCCTTGAGTGACCGGGGTTCAAGCCCGTGATTGCTGAATACGGTGTATTTTCTTGTATTCTGTCTATCTTGCGAACTTCCCCGACCGTTTGGTCGTCCCGGAGTATAAACAGAAAAAAAAATTTAATTTTTAACTCCTAACCATGACAAAAAGTACACGTGACTCAGAGCTGACTCTAATTCCGATAAGAATATTATCGATTGTTTGCACATTTAGGCAGCTGATGGTGTTAATAATCTGCAAGTTTTAATTAAAGAACTGAGAGGAGATTTTGTGCCAATCATCAGATCATAATACGATCTCCTTGTTTCATCTCAAGACTTTAAACTGGTATAACTTCGTATTAATAGAAGTGAATGTCGCACCGATAATGAACTCAGTGGGAAATAACATTTTTAATTGATACATTTTTAATATTGGCGGTGCATTTCTGAAGCAGGGGTAGTTTCTTAATGGATGTTGCTCCTCCAAATCAGGATTGCATTGTCATCTGCTGTATGCCGCTTCTGTAATAAAATCCTTGTTAGCGACACGTCACGATCAGATCCAGAACAGCAGCAAACGAGTTCCACGCTCAGCAACGGCAGCATCCCCGTGTGTCCTCGGAACGTCAACAGCCAGCCCCTCTGGTCTCGTGGTTCTCCTCCCTCAACAATAGGTCGCCTGGGATGCAAATCTCCGGGTAATAAGGGGCGGTCCGCTGAAGCGTTCGAAACAGCTGTGTGCGTGAGACGTTGAATCGCACGAGCCACGTGTAAAGCCAGCGCGAGACGGAGATGTCAGTCATCTTATTAATGTTGTTTCGACGGTAAGGCCAGCCAGGGAAAGAGGATGAGTCATGCCTATGGGAATCTGTAGGTCCTCCTGCTGAGAAGAACTAGGAAGCTGTGACGTAATAGGTGGCGGTGTGCGTGAGCACGTGGACTATATCCAGAGGGGGAGCGAGAAGGGGAAATAAAAGGTTTCTTGTTTAATGTCGAAATGATTTCGCTGAGGACATTCTAATTAAGACCTCCACTCCAAGCTCTGCTAATTGGCCTCAAACAAGAGGATTTACATGCAGGGATCTAATACGATTGAGTTTGTGCGACATCCCCTTTTATAAATAGAAATTAGCAGTGGAGAGTGTCAGCTAATCTTTTGGATTAAACAAACTCCCACCCAATTAGCACATCCTTCAGCGAACCATCAGAAAGATCAAGGAAATTGCTGTCCTTTAAGTCGCTTTGTTTCTCTGTTAATTTTGATGTCGGATGAAACGTATGTCGCTTTATTACTTCACCTTCGCCTTCGGATATAATCCAGCGAACACAATTTACATCTAAAAGGAAACAGCGAATGGATTTTGAATAACTTCAATGAGAGATGCAACCGAAGTTCTGTTTGTAGGCTCAAATACGTCAACTGAATATAATATGTTGGATACAGAAATGTAAAGTAATAGAAGGGTGGAAATCAAGACGCCTCAGTGTATGTAATTGGTAGAGACATAAAGGGTAGAATATAGACAAAGAGAAGCAGCTAAATAGCTAAATTTTTGTTTCTCTTTTACATTTGCTGATACCACGAACGAAATTAATAATGGGCATAATTTAATATTTACTAATCATTATCGCAAATAATCGAATGATTAGTAATTACTAACTACTGATCATTCGATTATACATTCAAATAATATAGTTGATTAAAATAATTCGATTATATCATTTGAATGAAATGAACGAATGATTTTCAATAATCGAATGAATGCAACGAATTGTCAAAATCGAATAATTTTGTATAATCGAATGATTTGTCATAATCGGATGAATCATTCGAATGACATGAGTATAATCGAAATAATTACACATATTCGAAAGCGTAATTATATATAATTACATATATTCGGAAATGCATAGATATATGTGTGTATTTCGGAAATCATTATAAGATTAATTTTACAGGACTTCAGTAAAAAAAAAATAATAATAAAATTACAGTACAGGACTTCAGTAAAAATATAAAAAATGATTTCATAATTTTCCGATAGATGGCATTGCTGCCAGATGTTTCCTCTTCTAATTGGAAATACATTACAACATACTCTGTGTCTTTTACTCTATCAAAATGCATCTTTATTTCGTTTCTCTCTCTCTCTCTCTCTCTCTCTCTCTCTCTCTCTCTCTCAAAGCAGCTACATTTTATTCTTTAAAATAACTTTGTAGAGAAATTAGTCTCCCCATTTTTTTTTTTTTTTGTTTTGTTTAACTTGCCCCTGCCAGTGGTCTAAAAAAAAAGTTAATCGATTTCACAGAATAAGGTCAGATGCATTAATCACAGGATAAATAAGGACATTAAAGCGACATGTCTGGAGAAAAATAAGGATATTAAAACAAACTTAGCTATGTGCCCAATTACTTATTAAGAACTAGGACCATTTTAATATTTAATTACGCAATACTGTATTTGTACTTATTTAAAATAAATATTTTGGTCTGATCCTTGAGTGTGCATTTATTCGTGGATTTACAGTAGCTGCTGCAAAACGACTTTCATATTGGGTGGGTGGTCAGAGGCGCTAAATAAGATCTCCCTTCCCAGCCCGCAACACCAATAGAAGTTGGATCCCCTAATGTGCGATCACATGTGGAAAACTGGTTTCCAAGGTAATGGTTTTGTCTGTGATCACACGAGGCCACACTGCATGTAGTTTACCATGTGTTTACATTCTCAACAAAGGCACCGGCTTCCCGGCAGCCCCCACGATAAAATATTTTCCCCCTCTGGCGTTCTGTGTGACGTTTCATTCATAGGTTCTTTTATTCCATCGTTCAAGATGTCGGCCTGGGGCGTGGTTGCGATGATGTATTGCAGCAGGGTCATACGCGTTATTCCTCCAACAGCTCTTGATTTACTTCAGGTTTTTTGGAGGCAGAAAATCCCTGCTGTCCGCTGTCTACATTGTAGTCCACTTAAGCCTATCGCCATGCTCCATAAAGTTTATGAACCGTGACAAATACAGAGTGTGGGTAGCTACTATGGGTGCTTTAGAGGGATCTGGGGAGACAGGAGATGAGGATAAAAGGATGTTCGAATAGCATATGTAACGTTTATCCTAGAGAAAGAAAGTGCAGTGTGAGCTAGTGTGGGAAGTGCTTTTAGGTAGTAAAACTTTAAAGTGGTTTTCGAATATTACCAGCTCGTCTTTTCACATTCTCCCCCATCCACAACCGAAAGAAGAAACATGATTAGTAAGGATGAATATACTTCCTATAAAGGACGATATAGTTGCTTTTCCCTCGCTAATTGGAGGCTAAATTCGATTCTATTCACAAATTAGAATTGGAGTTCAGGCTGGGGTACAATTTTACCAATTGTGCTGCCTCGTAGGCAGCACAATTGGTAAAATCGTCCTCCACTCCACACCAGGTGGAAAAGACCTCAGTTCGAGTCTCGTCGATGACGAGAATAATTTTTATGGGCCTTTTTAACAACATGGCCGAGTTAGTCGGTCTCAGGCGAGGGTAGCATAGTTTTTTTTTGACTCAAATACGCTCAATTTACAATTACCGTATATATTGCGCCCACATATAGCTTCGGTTTTGTCGAACTACAGTCTCATTGAATGGCTAATAGATGATGAAAAATATAGCGCGGATACTATCGTTAGTATACCGAAATAACCAAAGAAGTTATGTTGGAGATTTTAATGAAGGAACTGCTAACGTTTATGGTACTCGGGGCTACAGCCGGTGCATGGTAACTACAATGGGTGAGTGAGTGGGTGGGCGGTAGCGAAGGACACCTAAGCCTTTCCACCACTTTCCCCTAAAGAGCAGTACTTGTGCACGAGATGTGTCCTTTGTTCGTGGGCTGTTTGACGAACCCCATTGACAGCTGAGAGGTGGTGCCAAATGCGAGACAAATTGGGTAGTTTTAGCGGCTGGATGGCTGAGAGGGCTGTGTCGACTAAAGGAAGTGGTATTCCTACCATTTAGGGGAAGTATAGGCGACCACTCGTCTCCTTCCCTCCCTTTGTTGCTAAATATATTCGCTTGCAGGTAGAAGTATGGTTCCACTGGTTAGTTAGGAATGGTGAAACAGATGCTTCTAACGCATCCACTTAAAATACACGAGTATTTAACAAATAATGATGGAATCTGTGACTGAGATCTGATGTCATCATTTATTTCACATTTATTTGTAAATTTATGTTTATTCAAGTTCATTCCATAATGACTTTATGGAATTCTGATTCTTTATGGATGAAATTGAGAGGGAAGTGAGGAAATATTTAAATATATATATATATAATTAATTAATTATGTTGACGACTCCTAAGCCTTATATATCCTATAAATGTATTATATTTGTAGAAATGTGTCTTTACAGGCTGATTTGCACGTTCTTCGGGATCCTATTTTAATATGTAAATATGTATTCAATCCCTCGATCCTATTTAAATATGTATTCAATCCCTCAACAAACTGCCTTGGCGCATTACTTAAAACTTTTTTTCTTTCAATGGCGCCTTCTACTGTACACGCTTGTACAGACATGACAGAACAGTAGAAATAAGGAAAGCTTTCAGTAGCGGATTTAAGATTTCTTATACTGTTCCGTGAATTCCATTAGCCTAGAATTCTTCATTCCAAGGTGATTAGAATCCTCTAAATGACCCTTAAACACGATGGTGATGATTTCAACATTAACAGGAATATTTTCGGCCCCAGTAAACCAGAAAATATAAGTGAAAATGATGTGTCAGAAAGGGTTGTGTTTATAACAGGAAGAATGCACCGTCATGGTAAATACGTCACTTAGAATTGTGCTTTCTCACACTTTTATCTCCCTGTCTCTCTCTTTCTCTCCGTGAGTGAACTGAACCTGCGAATTTTGTTGCTCAATACAGTGAAAATACAGTACTGTATTTTGTGGTTCTTCTGCCTTGAATCGGTCGGGTGATCCGGGCGTTAACAGTTAGAACATCGATGAAGGAGCACCAGACCACTCCTCATGACTCACCGTTCGAGAGTGGTTCTCAAACTCTTGTTCTGCTACAGACCTCTTTCTTCTTTGTCGATTAACCACCGACCGCCAACGCATATTAAAAGACCAGTTTGCGCTGTTTCTGCCGAACTGTAGTTTGAAAACCGCTGATCTAGGCTCCAGAGCACGAATCTTATTTAAAATAAAAATTTTCAAGTTAAATAGTTTCCGATTGAAATCCACCACTGTAATGGGGAGAAATTCTACAGGTGGTTGAAGATTGTTCGTCAGCTGCCCTCTTCTCTATTTCTGTCTCTCTCGTTCCGTATACCTTTCATTCACTTAATTCGTGGTATTGACTACCTATGTTAAGTAGTACGTTTCTTAGATCAAGAGTTCGTTAATGAGGAATTAAACTGTAACGTCAATGCATCATTAATGACCTTGAGCCGCGATTAAATTCTCTATACTAGTTATAAGCAACTTAAGGTAGGCAAAATTGTTTTTTTTTTTTTTTTTTTTTGTCTCTTCATTGTACCACAGCTCCAAAGCAAATATGACATAAATCATCTCCCCTGATTATGATCTGATGTATAGGTTTTCCTATCAATAAAAATTTCATGGAAATTTTTATTGATAGGAAAGAAAGAAAGATTATTGATAGAAAGATTATTTTGCGATTTTTGGTATGTTTGCTTTTGTTTTTTGACGAAAGAGGGGCAGATGATATAGAAAAAGGTCCTGGTTGAAGATTTTAGAGATGTTGACAATATTTTAATGCGAATTAAGAAATATTCAGATTCAGAACTGTCTCGAACCTGGGGTTTTGGAAATGTTTCTTTAATTTTTTTATTATTGATTTTTGTATTGAATTTGTAAGTATGCATTAGTGTTTTTAATTTATTGTTAATTATTGTTAATTTTAAAAATATTACAGTTCAGATAAAAATTTAGATTGTGAAACGTTTCTGTGGACAACAAATGTTTCAAAAGAACTTCTGTAGTCTGCAAAGCAATTCAACCATTTCTAAATCGCTCTTCGCTCAAGCATATTGAAACCAATGTCAAATCCAGATTTTCCTTTACCCTATCTAAATCTCATATTCAAAAACCTAAATAACCTTTAGCCATAAGATACATGTCCGATTGTTTTACTAAGAGCTGGATTCATCTCCATGTAAAATTCTCGGCTTCTGATGAAACTAATCACAGATAGTCTGCTACATTTAGCGTCCAACTGGAGCGGTCCACCCCTGAGGGACAACTTCTTTAGCGGCTAGAGGAAATTAATACACATGATTTTAAAAATAAAAGGATGTTGGTTTTATTCTGTTGAACTCGTTTATCAATAATTACTAACTTCTTAAAAATATCAGTGCATATAATTGTGCAACTGCGCAAACCAAATTCGATTTCCATCACTTGTAGGAATTCATAAAAAAAAAGTTCATGGGCAAACAGGTATCGAATTAGTCGGGCGAAGATTTCACAGTTTTAACCCCCTTCCGACAATTCGGATTTTTAATCTCTCAAAACAGACAAAATTGACTGTACAATATTCGCAATTAACAGATACCATACACTGAGCCTCATGACGTTAGTTTCCTCAGCGCATATTCTAAAACGACCAACCGAATCTTCCTGCGCCCAAAGAGTCTGTGTATAGATTATGGTTTTCGGACTGAGTAGTACACCAGTTCTCTGACGACGGATGACGAAAAGTGAAAGCCAGTTTTACAACTGGCCTTCTGCACCTTATTTGGAAATTTATTATTATAAAATATTGCTATTAATACATAAATCTAGCATCCATTTTTTTCTCTCTACCCTTCTGAAACATTTTGTGATCTGATAGGTCGCGATCCCCAATTTGCAAAACACTCTTTAGGCTTCGGCCGAATTAAGATGCCAGTTTTCCAGCAGTTTATACAATTAACTATTAAACTGTTCTTGAATGGCCAACCCGTCTCCTTAATTCTTGGAATAAATCATCCACTTGCATAAAAAAAAGAAAGAAAACACCGTGTATACCGGGTAAATGTCGTGTGCTGCCATCTGCTGCTGATCAGCCAAAACTTCTAATTTGATTGAACTTGTCTGGATATCGTCATTGCTGGACTGAACTATACCTTTATAATGGCTGTTTGGTGATGAACTGTCTGGTGACTGATTTTACTTTTATATGATAGAAGTTGACTTAACCAGGCATACCGCCGGATAAGCTTTAAAATATTGCCTTAACTACGAATATAAAAAGAATACTAAACTTATAATTATGGTATAACTCTTAACATTTACCAGAACAGATTCTCAAATATCTTTCATTAGTATACTTCTGCAAAGTATACTAAGTGTATAATCGTAGTACAAGCTCTGTGGAAATTAGTACTTTACTTACTCGGAGGTATGCTGGAGTCTGTGATAGACTTTGCTGTGATGCTTGTGATCCAAGTAGATCGTAGAATGCCAGGGAGGTTGGTTGTAAAGGTCAAAAGTAAGGTTCAGGGTTTAAGGTTCACTGGTTAGTTCATCTAATCAGCAAATTCCCTTTCCGGCGATATGCTTTTTTTATTTATATCTTTCATTTATATAATTTTTTTCAATTTTTCTGTCAAATGAACCAAGGTAGTTAGAAAAAATAAATTACTTGATTTCGTATTTAAAAATCAATTCATTTAATTCTGGTTAATATGATAAATTCGATTCCTTCCTGGTTGGGACTTTACGAATGACTGTGATTTGTCGAGGCCTGGAGCAACGCACCTGTTGCAACAAAGACCGGCCCTGCCCACACAAAACCAAACATGCCATCTAATGAGTTTGGGCTCCTCCTGCAGTTTTGAGTCTAGGAGTGTACCAAAGAGGGAATTTTAAGGAGCGATTTAATATAAATAAAACAACAAAAAACTACATACTGTATTAGAAGAAACATTGCCTTCTCCCCACTCCGTCGGTTGTTTAAAAACCCCTCAGAGAAGTAGTTGCAGATTTCACACTTCATCCTTTGTTTGTGGGTCCCTCAATGCGGGGGAAGGGAACGATTGTTACTTCTTAGTATCAGCTTCTCCTGATTTTTCCAGCTGCTATGTTTGGAGGATGCTTCTGCGATAAAATGAGCTCACGGTTTAGCAAGTCATTTGTTAAGGCACATAATATAGATTGAAGAGTGGTATATTTAGCATATTGAAGATTAGCGTATAAGTCAATGGTCAGGTCACACCTTGAGTACTGCGTACAGGTCTGGAGGCCTTATTTTAGGAAGGATGTAGGGTTGCTAGAACGAGTACAGAGAAGGGCAACAGGTGAAGGGAACAAAGGGGTGCCCTTACCAAGAAAGATTTAAGTTCTGCAAATTGCTGCGTCTGGCGCCTAGGCACCTGCGAGGTGATCTGATTGAGGTGTATGAGGCTTTGAATGGTTTGAGCAGGCTCAATGCTGATGGGATTCTTCCTCTTGCTCAGATTACGAACCTGAGGGGGCATAAATTCAAATTGAGGAAAGACAGTTGTAGAATAGATGTGCAGAAATTTGCCTTTTGCCAGAGGGTGGTTGATTGCTGGGACAAACTTCCTCTGTTGTTGTGGAAGCTGATAGCTTAAATAAATTCTAGGAAGAACTGGGCAAAAATTTGGAGCGAATGGAAGGGTGAAATGGGAAGTTTTCTTTTTTTTTGGTTGATACTGCTGTATAAGCCTGCTTTCTTACATCATATGCCTCTACTAAATCTAAATCTATTTATCTTGTTATACCACTTATATATATTTATATCTTTAAAGGATATCGACTCATTGTTTTTTAATATTTCTTTGAGAAGTCCACACTTGGAGACAATTTCTCTGTACCCGACTGGTGTTTCATGTCTTAAAAGGATATCAGCATTTGTTTTCCATTGCCTTGTTTACACTTCACAATATTCCTTCTCTTTCTTTCTCTCTGTACTTTTATAGAGAGCGTGCTGACATCTTTTACTGCTAACACCGCAATATTTCGAATTAAATATGCCAGGGAAGCGATGTTTCCCTCCCAGTCTTTTCAGAAAGCCACGTATTTGGAGAGTAGTTCACCTAGGCTACTGTATGCAGACATGCAGAAGGCTTAGATTAAAGCCGAAAGTGCTAGCAGTACTTACTTGGGGGGGAAGGAGCGCAAGATGCTTCCCATAAAGAGGACGGCCGGGTTACTTGATGTTCGCCGACCACACAAGGAGCGGAAATCCCAACCGCTTGTATTACAGTACAACGCAACAAGCCTGTCTTACACAGGGTAGAGTTTTTTATCACCTTAATGACCTCACTTTAGTAAATGAGATGCAGCGATACTCCGGTAACGAGCGAGATTTCTGCCAATCACTGCGACTACTTATTCCTGGTATTTTGTTCGTAAGTCCCGGCACGTTGGTAATGTAGAACTGGCTGGCGGGTTTGGGGAAGCATATTTCTTACAACGTGTATCTGTCACCTACAATACCATTAGGGTATGTCCGAACCAAGGGAGGGGAGAGCGGAGGATTAGATACAGCATCCGGGGAAGTTTGTACTCACGCGGCTGGAATTTTGCAGGAGATGCAGGAGATGTTTCCCAGACTCATCCATTACGCGAAGGACACTTCGCAGCTAACGAACGATGCATGTGTACGAGATTCCTGCACCCACACAAATCTTCTCCCTTAACTAGGTCTTTAATTACGAACTGATTCTTTTCGAAGAAAATACAAAAGAATAAAAAACGTTGGTGTACAAGGCCGAATTAACCCATGGTTAAAGCATTCCGTTGGAGATCTGTGTCAGATTCTACTATTTCAAAGAAATCTTTCTCTCTTTTTGATTTTAGCCTGTTTCTAAAAAACTGCTTATATTTCCTTGCCTTATCTCCATTCCTCCAATTTATCAGGAAAATCACTAGAGCCAAAAACCATGTGACCTAATCTCATCAGAGGAAAGCAGTTCAGTTTTTCGGTTTGTTTTGTTTTCTTATCTGTGTCTCCTGCTTCTTTCGAGATAACATTCTCCAACTTACAGCCCACCAAAGAACTGTTATTGAACATCTCGGCCACTACCCTTTCAACAATGTCCGGGACCTTCAGCGCCCAGCGGCTTGTTTCATCTCGCCTGTGAGATTTAGCGATCTCCCCTTTGACCTCGGTCTCCCGCACAAGGAGGAAGACGGCGGTGAGTTTGGAGGGGGTAGCAGAGCTGTGATCCCGTCAGCTGTGATATGTGCGGGTGGAGGCAGCCAGCGGCAAGGCCGTCAGCCATTTCTCACAGTCAAACACCTCTGTAGTGCCGACGTTCTGCCCCTGCACGCTCTGTTAGAATGACCACGTGGTCTCTCGTGGCTAAGTGAAGCTCTCCAGGTCTGCTCCTATCATGCCTGTCACAGCGCGAAGAGGGAATTTAGCTTCCTCCATTCCTCAACCCTACTTCACGCCTCATTAATTGTGGTATTCGATATAAGTATTACTCGCCACATTCAAGGCTTGCTTTGGTAGATGGTGTGAAGGGATTAAACTTAATTCTTGACAATTAAAAAGACAAGAAAACAAAACGCGAACATCCCCGAGAAATTCTCTTTTGGAAGAGAAACGTATCCCGAACAGTGTCCTTCTTCTTGTATCTCTCATAGTATTGTAAACAAAGGATGGGGAATTTCTGTTAGCGCATATGGATAGAAATAGAGCATGTAGAAGTTACATACAGATAAAACACATATGGAAGATAAATTGTGGTTAAAACAGACAATGATCTTAAGTTTTTTTTTGTTTTGTTTTAATACTCTATATGCCAGCGTATGTCAACCATTAAAGCTAAAGAGAAACCAATTTGCAGTACACTACTAAACAGGCAACAAGGAATGGTTTGGTTATATGATTAACGCCTTCGATGTACACAGATTGCATTAATGCAAACAAAATTTGCCTGTAAGTTTTGTTTTCGTTACTTTCCATGACAAAGCACTGTGCACACTTACCGCTTTATTTACAAATTGCTTGCGGTGTAATGAAATGTCACAAAGTGAGTTTTTAAGAGAAAGAACAGAAATAATTGTTGTTCTTAATGCTCGTTTTACTATAATACCCGAAAGATAAAAGGATAAAATGCTTTAAAAATAAAAGGAGGCAACTTATACAGCAAATGTATGCTTAAGCACGAATTTTCAAAGCAAAAAATTGAAGTCCACTATACACCGGGATGTACTTTAAGTCACTAATATTTCAGCAGGGGAATAAAGATCCATCTGGGAATGATGGATCTTTAAAAAGTTTAACATTTCTTTGGAGCATTCTCAGAGATAATGAAATTATTAATTACTATTTCAAATGCTTGACGTATGTCGTACGTTTCCATTTTTCGAAAAATAGTTACTGAAATGAAAAGTTTTAGGATGTTTGTTGCATTTTTGAGAGAATTAACCTTTGGGAATGTCCCTTGTTATTGTGGATCTATTTTAAATGTCTGACTTCAAACTTAACCTTTTGTCTTACAATGGTGTGCATCATACCTCCAGTTTGTTCTTACTACCACGGGAATAGTAAAGCTGAAACTTTATTCTTTGGCACAAATGAGATTTTCACAATGTCAAGCCTTCAATAAGTAACTGAGACTCGATCTTTCCTCAGTGGATTTGAATACCACACTTTACCCCTTTCTAATATGCTTAAGCTTTAAGAATATACTCACTTTTGTTAACAGGCTTCTCGGTATGAGGGAGGGACTTTACGATATAAAACATAGGATAGGCTTTGGTTATCACAGAGTGACTTAGGCTGCCAAAATTGTGCACACGCACAGTTTTACCACGCAGCTGGCGGTAAAACTGTGTGTGTGTGTGTGTGTGTGTTCTTGATGGAAACCTAATGGCCAATACTCATAGATGCAAAAATACCTGAAAAGTATAGGATAAAAGTTAAAATAAATTATCAAATTACTTAAAATTAATTTAAATTAATTCAAACTGTCCCTTCCCTTTTCAGAGAGAGAAAAAGAGAAACAACGTTTGATCAAAGGTACAAATTAGGTCAACAACACTTGTAGGTCAACCGCCTTCGATAAAGTCCTGGAGGTCAATATCCCTTCGCATTCGTAAGTATCCCGTCAATCGACATGAGACTACGATAGGGACCGTATCATGACAACTTAAGCTGCAATCGAAACCGCCACCACAATGAGATCGCCATACTTTGGTGTAGAGAGAGAGAGAGAGAGAGAGAGAGAGAGAGAGAAGAGGGTGGAAGGGGGGGGGTGAGAATCTGGACTCTATCAACTACCCTTATCTGTTCTGCGGCTGGTTCACACAACAGACGACCGGAAAGTGAACGCCGTCTGAGTGACATGTGTCACTTACCTAGTCGCCATCTGTTGGTAGAATCTGGTGGTGTCTCTGCCCTTTATCGCAACTTTATTATCCCCTCAGGCTGCCAAATGCTCGTCATTTTTGAAACGCCCACCAGCGTTTTATCTTCTCTCTGAAGTCGACACTTGACTGTTTCCTGATTATCTCGCTGCCACGGGAGAACAGAACCTGAATCTGCTCTCCGTTCTTTGTCTTTGTGGGCATAATAAAAAAAAAAAAAAATCTCAGCCATGTTTTACTAATTGCTAAGGAAATCCAACTCAATGTGGCATCTGCAATTCTGCCCTTTACCCACTCTCTTTTCAACAAGTGAGAACAAAAAAAACCCTCTCTTTTGTGTGTGTGGAGGGGTAATTTAAGCAATTTTATTTTCCCCGTAACAGCTCCCTCAAGGACCAAGTCCCACAAGCTACCTGACAGCACTAGTGATCAGAAAATTTTTCGAGTGCTGAGGGTTATTTTTGTTTCTTTCAATGTATATGTATATACGGCAAGATGTCTATATTTCATGAGAAAATTGAGTACATAACATTAGAAAACAAAACATTTATTATACGGATAACATCTTTAGTTATAGTTAAATATCAAATTTATTTCTTTTAAAAATTAGACCGCAATGCTGCTCTTAACTAATTGAAATTCATCACGGAGAGTGGTAATTAATGGACACTGCTCTTTGTGGACTAATGTTATTAGTGGAGTCGCCCAGTGTTCAGCGTTGAGCCCATTTTGCTTTCTACATTTATCAATTATATTGATGAAGGCATACCAGGCTTAATGTACAAGTTTGCAGATGATAGAAAGGTTGGCAGGGTGGTTAATGTCAGTAACTACAGTGCACTACTGCAACAGGCTCGAATTTCTCAACCCATCTGCCTAACAGAAAAGTTAGGCAGAAGGGTTGAGAAATGGTAATTGAAGTTTAACAATGCAAAGTACTGCATATGGGTAGCAGCAATCCCAGCATGACGTCCCACACAACTGTGGGGTACTACGCTCAGGGTAGTGGAGAACGAAAAAGACCTGGGGGTAATTGTGCAGTCAGATATGAAGTTCTCTGAGCAATGCAGACAGACTGCCAGGACAACTCATAGGGTCTTGGCAATTATATACAAGAATTTTGCTAGCAGGGATAAGGAGGTGATTATCCCATTGTAAAGGCCATGGTCAAGCCACATCCTGAGTACTACATACAGGTCTGGAGGCCTTTTTTTAAGAAGGATGTAGAGCTTCTGGAAATGTAGAGATGCAGAGAAAAGCAACGAGATTGGCGAGGGGAACAAAAGGGTGCTCTTATCAAGAAAGGCTTCAGTTCTGCGAAATGCAGCGTCTGGAGACTAGAAACCTGCGAGGTGATCTGATTGAGGTTTTTCAGGCTTTGAATAGACTGAGCAGATGAGGGGGGCACAAATTCAAATTAAGGAAGGTCGGTTGCAAAATATAAATAAATTTTCTGTTTATACTTCGGGACGACAACGGTCTGCGGAAGTTTGCCTTTAGCCAACAGGTGGCTGATTGTTGGAAGAAACTTCCACTTGTCGTTGTGGAAGTTGATAGCTTAAATAAATTCAAGGGTGAACTGGACAAACTATTGGAGGAAATGGATTAGTGAAATGGAAAGTGTGTTTTTTTGTTTTTTTGACTGATGCTGTAAGCTTGCTTTCTTGCATCATATGCCACTGCTAATGCTAATGCTATTTTATTCTCAGAGCATCTTCCACTCGATATCTGCTCTTTTTTTTTCTTTTTTAATCTCTTAAGCCACTTTTACTATTACAAATTCCCAAAAACTTCATATCTTAAAAATGTCAAAAAACTAATCCTTTTAATTATGTAAAATCGTTCCGTTATTTCTTTTAATTCTTTTAAGTCCTACACTGCCTTCTCTTATATTCATCATTGTATAGCGCATTTCTGCTCATATTACTTATACATTTAATTCCTATAGCAATCATTATATTTTCATGATATTTACACTCCAGTATTTTTAACGTTACATAGATTTGGCGAGTTCTGTTCCTAATGATCTGAGCACTTAGAGTCATGTCCTTTCGGTGCCTCCTGGAACGTATCAGCTATTCTGTGACCCGCTGTCCAACCCAACTAAGCCTTTTCCTTTTCTCTTCATGACGGAATTCCACGCCTTTTCAATTACATCTCTCTCTCTTTCTCCAGTCACAATTGTAATATTAAATTTGTCCATTCTTTTATCCTTAGTCTTATTCTGCCCACTTTTAAGATTTTAAAATTCTCTGCTCTGTCTTTTTAGCTGCTTATTTCGAAAAGTTAATCCTAATTTTACTTTTCCACACCTGCCCACACTGTGTTTTATCTTATTCATTAAGTACGACATAACCAATCCTTCCCTTATTTTTATATACATATTATCGCTAGAAGAAATATTTGCACTCACACTTTCTTATAATCATTCTACTGATAATTATTACGTTGCCTGGATAATATGCATTTCTTGCATATATATATTTCTTCAATGGAGTCCCTCTCTGTTATATTTATTGTCATAAATAAATATCATTTCCCCCTCCCATTCAAATATTGCTCGTTTCACATTTCTGTTAATGTTCTATAGAATCTATACCATTAAATCGTAGTTGAGTTTGGTGGGGTGAACAAGAGATAATCTGTTGGAAATAAATCAGGGAAATGAAGAAACTGGTTTAGATCCACCCAGATTTTGCCAAAAGCTCATTGATAATTAGCAGAGACTGGCCTTGTCATGAAATAGGAACCAACTGAGGACTCGAACTCAGATCTTTTTCCACACGGTTTGGGGAAGATGGCAATTCTGCCAACTGTGCTACCCACGAAGGCATTTTGCCAGTGGTGGTGAGGAAGGTAAGTCATTATCCCTATATACAAGATTCAAGTCTGGAGACAACACCTAAAAATTGAAGTTCTGGGGAAGGTTCAGAAAAGGGCGACCAGATTAGTGATGGGTGTAAATCGATGCACACGTGACATACGGCTCAGATGGTTTGGACTGAAATGTTTGACAATTGGATATTTAAGGGGAGATCTGACTGAGGCGTGTGGGCGCTAAAGGGATTGAGTAAAGTGAATGAGGAATGTCTGTTATCCTTTGTAGGTGAGACACGTACTCGGGTACACAAATATAAAATCTCAGGGAATAACAAGATTGGATTTCATAAAGTTAACCTATGGGCAGCGGGGTGTTGAATATTGGGATAAATTGACTCCCAATGGGACAGAGGCGTGAGTTTGGCTAAATTCAAAGCAGAACTGGGTATTTATTTTGTGGGAATGGGAATAGCGTGAATATTTTGTTTTATTTATTTTTTGGCTGATACAGAATAGTCTGCTTCCTGCATCCTTTGTCCTTACTAATGCTAAAACATACGAGCATTGTTGCCATTAACTTGTTTTACCAATTAGTAAAGTTCATTTTGAATGCTAGATCAGTATGCTAGACAGTAGCTGCCTGGTCCGGCTTCACGTGTCAGGGTTGGTACGAGCAACGGATGATGTATCTGTACGGTATTGTGAATAGGTGGCAGGGTTGCCAGAAGGCTCTCTGAAACCGCCTAGTTTAATTAATAAATAAAAAATTCATGAAACAAAATTTAATAGTCACTCTTTGTTCAGTCACTTACCACAATTGCAGTGGTTTCAACAGCAGGACAGCTGTAACAGGACTGCGTGCAAACAATTTCTAGTACGTAAATGATCTTTATAGGGAAACAGTCATGTAGGTTAGCTGCCACAGTGCTTCAGATCATCCTATCCACACCGAATGGAAAAGACCCGAGTTCGAGTCCCCGTCGATGATGTGAGGAATTAAGGGACTTTTTCACAACGTGGCTGAGTTAGTCGGTCTCAGGCGAGGGTATCATAGTTTTTTTCTCCCGGAACCTTGAGTTTTTCGTCCAGCGAACAGAAAATTGACCACAGAACACACGCAATCTACCGACAGTATATGTGGAGTAATATGGCCTTAGTTGCCGATGCTCCTAACAATCCTGTTACAACAATAGCCTCGTATAATGGTCCTACGTACTTTGACATGCGTGCAATGGACTCAGCCTTGGAACTTGTCAAACCTTCTATTTCGCAAACTTGCCTTTTGAGGTTTCCATTGTTATGAAAATGGATAAACTTGCGAAGTTCGAACGTGGTGTGGGATAATAACCGCTACAGTCTTGTGCTGGACTTCAGCTTTGCAAAATGCGTGTGTTAATGGTATTTGATAATAGTATGCAGTAGTAATTAAGAAGTCAAAATTAGGTAAGAAACAACGTAATTACAGTATAATTGCGTGATGTTGCGCCCAGTATTATTAATTATAATTAATTAATTAATAATAATCTCTCCAATTCTTCTGATCATCCTATGTGGCCATCCTGGAATATGAAATTTAATTTACCATTTGATCAATGGGACGTGTGTGTTAAATGATCAGTGCTGTTTATTAATGGAGACAGTCCTTTGGTTCTCTCCCATAAGACAATAGTCGCATACCAGATGCATTGTAAGACCGGAGCGTTATGTTATTATATCAAAAGGCGGTCAGCCCCTTTTCTCTGCCCTCATGGTGAGAATTTTCACAGAAAAAACACATCACTCGGTGGGGATGTGGTCATTGTCCACCATCGCTTTCATTGCTGCCGACTTCCTGCCACCAGTAATTAGTAGGTAAGCTAATCTCGACCTCTTCCAGCGAGCTCCGGGGTTCATAATGACATCCTCGTCTGTCTTGTAATCGCTTTCTCGTGTCTGGAGTTGCTTAAATTGAAGTTCAAGGGGAGGAACTGACCCTGTGGTGATGATATTGTTATACCCTTTGTTTCGGAATAGTTCCAGATTTAGTGGAGATTTCAAGCGGTCCAAACAATCGTTATCACAGCTTCGTTAATGCTCTGGTCATTACTTCGGCGCACGGAAAGCACTTCGCAATTAGACACCCGCAGTGAACTTCATCAAAACCTTCATCCAGCAAAAGCGCGGTTCTCCGAAGAATATTTTAATTCCTTTAAAATTTTTTCCTGCTCTTTCTTTTCTTTTGTTAAATTTTTTCTTAATAAAGGCAGGAGCATTTTAATTGACATAGAAGCCATTCAACAAATGTTCAATCCCATTATTATGCATTGTAGTATGAAATGTATTCTTCTTTGGTATAGGATGTGGATATTCTGTTGAGACAATGTCCTTTATGAACATTTCATATTATTTTCGCCTCGATATGTTGATCGTAGAAGTAAGCTGGCTCATCATTCTCAACCTAGAGAGACCTAGAGAGATCCTTTGAAAGTTGAATCCTAATCTGGATGTTAAAAAAGGGAGGAGAGTTAAACATACGTATATATACATGAGGTGTCATCATAAAGTTCGAGGACTGAGCTAATATTTTCGAAATGATTAAGCTTATCGGCTGTTCGGATGGATCTCCTTCGAAGTAGTCTCCTTGACATTGTATAAACTGATTGCAATGCTTCGCAAAGTCTGGAATGCTTCCAGAAGTTTGGAGAAGCATTGATAGGTCTGGTAGTCTTTTTTTTGGAAGTGGTTGCGTTCTGAATAATTTCTTCATTCGCAGAAAATGTATAACCTTTCAAGCTCGGGAAACAGAATAAGAATCACTGGGAGATAAATCCGATGAATATGCCGGATGGACGACCACAGCGATGGAGTGTTTCATGAATGGAGATCGCCAAGTGTGTATCGGCGTTGTCATGATGGAAGCGCCAATTCCCCGAAGTCCACTTTTCCTGCCGTTTTCTCCAAAGAACATCGAAAAATTGCTGTAAAATTGTTTTGTGGTATTCCTGGTTCATTTTTTGGCTATGCGGGACTAATTCATAATGAATAATGTTCCCTGAGTCAAAAAATCGATAAGAATAATCTTTACATTTTAACGAGATTGTCTGGAATTTTTTAACCTTGGAGAAGATGGAGTCTTCCATTGAGAGGACGGGGCCTTTGTTTCTGTAACATAACCGCACTTCCACGTTTCACGTTTTCGATCACTAGTAATGATCGAAGAAACAAAGTGTGGGTCAACAGCATGATAATTTCTGTCATAAGATTACCTTTAAGCTAAGAACTTCGTGCCTTTCCATTTCAACAGTGTGGACAGTCATGAAATAAATCCTTGGCTACTTTAAGGAGTCTCGCCGAAACACAGTAGATTATTCCTAGTGTACAGTACACTGTACCTATTTTTATATACGACGTATGTACGTGGACAGCATCTCGATTCATATGTAACTCTGTGACTCATAATTCGACACGCAAGTTCTCCTATAATTTTCCTGGAGTGTAGTTATGGCAACGTGACGTCACTTCCGTGCTCCTAACCCTTAAATAAGAAGTATCGTGTTACGAGGAGGTTGATGTTCGGAGATAAAAGGTGTCGTGTAGGAAAGTTGGTGGAAGTTACCATGAGACGACTGCGAGTAAACCTTTCTTTGACCTTGAATTTTCGTCGCTTAGTCTAATGGCGATTATAATTTCAGTTATTTAGAACTCTGTTTGTCTATTTTTGCTGTGACAATGGACTGAGTGACATAGGTTAAGACAGGCTAATTATCCATCCCATTTGTTGTGTCACGGCAGCTATCACGTGGGTGTGTAGTACGGAGAAAGGAGGGGTGACCTCGTTAGCACAAGTTATGCTCTGCTGCACCATCAGATTTTACGCCCCTTTTCTGCCTTTTAACTCTTCCAACGTACTGCAGGTTGAAGAACAGGAAACTTCACGTACAATGAACACTGTCAAGTTTCTAAGGTATTTAGCACACTTATACGGACACGCTTTTGTTGTCCTGACAGTAACGTGGCGTCTAATACGTTTACTTCACTCACACAGTGAAAATTTAATGGAAAAACATTCCGTCCATTTCTGTTGTATACTGATCGAATTTTCTGTTTTAACAGAATAATAGAACCATGCATTAAACGACCCCTATTTAGACAACAGTCCGTTAGAAATCCTCCACGAGAGTATTGTGTTTTTACGACTTGCCACGCGTTTGGAGAGACCTGGGTTGGATTCCCGTTGCTGACTGGAGGAATTTCTAGTCTTCTTTAGTTAAGGAAGTAGTTCTCCGGTTTCAGGCGGAGGGAGTGAGGTTTCCAGCCCGCACAATACACAAATTGGCCCTTGAATACGCAATATGTGCAGACATTATATACAGTGGCGCAATATGGCTATGGCTTTACTCCTGATGCACCTAAAAAATAAACAAATGACAATTTTCCTTTTATTTGACTTAAAATTAATGAAATGTCAAGTCAATACGAATTATGATGACATTTTTAGGCACGTTAACAAATATGTGTATAGCACCTATCGTTTTCACCATGGTTGTCCATCCGTCCGCGTGTAATAACTCGACTCCTAGAGAGATTTTCATTAAATTTTATATGTGGTTCTTTTATAAATATTTGTGAAGCCGTCCTAGATTTCATTAAAATCGGACCAAGAAATTCGGCAATTGTTATTTCCTCTTTTTTTTTTTGGCACATACACACATATCACATAGGCTATCTGCGTACCATATATTGTAGCTGAAAGATGGCGAGATGTTTCACGAGAAGCATAATTCAAAAGGCTCCATACTTCAATACTAAAAGGATTACTGAATATTATATTTGTTGTCCGTTGAGTGGAGAGTTGTTGCGTGTTCTGTGGTCGATTTTCTGTTTGCTAGACGAAAAACTCGAGTTTTTGTTAGGAACAAACCATGCTACCATCGCTTGAGATCTACTAACTCAACCACTTGGGAAAAAGACCCATAAAAATTCCTAGCATCATTGACGGGATTCGAACGCAGGTCTTCTCCACCCGGCGTGGTATTTTAACCGATATTGTCATAAATGATTAATCCTTGCAAAAATAGGTTAAAATGAATTATGATGACATCCAGGAGAACGATTAAAATTAATAGAGGATAAGGGGTTTGGTTCATTTATAACACCAGTGACAACTTTGTTTAAAAGGCTCCAGTTTGGGAGCAGTCTTCTATCGCGAAGTGAATTTAACATAATCGAGCCATTCATAATAAGAACGTGTATCATTACTCAAGTTGGCCCTGTAACACAGATGTTGTGCAAAATATTTCCGAACACGCTCTATACGTTTAATTAATCCTAGCTGACAGAGAGCAAATATGAGATGCATACTGCAGAATAGGGATAGCATTCATTAAGTACACACCCACGATTCTTGCAATTAAAGAAAGATGCTCTTGACTGTTCTCAAGTTCCAGTAGCATACTTAATAGTGAGCTAAATATATTTGTGGCAGTCATTATTCATATTTGAAAATGACCATTCTAATTTAATTAGATATATAGAACGATGACCCTTAAAATGTAACCAACTATCAACAGATAGTTGGTTGCGTCCTACCCAAGCACCACATGTTATAAATATGCCCCAGGCCTTCGAGGAGAGAATACGATTGCGAATACAAGATAAATAAATAAAAATAAATTTTCTGTTTATACTCCGGCACGACAACCAAGTCAGTAGAGTTTACAATAAATCGTCAATACAAATATTTATCGTATTTAGTAGTCACGGGCTTGAACCCCGGTCCACTCAAGGAACGCGTGCTATGCACCCTCGCTCCTGACCACTGGGCTACGTCAGGATGCCGCGATCGACGGAGTCAACAGACTTCCAGCGCGGAATGGTAATAGGGCATCACTGAAGAAAGCGGCTTGTACATGACATTTCAACGGTACTGAAGATCCCTAGGTCGACGATTGGTAGACTGGTTTGGTGATGAACTTTGAAATGTTGGACTGGCCAGCCCAGTAACCTGAGCTCAATCCTGTGGAGAACTTCCAGGATGAATTGAATCGTCGGTTGTGTGTCAGAAGAGACCTCCCAAAATGTATAGTTCTTTAAACACTAACAGAATCATGTTTATTGAATTACTAACCTCACACTGTTTTCGAGTCAGCCAGCTCCTCTGACCCATATGGGCGTGTCGGACTATAAAGTATATTTAATTAGAAACAAGGTTATCACAGGAAAAATTAAAAATAAAAACAAAATCATCACATTTATAAACATTCCTAGAGTGAGATCGCCCACAGACTTGACACTATTGACTTCGGACCAGAGGAAAAGAGGAGTTTGGTATTTGGCCACCTGTATGACTTCTAGGGTATTTTAGAGAATCAGAAGTTTTAGAAGTTTTCACTTTTTAAAGAAAATTTAAGAAGTGAAATCACCGACATCGAGAGAACGTCTAAATCTTAGGAATTCAGATATTTTAATTATTAAAGTACAAATCCTCTTTCTAATCACGTGGTGCTGGATTCAGCACAACGTGACTAATATTTAAAAAAAAAAAAAATAAATAATTTCCTGAAGTTACCGATATGTCATTTAGGGAGGTTTTCAGTCATTCTGTTTTTCATTCCGTCGATATTGGTGTGTAAAAGATGGAGGTTGGGGCAGGGGAAACCCTCTAAAATACACAAAAATTTCCGCTCTTCTTTCCGATTACACTTAAACACGGGTCAGACGTACGTCAGGGTCGCTTTCACTGCTCGTGATCTAGTGCTTTCCTGCTGCTTGGCACGCGCCCTGTTTCTTGGTAGGTGGGTTGCGTCAAGTACTGTTCCAGACCAAGTTAGCCGTGTGGCATGATTTACCACAAAGGGACACAGTAGACTGTATACACTTAGCACCGAAATGGACCCAAAACTTGCTCACAACATCTCCCGCTATTTAAACGGCAATTTTCTCACGCTCTCCCGCCATCAGGTTTATGAAGCGTGTCAAATACGGAGATCACCCAGCCTCATGGTTGTCCTGGTAAGGGAAACGCTGACGTGTGCAGTCAGTGGGACCATATTTAGAGTGCCCGTGGGGGTCGTCTTCATAGAGATTATTGAGGGGCTATGGACACTAACCTATGATTTATGATTCTAATATTAATTTATAGCCCCTCATTAATGCATGAATCGCATCGTTTATGGGATGCACTTGAATGGAAGAAATTTAGACGCACGTTCCGGATGAGTAGCGCGAGTCGTAACAAAATCCGGGTCTTTTGTGCACAATGGAAGTCGGAACCGATAGAGATCGCCTGCTCGTGTGAATCGCCTTGAGAGATGGAGTACTTTTGCTTTTTACACCGAAAGCGTGTCTCGAAGAACAAGCAAATCAGCCTTCAACACTCCTGCAGCAGGCTACCTTGGTCACGAATACGTCTATAGGTTCATAATTATTTTGACACGGTGTTAGAAACGGAAATTAGTAACTGTCAGATAGCAGTTAGCCAATTCGTGGAGTGCTACCGTTCCGTTGTAACCTTTGACATCATGATCAGAAAAAAAAAAAAAAAAATTGCTGTTGACAATGGCAAGCTCCCGAAATATCTTTCTGGATCTTTTCTAGAAGTCAAATCGATAATCGAAACAGTAATTGCAGTAGAGCAGGGATACGCCCATGGGAGACGGCTGCTGGACTTAAAGAGACTGAACTAAAAAAATAAATAAATAAATAAAATAATAATAAAAATAAATAAATAAATAATAAAAAATAAATAAAACGGATTGATTTTCTATAGGTCAAAGCAGCGGCTCTAACGATCAGCTCTCTCCAAATTTTCTTCTTTGGGGGCACCTGGCAAGGTGCCCCCAAAGAAGAAAATCCTAGGTGTGCTGATGCACAATAATTAAGACCACGGGTCCGAAACCTTTATTAGCGAAGGGTAACTTGGATAAGATTTGAATGTAGAGCTCAACTTATTTTGGAAACGAGACAAGATTCCGGAATTTGTCATCTTTTGTGTACAACTGTAAGATAATACACTAATTTTAAGCTCTTCTTGCATGTCAGTTTGAAATATGTTGAATTTCTCTAGATGTCTGCATTTCTCTTATATGGTACTGAGGAACTTCCAAATCTCTGAGAGGGCTATAGGAAATTTTAAAACGTTTTTTTCGCTTTCTACTAAAGCTTTACTAAAATCAAGATATTTAAAGCTTTTCTCACATCCAACTCTTCATATCCGCATCATAGTAATTTACTAGATTAGTCAGGCCAGATTTCCCCTTCATGAAACAATGCTGAGACAAATTTAGGTCACTATTCTTGCCAAGATTATGGAGACCCCCGTTAAAGACGGGGGTCTCCATAATCTTAACAATCACGGAAATCAAACTGAGTGTTCTCTAATTGGCCATCAATTTTTTTGGCTATTCCCTTGTGGATTGAAGAGACATTGGCATTTCTCCAGTCCAAGGGAATGATCCTTGAATCTAATGATCTCATTAACATTACTAATGGCTGGATTCATTCACTTGCCGCTTTTGTCAGTATAATTGGATGTTCACCATCCGCCCCTGGGGACATTACACTCCCAGAGTCAATAGCTTTTCACACAGGCGCTTCTCTGATAACTTTATGTATTAACTCGGCTTCACTCTTACTCCTTGACAGTAATATGGTATGAATAGTAAAGATAGTTGAAAAATATCTGTTCAACTCAGCTGAATTGTCGATTATACCCCACTTTGACCTTGCCAGGTGCCTGTCGAATTTACTTTCTGCTTTGCAATTAATATGAGCGAAGAACTTGATCTTTCCCCGTTCTTAGCTTTTTTTGCAAACCATTTCTAGCGAATGGTATTTCGATTCCTCTTTGTAAATCCTAGAAGCACGAGATTACAAGAAGGCAACCCCGCATATGACCTTCCATAAATTAGTGTAGTCTGTGGTTTCCTTTCTGTATTTCTGAATGAGGCAATTCTTAAGGTCCTTTGAACGATATCGCCACCAAAGTACTGACGTAGAGAAAGGAAGAAAAGAAGAAGCCAACCTTTTTGTACCTAATAATTTTCCCTCCCCTTCGATCTGCCGCCTTGTCAGTTTCTGCCTTGTTAAAATACTTGGAGTGGTGGTGGCATCGTGAACTTCTCGCCCGGTGTATTCCTGGCGACACGTGCACTACAAATGTCTGACGTGTTTAACGTGGCGAGTACGAATGGCCTACAGAAATTTAGAGGGAAGTTGTTTGTTGACAGACATATTTCAGGCGTGCTGTGCATGCGTGCGTGTTCGGCACTCTTTTCTCCCCTCCCGTCTGTTTGTTACACATTTTAGATTCCACAGCGCCCTCTTTTATCCCATCCAGATCAATGGTCTCATAAATTAGTATATTCAGCGATTTTCTTTTTTAATTTATTAGAAGTATAATTTAGGTTGATGAGTATGGGGGCGCTACAATCGGACACGCCATTTCTCCATGAATGAAGTCGACTCGCTTTGATTTTACACAGAGTAATATGTTGAGGATTTATTTTGAGTTAAGTTGGTGTGTTTTAAAGATGGTGGCTGTTTTTGACTGAAAAACGAGAGAAATACTAATTCGTTGCTAGAGGAGTATTTAAATTAATCTAAATTAAAAAAAAAACTTATTGGATCGGCCTTTGTGCAGGAAGTTTCTTTTATTTTTATTTTTTAAAATATTTTAAATTTATTTTTTAGTTTTTATATTTTTCTGGTTTCTAAAAATTACCATTTATTATTATTATTATTATTATTATTATTATTATTATTATTATTATTATTCAGTTATGTTTTTATTCATATAAAAATTATGTGACGTGTAATACAAACCCGATAATGTACTTTTACTCTTTAAAATTAAGATTCAATAAAGTAATAAATATATAATTAAAATTATAAATTATAATAATAAAGTTATAAATATAAAATTAGATAAGAGTTTTAAGCTTATTCGTGTATATTACTCTGCATATATGAATAAATGATGAATATGTGAATAAAATCAGAATGAATTAATAGAAAAATACATAAAGATTTATGCATAAAGAGGTGTAATCTTTAAAGAGATGAAAAGATAAAGAGATGTAATCTTCTCTTTATGCATTCATAAAAATACATAAAGATTTTTTTATTTCTTATTTATGCATTCTATCTATATACAGGGTGTCTCAAAAATATACGGCATAACTTCATTAATGAGTTCCTCATATGTAGACAATAAAAATACTTTATATCAACATAGTTCCGGAAATGCTTGGTTCCCGAGTTTTGAAGGTCTGTCTATGACATTTAACTGTTCACATCACCTTATAGTAATTGTTCAAAATGTCCACCTTCTGCCTGAATACAGACCTCACATCGACGTCTCATAGACTCGCGAAGACGATGCCAAATTCCTGGCATGTTTCGCACTGTCTCACAACCTGCCACAATTCGATTGCGGAGAGCTTTCACATCAGCTACCGGAGTCGAATACACCAATGACTTTAAATGGCCCCACAAGAAGAAATCTAGTGGATTTAAATCAGTGAGCGTGGAGGATAAGCGCAGGGTAATCTTCTGGTGACAAGGCTACAGCTGTACCCGTTGCAGATGGTAAGGATACAGTTGGTGTTCTCGCAACACTCTCCAAATAGTCGAACGTTGAACAGCCAGTTGCATTGCTATTCTGCGTGTGCTGATTCCAGGAGTGGCATGCACAACATCCAAAATCTCCTCCTCTACTTCAGGAGTCGTAGATCTTGGTCGTCCTCTATTGGCAGCACGAGGTGTAAAGGTCCCATGTTCACAAAGGCGGCGATGGATACCTTCAAACGTTTTCCTGTCTGGACATCTTCGTTCTGGGAACCTTTCGTGGTACAAACGACGAGCCTCCAGAGCATTGCCGTCCGCCAAACCGTACATAAAGTGCATATCCGCTTGCTCCTGATTTGAGTACATGGTCGGAATGGAAAACCACCAGATTCTGTCAGTACCTTGTGATGGTCTACGTGGGTAGCACAGTTGTATCGTTACCGTCCTCCCCACACCGGGTGGAAAAAGGCCCGGGTTCGAATCCGGTCGATGACACTAGGAACTTTAGTGGGCTTTTTTCACTCCGTGGCTGAGTTAGTCGGTCTTAGGCGTAGATAGCAAGGTTTTTCCCCCAGAAACTTGGTTTTTTTCGTCCAGCAAAAAACAGGGTGTCAGGCAAATCGACCAGAGAACACACGCAATTTACAGACAAAATACATATATGGGCATATATTAGGAATAATGGGTGGCCCTAATATAATAGTTTGAGTTTTGAATACCTTGTGATGAAGGAAATCACCTGAGTAAGGTAAGACATTCCGGTTAATAACTCGAGAACTAAGCATTTCCGGAACTATGTTGATATAAAATATTTTTATTGTCTACATACGAGGAACTCATTCCTGAAGTTATGCCGTGTATTTTTGAGACACCCTGTATACTGTGCATACACAAATGCGTTTATTGCCTTCACCATGTTCATCCGTCCGTCCGTCCGCATGCAACAGAGCGAGAGAGAGAGACTTCCAGTGGATGATTGATGGATTTGCAGAAAATTTCATATTTGCTTCATTTAGATTTGTAGAAATATTTGTCAAGCCGATCCAAAATTCATTAAAATTGGCAACTGTTATTTTCATAGATTAATAAATGTAGTTTTAATATTGTATTGTTAGTTTTAGATAGTCGGTGCACGGTTCGCGTGTGCTCTATAAAACTCGTGAAATTGGTTTCGCTTTGTGAAGAATTATATCCATATATGTATATACAGTATAGAGAAAAGAGACTTAAAAGTATATGAGAGAAGAGTAATAAATATTGTACAGTTGCAATTATATTGAATGACTAAGTTTAGAAAACATAAAACTATAGAACTTTATTAAGTGTTCTATAAGGCTAAAATAAAATTTAGAGCTGAAACCTCAGATCACGGAATTTATTAGACATACAAGTTAGTGCAATGAATTAGTCCTGTACTATCAATCACCGAAGTTGGTGAAGTGGCATAGTTTTCATTACATCTCATATTGTGAATAATTTCACAACGGGTTGCTCCTCATTGTACTACTTCGAATAAGTAAAGCTTCCCCTATTAGAGAAGACTATTGTTACTTATTCTCGGTGGATGCCACCACCCAGACGGCCGTTTCAGGGCTATTTGGCCCTTCGTCGGTGGGTCGTTAGGTACGACTGGTATAACGAATGACAACCTAGTTAAGAAGAAGTCGTTCTACCACGGAGTACGTTCCTACCCACCCACCAATGAAGGACCAAATAGCTTTGAAACGGCCGTCTGGTTGGTGATATCCACTGAGACTAAGAATATGTAACAATATTCTCTATTGAGAAGCGTTACTTATTCAAGGTATAAATGAATGAGTTTGAGTGAAATGAAACTGGCTCCTTTTTCGTTCTTTCGGCGAGAAACATTGCTTTCCTACTGTCCTCCTTATCTCACTCTCCTAAAAGTTCTCCAACTTTTAGGAGAGTTAGAGGGAGACTGTAAGTTAATATATGTAATGGTGTCGGGACCGAGGCAAATGCCTCGGGTGCAAGGCTGGAAGTGGGATGCATGGTTCACGAAATGGAATGTAAATTCATATGACTAATTAGGGGTATGGTTGAATGTAATTTTGATTCTTTCCTCGGACACACAAAAATTCCTTCCTGATTCTGTCTGTACCCATACAAAACACACACACACACACACACACACACACACACACACACACACACACACACACACACACACACACACACACACACACACACAAAATAAAATAAAATGATAATCAGAGATGCTATCCTTCAAAGGAGAGATAATCTTTCTGCCTCACAATAAAACATGACACACGTTGTTATTGTTGTAGAATTTTAGAAGCATCAGCGACTAAGACTGTATTGCTCCATGTATGTTGTCTGTAAATTGCGTGTGTTCTGAGGTCGATTTTTCTGTTTACTGGACGAAAAACCCGAGTTCCTGGGAGAAAAATCATGCTACCCTCGCCTGAGACCGACTAACTCAGCCACATTGTGAAAAAGGCCTAACTTCATCGACGGAACCCGAACTGAGGTCTTTTCCACCCGGTGTGGGGAAGACGGCGATTCTACCAACTGTGCTACCCAGGTGGGCCACAGACGGTGTTTTAAATATTTCTCAATTACGAACATTGCATTGTGTTGATTTTTAAATTCTAAGCTAAGTTTAAAAAACTTTTGACCAGGCCACTGGAATTTTAATTTAAAAAAAAGTAAATAGTTAAAAGTATCTACGAAAATCGTACTTTTTTTATTTTAAATACTGTATATATCAATGGACAATTATTTTCTCGTAAACACCACAAGTATTGTTAGGTATGTCAACCTGTCAAAGGTGTTACTTGTCTTCTAAATAAGAGTCTTGCTGTTTTATCACGAATACAATAGATGCCACCTAATCGCAGAACCTTCTGTAATACGATATGGTGGTCATTCCAATACAGATTTATATCGTACAGTACTTATTCTTTACCAATTACAGTCTTCTCAGTTGTCACTGGCCCCGTTCATCGAACAAAGAAACCACAAATGTTTTTTCAATTATTATTAACAACAGATGTAAGCCAACGTACTTTGTTATTTTTCTTTCTTAAGCTACAGGTCTCCAGTAAAGTCGAGTGACTGGTTCAGTTTCCGGGATCAACGTAGCTGTCAACGGCAGAGGTGGATAATAACATATTTTGGACCGGATTACCTGCAAGTTGTTCTCAGAGGCTCGCTGGGGTCACGAAAGACTTTTGTTGACCAGGATTTCTAATGGCTCGCGTGTGATGGAAGAGCCATCATCGAAGACAGTTCCTACGGGTCGCACATTGTTCTGTAGACATTGATGGGCATAACTATAAAGTCAATTTTCACGGTAGCTGCGCTGTCATAAAATACCAGCCAAACAGATTTCGCAGGATCACGTGCGGTTATGATAACCCGTGGGTCTTGGAAAACCTGAGATGATCGTGAAATATATCCTGAAGGTCAGGCTCTCAGCATGCTGGTCAAATTGCTTCCTTTTATTTTGTCAAGTTACTGTCGAGGGATTTACAGATGAAGAATTGAGGAGGTAGCGAGATTCGTGTGTGGGAGGGAGCAGACCTTTGTTCTTGGACAGCTAGATTAATGTACAGTAGTTAATGCACCGTAGATGGCGTACACCTAACTTCGTGGTCTCTCGTGTTAATTTTCATAACGGGCCTCGTTGAAAAGAAAAATATAATGGCATTACATACAGGGAAATTTAAGGAGAATGTTACACTTTCATTTGTTTATTGTGACGTAACCAATGAGCTTACAACCATGTCATATGCACCAGTCGTTAGAAAAATTCGCACACCTTAAAATTATAGACTTTGAAATGCTGGCACGCAACACACACATCAAGTCGATAATCGAATTTCTGCCATACTTTCTTCAGCATGTCCTGTTCATGGCTACTATCTGTGATGATTCGTTGTCTTCATTTCTCAAGATCATGTGGCAGGGGTGGTCTATTGACGGCGTCCTTCACATATCCCAAAAGAAATAAGTTGTACGGGGTCTGGACACCTCGGAGGCAAATTTAGGAAACTACAGATCAGTAGCATGTCCAGCCAAGCGATATGTAAGAGTTTCGTTGAGGAAAAGGCGGACTTCGCAATGAAAATGAGCCGGAGCGCCATCTTGCTGGAAGATGGGTCATCCTAGTTGTCCTCTAGCTGAGGAAAAAACCAATTCATCAGAGTCTCCTGAAAGATAGTCCTGGCGATCGATTTTTCGATGAAGAAAACGGACTATAGACCTTCCTTTGTGAAATGACACAAAAGAGTTCACGTTCTACGAATCCCGTTCATGCTGTACGCTGTGATGTGGATTTTCAATGCCCCAGATGCGCAGATTATGGCGGTTCACTTTACCGCTTAAGTGAAATGTAGCTTCATCACTGAAGATCAGGAGGGTATCGAATTTATCATCTTCCATGCCAGCTTGCATCTGTATGGACAAATCATGTCGTTGAAAATTGTGTCATTGAGTTTTAGGGATTATACCAACTATAAAATCTAACCTTTCATGGGTAGAACACGCCATACGGTTATCTCAGAAAACTGTAACGCGCGACTGTCTTGGTACGTTGATTTCCGTGGACTTCACTGGAAGACTCATCATATTCGGTCCACATTTTCTTCTGAATGAAGGAGGATGACCAGTGCTTTTCCTTTTGCAGATACAACCGTCTTCAATTTGCTTATATCAAGTGTAAATGAGGAATGTGGAACCTTGTTGTTCTGTACAAGGTTTTACATTTCCTCCAGAACAAACGACGTTGGAAACTGGCTGCAGATTTTATTATGATTCATCAAATGGACATGTGTTTTGTCTTATGTAGGGCGGCTCCTAAACGTTAGTTCAAATCCACCATGGTTCTTTGTAATGATATACAGAACTCTGTGATTTTTTTTTTTTTTTTTCATTTTATGAAAATCTCCAGCACGAAAGGTATTAGAACCTATATTACTTAGTACCTTGCGTGAGTTGAAGGTGGAGAAGATGAAAGAAGATACTTATTAACATTAGACTTGAATTTCTGTTGATTATAATTTTCAGGATATATGTATGAAGGGAGATTGTTCCAGAAAACGGAAGTTGAGGGAATAAATGAGGAAGAAGAAAAATTGGTCCTGTCAGTTTGAAGTTGGACAGTAAAAGGGTGCTGAGTAAAGTAAAAATGGCCAGAAATGGGTGTAGTGTTATGTTTGTACAGGTGTGTGTTGTTTCGTTTCTGGCAACTTTGCTTCCGGGAAGCAGAGATCACCAGGAAGGCTGTCACTCAGTACCCGTCTACGCTATGAGGAAGCGACCCACAGTTATACGTGTACTGTTTTAAATGGACTATATCTAGCACCTGGTCTGCGCGGGTAACAGCACAGTAGTATCGTCACCGTCCTCTCCACACCGCGTGGAAAAGGCCCAGGTTCGAATCCCGTCGATGACGCGAGGAACTTTAATGGGCTTTTTTCACTCCGTGGCTGAGTTAGTCGGTCTCGGGCGTAGACAGCAAGGTTTTCCCCCATAAACTAGGTTTTTTTTTTTTTTTTTTGTCCAGCAAAACAGGCATATCGACCAGAGAACGCACGCAATTTACAGACACAAATACAGGTTTATGTAATCAATTACGGGTAACCCTAATACAATAATTAGATATTTTTTTATTTTTATATCTAGCACTTATAGGAGGTAATTCAAGACCTACGGGTGATAACAATCCACTAATGTCTTGTACAGTGGTCAAAATCACGAAGAATCCCTCATTATTATGATTCATCAGAAAGGATTATATGCAGTCCCGAGTTTCCCTCCATATAATGTGTTGGATTCAAATTGGGGGCTGCCATAGATCCACTGAAAACGCTGATGACTGTAGCAGTGTTCCATATTGGTAACACCAGGGCACTGGTGTTACCAACGTGTAACACTGCTTTGACTTTCGTTTGGTGATTCCACTGGTGCCGGGGTCTTCCTACACTTGTTTCAGCATGGTCCACATAAGTAGGATTTTTGGTTTGCTGACCAACAAGCTGCAGATAAGCCAATAATCTGCTCAAATCCGCTCAGATGTATATAGTGTTTTCGAACCCTAGTAAATGTATTGTAATGTATTCTCTCTCTCTCTCTCTCTCTCTCTCTCTCTCTCTCTCTCTCTCTCTCTCTCTTTCTGAGCAAAACACCTGCCACCTTTCTTATGAAATCTGAAGCGCCACACAGCTCCATCATTACTTCGCCAATTGTCCTGGAAAGCTAATAGGGTACGTATTTATATCTGGATAGAGCAGTATGCTTCATGTAAGTATTCAAGTAAGTTTTCAGGGATCCATACACACCTCTTAGGTGGATGTTTCATTGAAGAACAGAGTATTTTGGAGGAAGTGAGACTAAGGATTACAAATAAGAAGATTTATTACAGATAATGAAATACATCGTATTATAGGAAATTCCTTCTTTCTCTGATTTCTTACATTGTGCATAATTTAACAGATATTTATTTAAAGTATACCCAGTAAAATAAAATAAAATAAAATAATGTGTTGGATTCAAATTGGGGGCTGCCATAGATCCACTGAAAACGCTGGAAATATTTTATTTTATATTATATTTTATTTTATTTTATTTTATTTTATTTTATTTTATATTTTATTTTATTTTATTTTATTTTATATTTTATTTTATTTTATTTTATTTTATATTTTATATTTTATTTTATTTTATTTTATTTTATATTTTATATTATATTTTATTTTATTTTATTTTATTTTATTTTATATTTTATTTTATTTTATTTTATTTTATTTTATTTTACTGGGTATACTTTAAATAAATATCTGTTAAACTATGGACCCCAGTACTCCAGGCCCATTTGTCACTATTGTGCATAATGTTTTGTTAATAAACAAACCACTGATCTCAGTAATGCCTTCCATCACTTGAAGTGGTGGAGTAACACTGGATTTTCTTGACATGATTCCAAGTAGTTCACGTTCGATAATAGTGACATAGCTTGCTTGTTTTTACTTCGCGTGACAAAACAGGCACAGAATAGTTATTTTTGGATACTTGTCAGACTCCTTACAGATAATCTGGTCTCGCCCCACTGGCTACTGTTAGATCTTACACAACAGGAAACGAATATCTTCGCCGAGATTAAAGAAAGTAATTACATTCTGAATTAAGGGACGCGCAAATGGAGGAAACATTTTCCATTGTTTGTTGTCATCAATGAATTTTGGCAGCGCACTTTCCTCACAGTTCTCGTTACTTGTCGTTGGCTATTAAAGGAAGCAGAACGACCCTCCTATTCAAAGTACGAAGTGACAAGTTTACGGACTCTATTATTAGACTGCTGTTGATTATACGAATTAGGACTGTGGTTTAATAGGGTTACAAAACTAAGGGAGTGAAAATAATTATGATTGCGCGATAATTAACTCGTTATAGAGTCTTTGATAATTTCCTTTTGTTTCTAAGTTAGAACCACAGTAGCTGCACAGAGGCAGTAGAGGCTCTGTCAAGTTGACGAATAAGAAGTTCCAAGTACTGTACAACCATTGAAGCCTACTTCCAAGATGGTGGATTGAGATAAAATAACCCTGTTAGGATATATAGGATCTCCCCTCACCCTTTATGAGCTTTGTTAATTAATTAGATTTGGATCGGATTGGAAGCAACAATTTTAAATGAGTGGTGCATATTATTTAAGTGGCGGCCACCTTGAAACAAGATGACTGATCGAATTAAAATATCCTTCCATCAGGACTTCCCAGAATGCTCACACGCACGAGTATATCATTTATTTCATATTAATCACACCAGGATTTCAATGCAAACTCCGCAAACGACCACTCTGCAGAAAAAAGTAGGCTCCAGGCTCACCTGCTGCAGGTGTTGGCAGGCACGGTGAGACGCCTCCACAAAGGGACAAATCGCCAAAAAATTCCTCCTCAAAGTTGACAGATTTCAGCCAAAGACGCCAACCTGGTATTCACCAGGCTTATTGACGACCTATCTCTTAACAGGACATGGAGCCATCAAGGCCAAGTTGACCTCACTGGAAATTACAGACGATCCCAAGTGTACCTGCGGCGAGCAAGAAACCTGGCAGCACCAATTATTAGATGGAATAAACGTGATGTAGGAAGTTTTTATTTTTTTCCTTTTTTTGGTTGATGCTGAAAAAATTTGCTTCCTTGCATCTACTTTGCTACTACTGATACTAATTTTCATGTATTCTCCAGTTTGGATTGTCTGTTCGCTAGACGAGAAACCCGAAGTTCTGGAAAACAGCCATGCAGACAGAGGCGGTGCCAGATCCAGCTTATACCAACTGCCAGCATTGGTGACCCATGAAATCGGCACCCTTGATGAGCAGTGCCTTCTTATGCACACCATATTTATTCTTACATCCTCTCTCCCAATTAGCGTCCTAGGCAACCGCCTGCGAACATTTCGCCTTCTATGGACGAACCGTCCCTTTATGTAATTGTCGCCTGATACCGACGAATTTGACCAATGTCTTAAGAACCTATAAGCATTTCTCCCATCTTGACAGGATTCGAGTCCAGGCTATCTACATTGGTGATCATAACCACTGTATTAAGCATTGGTAAATTAATTAGCCACGAGGGAAATATAAGAGTTGCGTGTTTGTTTAAGGGCTTTTTAGACAAACGTACGAAATTAAATTTGTTTAAAAGTGATATCTTGTACTAAAAGGGATCTTGATCTTAAGAAGGAAATCGGAATCAGATGCGTCCAAAAGAAAGAGGAATGGTGAATTAGAGAAGAAGAATAAAAAATTGAGCGGACTTCAGAAAAGAAATAAAGATGTAAGTTTTGGTGACAAAGATTTTAATGAAAATGATCTGCTGGAGATCAATGATGAATCTTCCAATTGTGTAATTAAACTCGAGCTCAGGAAGACTACAGAATTCATTTAAGCATTGGTAAATTAATCAAAAAGACCTTCTTGACTAAAACAGGGTTACGTGTTTTAATTCAAGTGAACGGATTAATTTACCAATGCTTAAATGGGAAGAAATCGAACTGGCATTTTCTGATATGATCAAAAAATCTAAGGATTGAGTGGAATCCTTCGCTCGCATGTCGATTATTTTCAGTACAAGAGACCTCTATTGTATTACGATTAGATATTTCTACTGGAAATATTATTTAAATTTCTTATTATGGAGACTACCCATAGTTACAACAAGCTCAAGGTATCAAACAATCTGCATTGAATTCAGTTCCAGGATATAATAAATACGTGAATGTACATAAAATAATTTTTGTTGCCCATGCATGTGTGTGTTGGTGCATTTTTATCCACAAGGGGATAACAACGCTGTACATTTCCAGAACACTCAAAAACCTCTCCTCCCCCTTACTCGTAGGGTTCTCTTCTCAGAATGAGTATCAAATAATAGGCTATAAAGTCTACTTACGAGCACGTAAATCACCAGTTACGACTTCCCAGAGAGCAGGCGCTGTTCTGTGCGTCATGTTCAAGTTTCTGCCTCCTTTAACAACGGGACTCTTTTTTTTTTTTCCACCTTCATTTCCCCCTTTTCGGATTGAAAAGACAAGAGTTTTATTTTTATTTTATTTATTTATATACGCTGATGGACGATAGTAAGATATTGGTGGCAGAAGTGCAATGGTTTGCAAATAATTGATGTAATTTAATGAAATTTGGCATGGAGGTGCATTGTTAGGAATAACCGAACAATATGTGAATTTAAGGGTAAAGTATCCAGGAGAGATTTATAGACTTCAATGGAAGAAGGTATTATTACTTCTTCACATGCTTTTGTTTAGGACCTCATCGTATCTAAATCGGGCTGTCTAAAGGCGTTCTTCCATACGAACCTGTGGAAATCCAAAAGCACAATCAAGCATAAACAAAACATTTCCTCCTGACAATTATAACTGCGATCTATTTGTAACGCTAACACTCAGACAGAAGTTTCATTGAGTTGCCAAACACTGAACTAATGAGGCCATCGACACAAATACCAGAGTGGTGACACTTTATTGCAAATAAAGAGCATTGAGAACAGTATTGTTTAGTTATGGTGGAACAATAAGACACTCCGTTGCGGGAATCTCTCACTCCATCAAAAGCAGTGGGATTTCTGGGAATAAAGCATGAAATCTCGGCATTACACTAATCTTGGGTGAGAGGCCTACATGACCCCACTTAGATGTTCTTGTTTTGTGTACACAACTTTCGCTGTTGTGACAACTGGTTTTCCGCACATACGGTGCGTTTTGCATTACACTTATCGGGGACGTTGACAGCCAGACTTCCGCTTTCTAGGCACAAGCAAGCTGTATTTCTAATAATACGTTATATGTTTGTATGTCAATTTTCGAATACCGTCACTTTTTTATAAACAAATTAGTCTTTTGAAGACAACCAAGAAATGTTAAAAAGCATGAACCAGAATTCGCGTTTGACTGTTTTTCTCTCTGGGTATGCCAAAGGTCATTTGAAATTGTTTCATTGTATATCTCACTTGTTTTTGAAACTGACTTTGACAGCACGCCGAAATGTAGTTCTGTTTGATTGCGGAGGGAAACTGGAGTATCCAAATAAAAATCACCCTTCTCTTTTCTGGACAGAAGCCAGTAAACTGCACATCACATCAAGGAAACTCTTGTGACTTTCAACATACTGTATCTCTTTATTCAGAATATAATAGTTTTTTAGGTTTAGTGTGTGCTTTCAGTAGTAACAAAGATGTTCAAATATCAATTCTTTGTACTTTAAGGTTGTATTTTCTTGTATACTAGTCGATAAAATTAACAGAACAAAATGTTCTTCATGAATATTTTATTATGAACAATGTCGCCGAAGGCGAATATTTGATATAATAAGCATCTTGGCAATTCCCAGTATCCAATAAAAATCAACCTACCACCTTACAGAACCGTACATCATGCAAATAGAGCACATAGAGCTCAAGTGGTGGAGGAATATCTTGAAACTGAAAATATTCAACGATTGCCGTGGCCAGCACAATCACCAGGCTTAAATCTGATCGAACATGTTAGGCGTCTTGGGCGTCACATTGCACGTCGAGAGCCAACTCCTTGGTCATTTGGTGAGCTAAGGTCTGCGCTGGTGGAAGAATGGCATTTGTTGCCACAGAATCTTATAGATACCCTTATATCGAGCATGGTTCACCGCTGTCAGGCGTGTTTAACCATTGGAGGAGATCATACACCGTACTGATGTCATGTGACCTTGTATTTTCGAGCACCTTGTATCGACTTCTTGTATAAGAATTACCTTTTTGGTAATTCTTATACAATTCTTGTAATTCTTGTATAAGAATTACCTTTTTGGTAATTCTTATACAACTTCTATAAATGTTCTTGTTTATTCTCCGGCACGACCACAAGGTCAGCGGGGTTTACAATAAACCATAAATACAAACATTAATCGTATTTAGCAGTCACGGGCTTAACCCCATTCCACTCAAAGAGCTCGTGCTACTGCAGCCTCGCTTCTGACCTGGCTTTGATGTCCCTTATACCTCTCCTAAGTTTCTCGCTGTCTCGTCATTTCATTGTTATTCTAAGGTACATCCCCATACCAAATTTTGTTCCGCATTTTGGTATGGTGGTTTTCAAAATTTTTCATCGAAGGCTACACGAGTTACACCACATTTTCTACGTGTTCGCTAATTTTGTCGAGCAGTGTACTTATCAGATAGCTTTTGTGCCATTGGCGTAGTAGGCCAAAGAGAAAACAGTTGAAGTACAAAAAAGTCTACGAGTTTATCCCTCAACTGTTTTCTCTTTGGCCTATTATGCCAGTGATACAAAGACGTGTCTCTAGTAATAGATATGGATAAATTGGAAGGTAAATAGATCAAGGATGTGGACAATAGAATGATGAGAACGAGAGTGTGTGCGTCAGGCACCGAATTGTTTGTTTAAGGTGCAGTAGTCTCATCTAGAATCACCTCGTTAGGATGCAAAGCAGGGAGAGAGGAAGGCACGCGCTAAGTAACAATTGCTTCGTTGATTACGCGGCAGAATGATCGACTTGTCCAATAGCGTCTTATCACAATGCTCAATCATTTTGGGAACCTGAACCTCGTGCACTTCCCAAATGGTTTAATGCTCGCCTCTGTGCAAATCCACATTAGGTGCAATGTCTTGAAGCCCGTCTGGGAAAATGTGCCTGCACAGTCTTTTATATACATGTAAACTGAGCTGATGATACAAGTTACAGAGGTCTGGTTGGTTACTGTATTAATGGACAACAAAATCACAGTGCCTAACAATCACTGAAAATGTTTATTTAACATTTATCATTAATTTCAAGATTAAAAAAATATTGCTACAAGTTAAGACAACGGCTTCAGTTCCAAAGTAATATTAAATGGAACCTTAAAAAGAAAAAATTCTATTTTTCTTAAGAGAAAGTTTATTTCCTTTGCATAGAGTTTCTTTTAAGTTTTTAAGACGCGTAGGGACTAACAGTTCTGACTGGAACGGTTATTCCTGCGACTATCGTGTTTCCTTAGCGTTTTATACATTTTTTGAATTTGGTTAATAAATGGAAAATTGTACATTTTCCATTAAAAAATACAGTTCCATGTATGGAACTGTATTTTTTAAGGCAATTAAACTTTGGGGATAACCGTTCTCTATAAAGAGGAATTGCTACACTTCTTAAAGGTGTCTATACATCAATAGCAGAAAAACAAACTGAGTCAAATTATTCAGTCTGAACTTACACACAATAACACCTATCCTTGTGCCCTCGTGGTAGCACAGTTGGTTGGATTTCCGTCCTCCTCACACCGGGTGGAAGAGACCTGAGTTCGAGTCCTGTCGTTAGGAATTTTTATGGGCCTTTTTCACAACATGGCTGAGTTATTTTGTCTCAGGCGAGGGTAGCATGGTTTTTTCTCCCGGAAACTCGGATTTCTCATCGCTGATGCTCCTAAAATCCTACTACAACAACCTATCATTGTAACCCTGTTATAGTTGGCTTTTAGGCGCATTAACAAGTTAGGCCATATTACACCGTATATAATATGTCTATAAATTGCGTGTATTCTGTTGTCGATTTGCTGTTGGCTGGACGACAAACCTGAGTTTCTAGGAGAAAAAACCATGCTACCCTCGCCTGAGACCAACTAACTCAGCCACGTAGTGAAAAGGTCCATAAAAATTCCTCCCATCATCAACGGGACTCGAACTGAGGTCTTTCCTGCCCGGTGTGGGGAGGACAGTGATTACACCAACTGTGTTATCCACGAGGATCGACTGTCGTATACCGATCTCTGATGCCGTTGTCTTCCAAGACATTTTCTTCAACGACAATGTGTGAGCTTGTCCTGAGCGGTGGTCATCCTCCAGAGTTTTATGGTAACAGTTTTCCCATGCATGCACCCATGATAGTGACTTTGCTTTTTCCATACGCCAGTGAATTTTCGCTGGAAAGAAACCCTTCACTGGAAGTAAGTGAATAACACTGCACTGGACGCATCCGTCACTGATGTCATATTGTATCTGATACTGCGAAGCACTCCCTGCTCATACAGGACTATTGTTCAACAGAACCATTAGAATCAATCCCAAAGTTTATATTCATTGAAGTGTGTAATTTAGATTTAGATAATCAAATCAATCAAAGCGCTGTTGTAGATGATTTCGCCAAAATATTACTTGGCAATGGTATTTAAGTAGTTTTTATAAACTTCGATCCCAATCAGTCCCAATATGCAAATTAAAATATCGGTGTTTATGAATTTCTTATTAAATTCTGTTTTTGTTACTTTAGGCCATGGATCTAAAAATCTGCTTCTTAGACAGCGTTAATGAAAATTTGCTGCTTGGGTATAATGTATCAGTTATTCCAAGCAGCAAATTTTCATAATCCAATCCCTGGCGCACTGATAGAATTCGATAAGGAATCCAGAAGCTTCGCTGTTTTAATTTAGATGTTGGGAGGACTGGGATAAAAATTTTAACACTACCATGCTGCCAGAAATATCCTTCAGATCAGAAACTCTGTTACCTCTTACCTCAGTTTTAAATCGCAATTCATCCACATTGCATTTGACATGTTGTTGTGCTTGTCACTCCTGTTATGACAAACATACACCGGTGTATGAAAGAGTTGTTTGGGACTATTTAAAAATTATTTTTTACACACTTTCAAAGTGCTGTTAGGTTTTGCGATATTATTTGGCTCAAGGACGTTGAAGGTTTATTCCTGTTATTCTCCTCATTTCAAATGAGGGCCCTTTAGTTGCCAAAGGATTATACTACCAATTTATGCACCCTTACCGTCATCTGTATACACCGCTGTTTTCATCCGCAACACAACAGGTGGCAAACAGACTTGGGTGGTCTTTCCCATTCTGACTCTTAGGGAATAGAGGCAAAATATTATGGTGTTCTCTCATCTATTTCTTATGCAGTGTGAAGTACCCCAAATGGATACTATGCTTTTGGACCATTCGGTCTTTGTAGTAAGAGGGGACGTGGCACTAATAAATAATACCATCATACAGATTCTGGACAAAGTGAAATACAGACACTCTATTATAAAAGAGGTACACAAAAAGATTGAAATTGCAGAACAGAGAAAGTTATAATCCTGAAGATAGTTTCGAATCTGGGGTTGCTACAAGAAGAAATAAAAAAACTCGGAAATGACGTCGGATGGCGTTGTGGGAGGTCTTCGAACTGCTCGTATGTTAATTCTCAAAATGATCAGAAGCTGTAAGAGCTCGGGGTTATTTTTCTTATAGAAATATGTCTATTAGGCATATTTTTATTATACAACATGGTTATTTACTAGTTACTTCATTAAGCCTTTCTATTTTATTCCTTCCTTTATTTTATTTTCTCTCTCTCTTCTCATGAGTGCAATATTAATCTGACGCACGCTCTTCTATCATTACAAACATATAAGTTTTTTGTTAACTGTTGTCTAAAAGATCCAGTCAACCAATAAATGATACATTCTACTGAATACATTAAACCGGTGAATTGGTCGTCACTTTGAAGGCCAAATAACGGAAAATATCAGAGGACATTTGCAAAAACTGGCGGAATGCCTTCCATGGAGATTAGAGGCAGTCATAAAGGCTAAAAGTTTCAGGATATTTTATTAATTTTCCTTTAAATAAATGTTATTTGTGGTTATGGAAGTGTCCGCATATTAATGGTAAGGCGGTGTATATAATAATATATTTTCATTGCTTATTATATATAAAAAATAGTTTGTAAGATTAGAACTCTTACAGCGTTTGGTGGACCTGTGCCACCGAAAAGGCCACGAAGCCGAGATTGGTTCCAAATCAGGAGAGAGAGAGAGAGAGAGAGAGAGAGAGAGAGAGAGAGAGAGAGAGAGAGAGAGAGAAGGCGCAAAGAACAGCGCGATAATCCAGTGTGCGAAATGGGTATGACCACCATTCTTCCCATACCGGGTGGAAAAAACCTGGGTTCCAATCCTGTCAATAACGCAAGGAATTTTTATGGACCTTTTTCACAACATGGCCGAGTTTGTCGGTCCCAGATGAGTAAACATAGTTTGTTCTCCCGGATACTCAGGTTTTCCGTCCAACAAAACAACCACAGAACAAACGCAGTTTACAGAATGTTATATACGGTGCAATATGGCCAAAGTTGCTGATGCGCCTAAAATCCTACTAAAACCAAAACAGTATCAGCCAAAAGAAAAAAGGTACTCACATCGTCTTTCCATGTTTAATAATAAAACAAATCTTTATTATTTATACCATACCAGTTATAATACTGAAATGTAGATTTGTAAGAGACAGATGCTCTCCAAGGCAGCACATGCCAGAGGACAAGAACGTCCATCTCTTTTTGGCTAGGAGCCATAACAGATAACATACTGAAGGTCACTGTCCTCATGGGTTCTTGCAGGCTACAAGAACAGTTCTTTACCACTTATTATGCATTTTTTCAAAATATGATTTAATTTTGATCAATTTTGTTTAACATTATATATACAATTTTAAATTTTCGCACTTAATAATTAAGTACGAAACTCCAACATTGTCAGTACATTGACACTAATAACATTCTTATAACATGGTTGTAATAATATTGTTAAATAAAGAAAAATAAATATTGAGGATGATGCATGAAACACCATAAAAGTCGAATATTACTAAAAACGGATATTTCCCAAAGTCAGTGCGAAATTATATTTTGTTATACAAATAGCCACGGGCCACGCAATATGCGGTTGGCCACCCTACCAGAGACACTAACCTACCTGTTCTCCGTAACGGTACAATGGTTTTCACCACCTTTCATTCGTTTGGAGAGGTCTGGGTTAGAATCTTGGCGAACCCAAATCTCTCCACAACCAGACTTAAGGAATTCTTAAAACCCTTCTTCCAAATATCTAAAAATATCTCATTCCATATCCAATGACATCATTTCTTTATGTCATAGGAATCTCTTAAGGATGTTACCTCAACAAGTTCATTTTTTTTCCTCTAGCGCAGTATTTTTTAACAATAAATATCAGTTTACTAGCCAGCAGAAAATGGCGTCTTGATTGCCCTGTAAGGTTGAAGCCAGAAGGGTTAATTCACCCAATCGCATGCAGAGGGTACCCTCCCCTCGAGCATTTAACTAGTGGTTCCTGTATTTTTTAAAGAGACAGATAACACATTTTTGTGGTCAATATTTATCCGAATCCAAGAGCAACACTTCCATAATAATACTAAATTAAGATTCTTTAAACGAAAAACAAAGGGTGGTCCTAGTCACAGGCTAATCTTGGGATGATTTTACTGATGTATTATATTCCCGTTTATAGCTCTGAGTTAAAGCTTTTTTACTGAGTTCATACCCCCTACCCACCCTTCCCATTAAAGTTTCCCCTGTGTGCAATCCTGGAATCATTTTTGTCCACACTTCACAGGCCATTTGCGTATAGAAACAAATAAATGCCATTCAGTGACTTCGATTTCTGTGCTACTTCCCTTAAGTATTATTCCCCTTTGAGAAATGGGATCCTCATTGCAGGGGGTGGGGGTTCTACTTCACTATAAGTGTATTTACGCTACTGGTGAATGGAGGTGTTTCTGCCCGCTTCGTTTCACCCGAATTAGCTCGGTATTTTGCAATTACCTCACCAGAAGGCGCTGAACCACTATGGTAATTAATGCCAATAACTGTTTGCAGCAGAGAATGGGACAGTTGGGATGTCTCGTTATAGTTTCTAGCGCAGAAAACAATAGAACGGGAAGAGTCATTTACGGGCGATGCCAGATAAAGTCCGTTAACGAGAACGAACGAATTGATAAAAGGAAACAGAAACTATTGCCGAAGACGCCACTAAGTGAGCTAAGAACGTGCCGCTGTGGCGGGCCGCTGCTCCCAGTCCGGCACCACTTCCTGCTGTTAGGAATTAATAAACAGCATCGGAGGTCTGTACTTCGCTTCCTACACCGACGGACTGGAGGTGGTTGGGCTCCCGGCATGCATCGCTCCCCCGGGACGAAGCTCTCGGGGAAGTACTAATGAAAGGGGGGACGGTACGCGCGAACGCCCGGGGGAGGAAACGAATGGGAGTGGACCTTATAAACTTGGGGTGGCGTGCGCTACAGGACACGCAGTACTCGGGCTTTGCGGGACGAGAGTGCAGCTAGCTTGCACGTGTGCAAAGTTTTTCCGTAGGTAGAAATATGGTGCGCGCGGGAACGGAAACGACGGTGAAAGGGTGCGCATGTGACCTGACATTGACTTGTTGGATCTAACGTATCCGTCATTTCCATTTTAGTGGGTCATTCGTGCGGCAGACGGAGACGGGAGTGGACGCGTTTCTCTCTCTCTCGTACCGACGGGATGTGAATCTACGCGTCTAGTTTCGAGCTGCCGGATATGTTCGGTCTGCATCGTACGGAGAGCCCAACCCATCGGTTTTCGTACCGACCTCATTACTTGACCTAAGCCTAAACGTCACTGACCGTCGGAATATGCCTGCGGACGACGCTTAGTGAAGGAACGTGTGCAAGCGACAGGGGGTTAAGGCGTTTGTGTGCGTCGTACTCGTTGATGGTGAACTGACTGAGTGACTGCTATCCCATCTCTGACCATCATGGACTTCGTCGTGCTCTCGGTAAGTGTTGTACCGTCTGTTTTTGCGTATGCCTGTTGCACGTGGATTCGGCTGCGACGAACACTTCATTCCAATGCGCACGCATTTCACCGGTAGCGTTGCTGGGAAGTGGAACATTTGCATAGCTGAAGGCAGTCGGTGCGACAGCTGGAAGTGGTCATTAGCATGATCAATCTGTCTGTACCACTAAGGTAGCTGCATTGGAAGATGTTCAAATATTGGCTCCACTTTGGTTCTTAGAAATCACTCGGAGCAACGACTCCATTTAGTATCTACTCCAGATTCCACCGAAATATTTTTCTGTTTTGAAGAAATTTTAACGATCCTTGAGTTTACTTTTCATTTTTAATACTTTACACGACATATTTATTATCCATGAGGAAGAGAAGCAAGTAGGGTGCTAATATTGTCTTCTAAATCTTTGGGGGGCGCTTTTATCGATGGCTGTGACTTTTAAGCGTATATTCATTTGGAAATAGTATGGGGCTTAATAGATTTGACTTCTTGGGTATGCCAAAATAAAATATATATACCATTTATCTTTATGATCTGTTCCAGTAAACATTGGCAAACAACTCGAGGATTAAGCAATGTATTTGTGACTTTGGGTAATCGTATGGGAATAGAAGGAGAGATGGAAAGACTTAAGCCATCAGAGCTTGTGAGCATCGTGGTAACCAGATCGTTCGTGTCTGCGGAGGACATAGCTGGTAACACGAGATATCCCCTGTGGTACAACAAAAACAAGGTCGCAAATGTGTACAATCGAGGGGTTGGGGGAAAAGGTTCTTTAAGAGCGTGTTGAATTACGGAGGATTAAGTTTCTCCAATGGCCACCGCAGCATCTTTCTCTTGAAGGTTAAAAAGCACTCGTCAGCTGATAGAGTCATGGATGCACTCACGTGCTGCCTGGTACCAGCTAAATTTAGATGCAGGCTACTGTGTTTTATAGCAGTAGTCAGGTGCTTGTGATTAATGACCTTCTCCGGTCTTATTTTAACTGCACGTGAAACCTTTCTAGAAGAGGGCCGATGTTCGTGTTTGTTAACTATAATACGTGTCCAGATGTTCTGTGTACCACTTAAATTAGCCACAGAAACACAGTGTTGAAATGAGTGTTTAATACTAAACAGACTTCATGGAAATCATCAATCGACCCATGAAACTCAATATATTTTGTCCTTAGTTTCAGCTCGCTTGATGTTTCTTGAGACATCTATGGTTTCTTGAACAATTTTTCATTAAATTTCCACGTCTGATAACAATATTCTGTCAGTTTTTAAGGTTTTGGAAAGATCGCTTTTCATTTGTTCGTTTCTTTTCAATTATTAAATTTATCCGAAGATGGAATCTATTCGCATAAAATTCATAATACAAGACGCAGCAAATCATTGAGAGAGGTCAGATATTGCGCAAGAAAATGATCACATGTTCAATGCATAGGAATCACCTAGTAATAAATAAAAATCTTCAAATGTCGTCTTTGATTCAAAATCTAAACCGTAATGGTGCTTTAGTTTGAAGTAACGTACTCTGAAAATAGCATATGATCCCCACTAGAGCATCAAATACATACTTCAGTCCACGCACGACCCCTATCCTTATGTTTGCGACTCTATACGCCATAACTATCTGCTTATAATAGCTAGGAAAGCAGTAAGCTATATTTTTAAAAAATAAATGATGCAGAGTACACCCTCCAAAATTATTAGCATTTCAGTGACAACCTATCCTGGAAAAACGTATTTCCGTTGTTGCAAAGAGGCTCGTGTTTACATGCATAGTCAAAACCAGGTTGGATTAACTGTCTAAGAAAGTGGATTACTCTATTATTCATCAGGGGAGGGGAACAAGGTTGTGTTGGAGTCGACTGGTGCTCTGTTTCATTGCTTTGATAATTTATTTTTCAGGCTTTCCTACTGTTTCAAAACTGAGGGATATGTTTAGGAAAGAAAGAATGACTTATTTTGATACATTTCGGTGCTTGTATTTTATCCTTTGTTCAAGAACCCTTTTAGAGATTGAGGTCTTCGAAGATGTTCCTCATAAGACACAGGTTTAGTTTTGACTGTTTGGGTGGGATTTACTTGAGACAGCTCAAGAGCTGTTAGAACAGTAAAAGAAGCCTGTGTTCATATAGCAGATTGGTTCCTGAACTCGAAGAAAATAGGAGATAAGAAGGTATCCAGGAGTTGGGAATTATATTCCGTTCACTAATTTTAATCCTGACCAACAAATGTACGTCATTGAGTAAAGCTATTATTGGTACTTCAGCAATTGATCAATGAGAGCTTCACTCAAAGACGTCTATTTATTCAGGGAAGAAAAAATAGGAGAAAAAATCCTCCCGGTCGGAATCTCCAAAGTCAAGTGAAGTTGTCTGTTGTTTTTCACACATGAAAAATGATGTTATATACCTGAGCAAACAAACAAACAAAAAGCATTCCAAAATGCTTTCAAATTGAGACAAATCAATGGCCGGACTATCGCTATTGTTAACACCACATCAATAAGATGATGGCTTCTGACGAGAGTGAGTAATTCTACCAATGTCAATGAATCCAGCTCAAAAAAAAATAGCGGACAGTACAACAACAGTTAAGTCAGTATCAATTTTTATATTGCCGGCAAAAATTGCAGTAACTGTTCCAACCATAGAGCAAGAGAGGCCCAAAATTCTACATGCAATCACTACTGTGCTTTTGGACAGCCTGATGGTGCTGGTCTGTAATTGTCAAAAAAGCTTCAGCATGTTATTTTTCTTCTTTATTTCGATGGGTTATCCGTGTTCACTTCTCAAGGTCAAAAGCCAAGTCCTCTCTCCGAAATATCACTAAAAACCTCAGACTTTTCTGGTTTAAAAGCAGGGGTGGGTTTCTTAAAGAGAACGGAGAAATCGTTTAATTCCCCCGCCCCTTCCACTTTCCTGCTCCTGAGAGCGGGGTCAAGAGTCACCCTAGTGATCAGATCTCAGACTTCTCAGATATCTTACTTGACAGAACCAATCCTCTGTGTGAAAAGTTCTATTTACTGACTTGTTTTATGGAGCGTGCATTTTTAAGGACGTTTGAAAGTTATTAATTGGATTAGAGGAATTTAAAAATTAAGTTTTCTTCTCAAATGTTTCTTCTCATATTTGTAATAAGGCTAACACAAATTTTTATATTCTTTCTCTTTTCAAAAAATTGAAAAGAAAAAGAATTGAAAATGTTCATTCCACCATAAGTTTTTTTTTTTCATTTTTTTAACGCATGAATAGTGTTTGCCTGATATTCTAGAAGACGGGCCTCAAACTAGCTGCTCACCAGTTCATTTTCCTTGACCCTCTTAGTGTTTTTATTCTACATGTAAAATGTGGCCGGGCTTGGTGATCCGAGAATTTTTAAACATAAATACACAAATATCATTAGAAAATGTAATATTCAAAATCATTACAGCAGGCATTCAATATAATATCCTTCGTTTATGCTGTTGAGAAGCAAACAAACATTCTAAATTCTTCATCCCATATACAGGAACTTGGTGTCATTATTATTCGTGACAAATGATCCAAGAAAGTAAGCTTACCAGCCAAAAAATAAAATAAAATAAATAAATAAAACTCCTACCCAACAACTCATCTGTTCATCTCCTTTAATAATATAAGGAGGCATCTCTTCTGATGCTTCCTCAAATTTATCCTAACTACCCACCTCCACAACACGAGATGGTAGTTTGTTTTCCAATTACAGTAATTACTTTCTGGCAAAGCAAATTTCCCCACATCTGTCCTGCAGCCATCCTTTTTTTTTTTTAATTTATGTCCCCCCCATGTGTATTGTGCGAGATAGAGTTAGGCTACTATCTGCTTTTAATTTACTCAATCCATTTAGGGCTTTAAATGCTTCAATGAGGTCTCCTCGCGGGTGCCTAATTTCCAGTACCCTTTTATTTCCCTGATTACTGTTTGCTCTTCTCTGTATCCATTCCAACACATCCACATCCATCCTAAAATGAAGCTTTCAGACAGTTATAAGGTCTCTATTTGTTTATTGACCTGACCATCCGTTCAAATCGAAATGAGCCTTAAACATGAATAGTGATATTATGAAATTCTGATTGCCTTCAAAGATGATTCGCATGCTTTGATAGTAGCGAGATCTGTTCCAACGCTCTCCTGGTTAGATAGCTGTTGAGTTGTCCATTCTTAAGTTCCGAATGCAACCCCTACTTATATTCATTACTTAGCATCATGGGATTTGTAATAAGGAATGACTAGTTGGCCTGGCATCAGCAATACAAGAATTTACATCTTGTTAGAAAGGATTACCTTAAAGTGAAATAGATAAATTTAAAAAAATAATAGATTTTCTGTTTATACCACGGGATGACCATACGGTCAGAGAAATTCACAAGATAAAGAGAATACGAGAAACAGCACCGTATTTAGCAGTCACGTGAGTTTGAACTACGGCCATCCAAGGCACGTGTGTTTATGTACCCTCACAACTCGGCCATGGCAGCCTAGGGCTGAGAGAGACCACAAATATCCAAATCCAAAAGAATTGTTACATTTATTTATACTCTTCAACACATCATTAAAAGAAAAGAGTTTGGCAGACATTAGGACATCGACTGATTTCAATATTTGAAGGTTTAGTTGTATTCTGCTGCCAAGAGATTTATCTACTTTGAAAGAAATTATTAATTCTTTATTCGAGACTTGTATTTCAATCTATATTAGTGGCTTTTAAATAATTTCTTTGCACCAAAAGAGTAGTAAACTTACCACAATGTTCAGATGACCAGATTAAAAGAAAAAGAAAAAAAAAGAAGTATTAGGAGACTTTGTACTAAAGACTAGTGTCTCGTTCTAGACAGAATTAATTTTTAAGTCAATTATCTTTATCGTAACACAAATATTTTTTGAGAATGTACCTTAGGTCGTTGATTTATTTACTTTTTTTTTAAATATGCAGCTAAATGCTGTCTGCTGACCAGCCATGGCCCAGTAAGTAGCTTGAAAAAGCAAAATCTCCCATGCGCCAGTTCGATCTGGCACTATGCCACAAATATGCCGTCCGTTTTTACAGTGGGTGTCGTGTTTCTTTTGTAAATCACTGTGGTTGCCAGCCTCCTTTGGCCCAACGAGCGCGAATGTTTCTAAGCAGCAATGTCATCTATTCAATTACCAAAGCAATAGAAGCTCTGTATTTTCACTTAATGACATTTTTTTTTTTGATTAAGAATTCTGGAAACCGTTAGACAAAAATGAAAAATTCAAATTTAATATTCGAATTGAAAAACTAAAGCACCAAAGACGTCAGCATATTGTGTCTGCAAATTGCGTGTATTTCTATGGATAAAAAACCCGAGTTTTCTGGAAACAAAAACCACCACCAGCCCAATTGCCATTTGGTGTGAAAACAGGCCCATAAAAATTAAAAATCCTTCGTACCTTGAGAGGATTCAAACCCAGATCTATTCCACAATTCGTGGAAAGACTACTGTGCAGTGAAAGTCCCAGCTTTTTATCATAAAATAAATAAAAAATGTGGATTTTTTTAAACTGCTACATGATGATTAAAGCTCAGGGATTCCCCAGAACACTGCCCAATTAAAAATAAATCCTGGGACTTCCCCCTGCCGCTGTGCTGCTCAGTACTCTTTGCTGCCTTACCACGATGGTTTTCATTTGAATTTTAATGGGAAGCCTTTATTTCGATGCCTGTTCTTCAGCTGATATCGCTGTGAAGATGATGTGGGTTTTTAGTACAACAAATGTAATATGAAGTTGTAATAAATAAAACCCTAAACGTATTTACGAGTATGTTCACTGCGTTCTTATATTTCACGTTGCACTACATGAGATGCGGATGTAATTTTAGTTTCGCGTCACACCTTTCAGTCTTGCTGAGTGATAAATCGTTCTGATGTGCTGTATTCTACTTTCTGACACCTTTCTCTACTGGTGGGTAGAAAGATCGCAGCTGAGTAACGATCTTTTCGCCTCCAGCGTAGATTGAGACAGATAATGAAAAACAACGTTTTGGGGATGAGAGAAGTGGGAGGGGTGGGGGCTGATTCGCGATAGGAAGACAGCTAAATGAGGGGCCGGAGAAGATTGATTCTGTCATTAGAAGGTACTTTAGTAAGCATTGCTCTTTGTATTTGGTCTTACTTCCCATGGGACAAGTAAATCGCTAAATTTAGTATTTTTCTGTCTCTCTGTTGAACAAGCAGTTAATAATGTATAACAGGGGAGAGCTGGAACTTTCTGTTTTCTGTTTACCTAACACCTTTGATTGATGTCGTGCAATTAGGTTGGTCCAGGACGTGTTTTGTTTTTCTAATACTTACAACGATCGTCGCTAGATGTCGACACTAAACTACTCAAAAGCAAAATTTTTTTGATCCCATATAAACAAATAAAATATGTCCATTCGCTCCAAATGGAGCATGCGCATTATCGTTTAATTTTAAAACCACAGTTTGAGTTGCGATATATAGTACACGATATTAAAGCAGAAATATCTGGAAAATTTTGAGAAACCGAATTGGTAGCATGAGGCTCGAACCCGTGACATTGCAATTCTGTATAAGCGTACAGCCATAAATGGTCTTTAAGAAAATCATAGAAACAAGAAATGGTAGACATTTAGAATAATTGTTTTGATTTTTAAAATCGATTGACCCGTGACTTTTCCTCTCTCTTTTTTTGATGTATAGTTTATCTGTCTGCTTAGTCTTGCTGAATGTGCTCCAACACGGATGATATCCGTGGTTAGTATTCACTGGATGGAGGATCTATTTTCGCTGCTGAAGCCCCACAAACGTAGTATTTGTGCTCTCTGATACTATAATTCAACGTATAAATTCTCAGAAACCGTCTGCCAGGTGTCGGAGTGGTATGTTTGCCTTTCCTTGAACAACTTAAGTCAGTGAAGCCTACTGTATATTCATGGGAGATACCTCGCGTGCTGTTTTGTATTTCTGGTCTTAGTTCAAGGTAACTGCTCTACCATTTCTTGAGACTAGCGCTTCCCCCCTCCCCCCGACTTCCCACTAGTCTACAGTCTACACTGAAGGCTGTATGAAAGGACCTTCACTGAGATGATGTAAAGAGTTTTAGATGACTTCTTAAGAGACGGACTGAAGAGTTCACTTTCATCAGCTGATGCAACGATGCAAGGCATAAAAAGGATTTATTATTTCACGAAGAGTAAACGAAGATAGGAATGTTCCATTTATGTGTTTGAATCACTAACTGTTGTTCAGAGGATTCAAGAAAATCAATATTCACTTCTAAGTAATTATACTTTTAGTCAAATCCCTGCATATCTATTTATCGTTATTTTTATTAGCGTTACAAATGAAAGCCATACTATACAAAAAAGAATTTACAATGATTTTTAAACAACTTTAAAACTAATTAGAAAATCCAACCTACTTGATGGAAAAAGGATTTCCCTCTGTATAAGGCCATGGTCAGGCCACGCTTTGAGTAGAGATCTGAAGGCTTCATTTTAGGAAGGATGTAGAGCTGATGGAACGAGTACAGAGAATACTAACAAGATTGGTGATGGGAACGAAGGGGTCTTCTTACCAAGAAAGGCTTAAGTTCTGCAAATTGCAGCGTATGGAGACTAGGTACCTACGAGGTGATCTGATTCAGGTGTATAAGGTCTTGAATGGTTTGGGTAGGCTCAATTCTGATGGGATTCTTCCTCTTTGCTCGGATTACGAACCTGAGGGGGCATAAATTCAAATTGAGGAAAGATAGTTGCAGAATAGATGTGCAGAAATTTACCTTTAGACAGTGGGTAGTTGATTGCTGGAAGAAACTTCCATCTGTCGTTGTGGAATTCAAGAAAGAACTGGACAAACGTTTGGAGCAAATGGATGGGTGGAATGGGAAGGGTTTTTTTTTTTTTTTTTTTTTTGGCTGATGCTGTATAAGCTTGCTTTCTTCTGTCATGTGCTTCTACCAATGCTTGCACACAGGCAATTTGCTTACTTGTAACTTCATTGTTCCTCGGCTCTGTCGGCAACCTGCTTTTCCGACGAGGGCTCACCGGCCACTTTTGACATGATCTGAGAACCAACTAATCGCTTCGGTGCGTGGATTTTATTCGTTGAAGTTACTCCCAGGACTGTTCGTTCCAGTTTGGAACGAACGCAAACGAAGGCAAAAGGAAATTTGCCTTTAGCCAGCGGGTGGTTAATTGCTGGAACAAACTTCCATCTGTCGTTGTGGAAGTTGATAGGTTAAATAAATTTAAGGAGGAACTGGACAGGCATTTGGAGGGAATGGTGTGATTTTTTTTTTTTGGCTGATGCTGCATAAGCTCATACACTTGCTTTCTTGCATCACATGCCACTAATAGTACTATTACTACTACTGCTTGAGAATATTTTAACCTAACCTGATTTAATAATAAAAAAACTACCCGTTTTACAAACACAACTTCTAAATTGTGAATGAATCCAACAAATTGCCTTGCCCTATACCAAAACTGACAAAACAGATATTTGGATAGAACCAGATAAAAGAAAAAGCAATTTATATTAATCAAGTTGGATCCACTGATCGATTACAAAACATCATTTCCATGTAGCACAGTCTATAAGTGTTTTTGAAGCTTTCTGATATTATTTAATAATAATCGTTGGCTTCATTACTAAACCGAAATAGTTTGGAATTTTTCTTTTTTTTTAAATAACATTTTATTACCTAAATCACGTAGACGAGCGTCATATGAGCAGGTTAGTCCATAAAGTTCTCCAATTCGCTGATTGGGCTGAAATTATGAGTGGAAGTCCTAAGATTGAATCGTAAATCGTACACTGGCAAGAATTTGAAAAACAACATAAAAAAATATATAAAAACCGAGGCGTTAATAGAGCCGCTAACTAATGTCAGGAAAAGCAAAATGAACATAAATAACAGCGAAAGGAAAAGGAAAACAATACATAATGGCTGTCAGGGAAACACGAAGAGAACCATCACCGATTATCCACATAAATGATGGAACGGAAGTGACGCAACTAGCGTCTGTTGTGATATATTTATCAGGTTGGTTACCGAAGAAAAATCCAGGAAAGTATTTTTCTTGGTGTCGTTTCTTTATTAAGAATTAGGGGGAGTGAGGGAGGTTAGTTTTGCTGTGTGAAGTGGCTTCAGGGAGGAGGGGGAATAGCAGCAATCTACTCTTAACCTCTGAATAGCGGCACTCAACCGTGGATCAGAGAGGTTTACCTGTCGAGATTTCCTGCGATAGCGGAGTGCTGATAAAGAGACTCTGATAAAAGAACAGGCTCCGCATACCGCGTGCTCTATGCATTCACTGCCGCCAGATAGCATCGCTTCTAATCGATTGTTTTCGCTTCGGTTCTGCGAGTTTCGGCAGCTTCTTATTGTTGGTAAAACAGATCACCTGCCTGCAGCAGCAGGTGAGAATCGCCCGAGGAAGAAACGAGTGTCCCACAAACACGACGCCAGGGGGGTGTCGGCTTCGTTGTCTTCTCGCCTTTCTTACTGTACGGGAGACTAATGATACCGTGGTAACAGAGCGCCGCCTGGAGGCATTGATAACCTTGCATTGTCTGACAATTCTGCTTCAAGGGTCGTTTCTCATCGCTGTGACTCCTTCTTTCGTCCAAACATTTCTTTTAACACTTCGAATCGTTTGCCCCCCTCAGATAAGAAGCGCCTCGGTTTCTTAAAAGAGGAGGAGAAAATAAAAGAAACACGAATTAAACGTGATTTTCTGAACACGTTCTTCACAGATCTTATGCTCTGTTTGGAGTGTTTAGCAGCATCTCCTTCCTAAGTTATCAAATCAGATACTTAAATGGTTATCATGCTTCCTCCGTGACACGTCCAGAGTTATTTTAGATTAAGCGATAAAGCAACTAAGGCTATGTGACATCAGTATATCGTGGCAGTAAATTATGTTTATTCTATAGTCAGTTTACCTATTTTTAAGGATAAACACGAAAGCAGGAGACCAACTTATGGGCCTTTCCATAAAGAAAGATAAGGATGGAAAGCACATAAAAATATCCTTCCCATTTACACGGCATTCGAACTCAAGCCTTTTCCATTGGTCTCACTCATTATACGGACTGCGAGGACCAACCCAGAGTAATCTTCTACAGGGCTTTTCAGCCAGGATTGTGGCTAGTTGGTTTCAAACGAAGCTGGAGAAATTTTAATTCTTGCGTACATACGAGATGGCCAAGAATACACGTAAAGAATTTATAGATACTATATAATATTGCCTCATGGTCACAGTTACCTTGACATTTAGATTAAAGAACTCAAGCCATTGCTCTTTTTAAATCCTTTAAATACTATTTCGGCCATATCCCAGTCATTATTATTATCCGTTTAATCTGTTCAGAGTCGTGTCAAAACTTATAGATCTCCTGATGCAAACAAGGAAATGCTTCTACTGAATGGAAAGGATCCAATAATAGGCCAATTTGTATACGCTTTCCCGCTTCTGAACAGATCTGCCACGGTATATCTGCAACAGAAGTAGCTATTTAAAAGTGCACCAATCTCTTTCCCAAACTGATATAATCAAACTATAACCAACTCCAAACTCACAGAACTGATATAACCAACTCCAAACTCACAGAACCAACTTTTCATCTTCCTCATTTATTCATTCAACTGCCGTTTTCTGGAACAACCTTCCTTTATACATATTTCCTGAAAATTACGGTCTACAGAAGTTCAAGTCCAATGTCAACAAATATCTTCTTTCGTCTTCTCAACCTTCAACCCAAGCACGGTACTATAAGTATTATAGGTTCTAATATCTTTCGTGTTTGGGGTTTACATATAAAAAAAAACACAAAAAAAAAAAAAAAAACTAATTAAACTCCACAAGTCTTGCGTCCCTTTCAACCATGCACCCAAGGCAATTGCCCCGTTACTGTGTCCTCTTTTAGGATTTTCCCTTAGAACTCGCAACTAGATGCGGTTGCTTTCACACTTCCATGCCTTCTAAATCTACTTAACCATTAGAATTCTCCATGAAAGAGGCCATCGCAGTTTAGTCGGTACCCATTTTGCCTGTCGATCTCATTGAACCTGGACTAGGCTACTCGGTCTCAGCAGAGTTCATATTGGGGACTTAAATTTTTTTTATAGAGGAGTATTTCCATTTGTAATGGACTTCCTCAGCCTAAAAGTTATTTTTCGTGGTAATTTTTTCCCTCCAGAAGTGCGATTCAAGATGCCTTGGTCAGTTAGACTTCGAGCTGTCATGCACTCCTGTACTCCAACTATCCGTGTCCTCCTAGGTCTTCCTCTTCTCCTCCTTCCTGTGGTACCCAATCTCCAGGATTGCCTTTGGATATCTGGTTTCTTGCATTCGTTTTACTTGTCCATACAATTTTAAACGCTTCTCTTCGATAGTAGCAATTATATCCTTTTTCACTTCCACTCTCTCTCTCTCTCTCTCTCTCTCTCTCTCTCTCTCTCTCTCTCTCTCTCTCTCTCTCTCTCTCTCTCTCTCTCTCTTATGTCTTCATTCCTTTTCTATCTCTCCTAGAAGTTCTTGCTGAGCGTTTCCAAAAATCTATTTCTGTGGAGAGCAATTTGCTTTCCCCTCACTTGTTCAAAGTCCAGGTCTCAGCTCCATATAATAAAATACTTTGTACTATCGTTTAAAATATGTTTCGTTGTTTTATTTAGAATTTTTGCTCCATGGAACGGAATTTAACATGCCGATAGCCTTTCTGCCATCTGTAATTCTCTTATTGATCTCTGCTTGGGATGATCCATCGTTTTGTAGGATTGAATTCATTATTTAAAATCGGAAAAACGGACTTTTAGAGCATATGTAATTTACAGATACATACATCTGCTCCCTAAATCTACTTTCAACCCTAAATGACACGGATCCATACAGAATATTACAAAGTCAAGACAAAAGCCTTTTCTTTTTTGGGAAGAGGGGGGAGGCGGGCGTGGATGGGCTCTCCAAAATAAACAAATTTGTCTATATATATTTCATTTTCATGCGAACCATTTACTAGACATACAGAGCAGTAGTTCGACTGATTATCAATTATAAATGAATATCTCTTGATTTGTCAACTATGATCTTACCAAATAACTATTTTCTAGAGTAACATTGTGGTAAGAGATCTCCTTCAAGTGTTTGGGAATATTATTTGTGTTTATTTAAAACGTGTGTGGGTTGCTGCTAAACTCGTGTGACACTAATTTCAGCGAGCCATCGAAATGAGTGAAGACGCTATTTGTACACCGCCTTGCACGTGTTTAGGTATTCAGGCACGCGCCTCTAAGTGGTTCACACCTGTCCAGACTGCTGAGTACGCCCTGACAGGCACCGGAGGTAGAACAGCCTACCCCGCAGGGCGCAGTGGAACACTTTTTACACCCTCCCGGAAGTGAGCAGAAAAGTAGTTGAAATGACCCCTATTTGTTCGGTGGCCTTTAAAAACACTAATACGCCCTCCCTTAACAAGTGGGAGGCAGTTAGGTCTACTTCGCAACACTTTTTATTTATTATTATTATTTTTTTTTTTTTCGGGACTAGAATTTAGCGTTCAAGTGACCCTCTGTTTCTTGTGACCTCGATGGCAAATGACTCCGAGTGTATGCGTTTTCAGCTTTCTCCCTCCTCCTCCTCCTCCTCCTTCTTGCTACTTGAAAACTGTCGTTGCAAGGCTGTTGTTCGTACTAACGTATTGCGAGGTCATCGGCGGAATAAAAAAAATCTTCTGGAATCCCCGTTAACAGGATTGTCAGCAAGTCGGCAACTTTTCGCCGTCACGGCAAACAATTGTGACACTAAATGCAACATTTTCCACTCTTAACAGGCAGAAATTCACCGAGGGGAAGCGTATTTGGGGGCTAGAAACAACAAAACACGTCCACAGTGCTGTAAACCTATCTCACAATCCGCCATTGTACACTACGCTCAGGGTTCACATCAAAGACAGCGGCATCGTGTCTGCACCATTAACAACAGTAATTTTGTCACTTGGTACGGTTGCTTATGAAAGGCCTTTTGACCCGCCAGGTCCCGGGGTTAGACGTGGTTGATGGGGTGGTGCGGAAACGGGAAACTTTAAGTAGCTGTTGAGAGCCAAGACGGTATTTAGACGACGTAATATCGTTGTCAGTGGCCCACATTACCGCCTGATACTAGAACGGAAGACTGTTAGCAGAGGACCTGCTGGATCAGTGCACATGTGTGTGTGTGTGTGTGTGAGTGGTCGAATAACGTTGTGTTAACGACTGTCGGATGTTTTTCTGGTTGCTGTGGAATAACACTTCTGCATTATTTCTACAAACGGGAAGCAAACATCGAGAAAAGTGGGTGAAATGGAGGAAGAGGGAGAAAGACACCCAGATGGTATAGTTACGTTCATCAGGACACGCCCAGTTTCACACGCTTGCCTTTATGTTTCACAGATCGGATCCTTTATGTTCGAAGCCGATTCTCTGGTAATGAATTAGACAGAAAAGAAAGTTGTAAACGTACTACAGTTAAAATGCCCAAGGATTTACGTAATTTAAAGATACTTTTGGGGGCGTCATTGTAGAGAACGTTTTAGCATGCACACTTCATTTAACCACGGGTTTGTTTCCGAGAAGTAGACAAGGGCCTTGGTTTTCCGTGTCAGAAGATAAGCGTGGTTCTTATCACGAGAATTTCGTTCTAAACTGCACACACAATGTATACAAGAACAAAAATGGTTTTCCATCACTTTACAGTAAAAATGGGAAACTTTGAATGGAGGCCAAATGTTTTGCTCGGTCTAAAAGACTTTTGTGAACTGTGCGTGAAACGACTTCTTGGAAATGTCCCAAGTTGTGTATTTGGTTGTTTTATTTATTATCACGACTGGTCTGCATTGGTGTGTGAGCCCACTTGCCCTGTTTTACAATAGTAATGGAAATTAATGTAATAAACAGAATAGTAAAGTAGCTGTTTAGTGAGAGAGATTTCCAAATCGGAATTCGCCTTCAAATTGCGTACAATAAAAATGGCAAAAAAACAAAATATAGAAAGAAAAACATAAATCACACAGTGAAGATACTTTCACGCATCGGAATATTTTATCTGTAATTCAAATTATGTTTTTCATCTCGTTATTTCTAAGTAATTGTAGTACATGTACGCCCTCCGTTTGGAAATATGTTTGGAGGATGTGATTGTCCACTCCATAAGGGCCAAATTTGACCTCTTAAGGAATTGATTTATTGGGAGATATTTGTGAGGAGATGTATTTTCGTCCATTAAAAGAAAGCCTAGATTAGTTTCTTGAACACCAAAGTTTCGTCTTTTAAATGAAAGACGATCGACCAATTGCTGTTACTAAACGGTGAACATAAGGATCAAGGAACTCATCTGGATTCCTTACAGACATGAGGGTTAATTGTGAGAACACAGAGATCTGTACGGTCAGTAATGGTGAGTCCACCTCAAAGAAGAAGAAGAAGAACAACAACAACTCTTTATTGAATACAAAAGGCACACGCCGTACACAATACCCTTTACAGCTTTACCAAGCTAGGGGTTTACAATAAAATTAAACATCACCTTCAAACATGTCACTTTTCACAATTTTATTGGGATAGAATCTGGATCCTCATTCCTTACAGATGAAATCGGGTCGAGAATCCGATCGAAGAATATATTTCTATTGATCAGCGAAAAGAATCATGATCAATTGCTTTTGGGGTCCGTCGACATGATGTCGGCACCAATTCAAACTGGTTTTGTGTATAGGGGTCAATGGAACACAGACACAGTCATGATGCCTAAAGACCCATCTCTGCCTTATATGTCTCGCTCTAAGTTCCCTAGATTCAGAGCTCTAATGGCAAGTTGCCGGGCTGTGAAGTCTATTTCATTCGAAGTTAGGGCCGGAGTCGTCCAAATTGTTCCTTTACCAAATCGATTGTGCGAACAATAAAAGGAATTAGAGGTTTGGAAAGGGAATCAGGTCTATACGTTGCAACAAGTTGTATGCAAACTTTGTTGACAGGATGAAGAGAGGTTGTCTTAATCCATAAATTACGAATATTTAGTCTTATTTTATATCTTATATTTGTGCTCGTTTTGTGTTTTTCTTTGTGTTTGTTCCTAAGGTATGTTTTGAGCACTAGTGTATAGAAGAATGGTGATGTGAGCAACAAGAAGTAGTTGGTAGTGCATAGAACGGACAGAGGATTTGTTAGCATCAGTCGAGTTTATGCTTTTCATGAGAATGGAATAAGCAATGTTTGTTGTGCGTTCAATAGTTATATGTTGAGCTATTGAAAAAAAAAAACAAGCGATTCTGTTTTTGATTCGATTTTATAATCTCGGGATCAGCAGCTTCAAAAATTTTACTATAGATTTTAGAGCGCATGTGCACTTTATTACGAATCTATTGTCAAAAGAGAGAAGTGATTTAGATTTCAGAATTAAAGTGAAAGGAAACTTGGCTTCGAATCATATCTGAATTTCTGCAGCGGGCGTTACTGGCACACTCTGGACAACTGTTATTGTGACAATGTCTTCTGTTATCGAAGGGGGAACTTCGTCAGGATGGCGACTACTCTTCGAGGACAAAGACAGAAGTGGCATTTATTATATTAAGCCGTCGGATGGCATGAACAGAGTGAACTGGCATGGCGTTGGAATCCCCACAGCGAGCAACACGAATGCTTCTGTCGTGATTTGTGGATTCTGTTGTCGATTTCCGTAGTTGGCTCTCACCCAATTCCTCGACACGCACTCTTCGGTCTAAACGTTTCTTGAAATGCTCGGCGTAACCCCAAATGTGCACCATTAGCATCTTCTCCTTTCTGCGTGTGCTAATGCTGGATTGCAGCAGGGGTGGTGCCGAGCCATTCAAGCCAACTTCGCTCTCAGTAGTTCTTTTTAGCCCTCTTTTCAGCTTGACTGCGAACTCGAATACTTCAAAATCTACGCTACATTAACTGCCCTGCGTTGTTCTGTAAATAATTTATATAAAAATATAAATTATTCATTTACACTACACGCCACACTTTCAGTGCCGGAGGAACCGTGACCTTGAAGCCATCCACCCATCTTAACACCACTGTCACTAATCTCGCAGCAGGGATAACAGCTCTGTGTAGAGTACTTTAAACTTACTCGAAAGAGTAAAGAGATGTTTGAATGGTACATCTTTATAACTATCAACCTGTTATTTCATAAGAAAACAAAGCCTTTCCCAATTTCTTCATCTTCTTAACTAAGACAAATCGCATACTTCCAGTTCAACTGTATCTAAGAGAGAAAAACATGGAGCATCTCTACCATTAGTAATTATAAATTAGAAATATAAATAAAAAAGTATGTCACTAGAAAGGGAATTTACTGGTTATTAAACTATCCACTGAAAATTAAACCTGAAACTTTATATTTGACCTTTATGTTAATTATCTTTTTCGTTTAGTAATAAAATATTTTTGAAAACTTGACTTCAGATAAACATATTTGAGAATGTGTTCAGATAAATGTTAGGAGTTAGGTATGGTTTTTATCCTCTGAAAGTTCGTAAGATTTACTAAGAAACATTTTGTAGTATACTTAACTGAATTTATGCTACTCATAAGTATAAATAAATAAATTTAAATCTAAAAAATTAAAAATAAAAATTCTAAATTAAAAAAGTAGTTCCAAGCCCAAATAATATAAGGCACTACCAAAATTTATGAGAAACCCATTTAAAAACAAAGATTCGTTTAACTTACCTAATGGCTCCATTAGAACTTAATGCATTTAGGCAGTGATTCAGTAATTGTTAAAACACCCATCTAAAATCCTTTTTTTTCTCGTAAACTTTCAAATATTTCTTTGACTTTTGACGAATATCCAAGAAATTATTAAATATCTCTACTTTGAGTTTAGTTTCATCTTTGGAAAACAAGTCACAAGGAGAAAAGTCCGGAAACTAAGGAGGGATGTAAAAGGAAGAGGAATCACAGACATTTTGTTCTTAGCCCGAAACTGTTGGACAGAGAAATGGAGCTTTCGATAAAGCATCTTCTCTAAAAGACTGTTCGTAACATGCCATGCTTCTGAAGCTCTTTTGATGCTTCTGAAGTTTAAGATAAAACTTTATGTAAACTCTGATTTTGATACTCTTGAATTTCAAAATAGTCGCAGACCACGCTGTACAAATCTCCAACAGCTTCCCCTGCATCACACGACGAGGAAGCTACCACTAAAGTATAGTCTATCGCCACCTATCTGTAAAAATGCATACTATTATTGGTAGCGTTGTTACAAATTCGCATAACTTTTGGCCAGAATCTCGTAGGATTACGCATTTTGCCACAGTGAAATTTGCAATCACGAATACGTTAAATTAGACCCCATCTCATCAGGGTGCGAGCACCATTACCGGCCATCCACGCTTTAATTTACTACCATTCGTGCTACTCATCAATCAGTAAGTTCACTTGTGTGGCCATCATTTACAACACTCTCTGATTCTAATTGTCATCAGTCAGACATTACCGACCACTTGGCTCTAGCGACATGTGGATAATCCACGTTTGTTGTCGTGGGAAATCATGCACGCATGTGGTGGTTTCCATTGCTTTCTAACTCTGCGGTGCTGTAATGCCCGCAGAAGTGTGTATTCTAGAGCGAGTGGTGTGTGGGCGGAAAAACTCGACGAAAATTCATTTTGTGGGGGAGGATGAACCCCGATGGGAACCGACATCAGAATGTATCTTCACTTCGATGTAGCAATATCGATACCACGTTTATGAACACCGGCCTTTATTATGACTCCATCTGTGGTTGCTAGTCTGGTTGCTCCTTCATTGCAGCTTTATTTACACTCTGATGTTTCTCCCCTTCCTTTCTCTCTCTTATCTTAAGTTTTTCTTAAGAATGTTGGCCCTCTTCTTCGTGGAGATGGTAACATTAGGGTCTGTGAGCTTCCTCACGTTCTGATCTGAATTCCTCAGAGACTTTCGAACCATTTTTCTCATATTCTTGCTCGATCTGTTCTCCTCATTTCTGCAACGTTTCCACTTTTGCCATTGTCATTCCTCCCAATCCTTCCAACGTTTTTCTTATCTGTTCGTTTTCACTTCCCTTCAGTCTACGCTTGATTAACACCCTCGCATTGGTATCTTAACTCTTTCCGCTGTCTGACTTTTAATTTACTGATTACTTCTGTTGCTTGTCCTTCCGGTGCCCATTGGCCAGTTTTCTCCTCCCAATGGGCACTACCTCTCTCCAAATCTTATTCTGTTATTTTATTGGTTGAATTCACATCGGTGCACTGCAAAAGTATTGCTCATCACTCTCTCTCTCTCTCTTACTTTGGTGTCCTTACAAAAAATGAAGAGGTAGTGTTGTTATTAATATTTAGAAGCTTTTAGGATTATTTCTGTATCCTTTACCTGTACATCCAGAACAATTCCATCTTTGTATTCTTTATTTTTTCCCTTTTTTTCATGTCTCTTTATCTTTAATTCCTTATTATTTGTGGTACACAAGACATGCCAAAACGAAAAAAATTGACTGACTTATCCGATTATAATTGTTTTTACAAATTAAATAATTCCTTCTTCAAATATCTCGTTGTACTTTCTACTTTTTTTCTTTGCATTTTTTTCCTGCGTGAACCAGCACGATCATTACATGTTTTGCGCATTTCGTCACTCTTAGCGTCTTCAGCTGTCTGTAGTTGTTTTGTCGACCAACTTAGTACACCATCGCAGTTCATCCCCCCCACATTCTTGACGTTCCCTCCCTGTCTAGGGTGGACCTAATCCATTTCGCTACGTCGATAAGGACGTATCGTACGACACCACTTGGCTAGCGGCATTACAGTGGCGGACGGCATCGAAGTCGCGCGCTGTGAAATTCCACGTGGGATTTCCTTTGACAACAAGAAGCGGCCAGCCCGACGTCTGTTTCTGTCAGATAGACAGGTAGTGAGGGTCGGTGAACGACGCAAACGACCGGCAGTCGCGAGATATCTGTTGACCTCCCTCTCTGATTGAACTGCCGTGCTTCTTATTTAGAGGGTACCTTTCGCGGTCGCCAGTGAATGAGGTAAGACTTTTTCTCTACTAAATGCTGGATTGATGATGCTTTTTTCTTTTTACTATACAGTATTAATTCTAAGATGGAAAGATATGATCCTTGTGTTTGTCTATGGAAACGGTATTCGATGTACACGAGTGCGCTTCCCTGTATAGCAGAGATGTATGCAGGGAAAGAAACATTTCTTCTTGGCTCCCGGTACATTTGATAATTGCAATGATCTTTAAGTGGAGAACGTAACTTAAGGATTAAAACTTCAAGACAGTAGAGTACAATGATATAGTAATATAGAGCGATTTATTTATGTTTTTTTTTTGTTTTCTTAATGAATAGATAACGTTTTAGATGGAATGTGATGGTATGGTTATCTCAAGAGGAAACTTTGTTTCATTCAGGAGCATTGAACGAATTCATCGCTTTCATAAATAAGAAGGGATGAAAATTTTAAGGAAAGTATGAAGTGAATTCACAATTAATTATTAATCACGATGTCTCTTTTCAGAATGCTGAAAAGAGACATTGTGATTTAATGAGAACTGACATTTAGATATTCTGAGTAATGTTGGTAAACTGAATCACTAGTGATTGTACACCTCAGTTTAAGGGCGTTTGAACTTCCGATCCTTCAAGTGTTTTGTAGGCAATTCATGGACATAATTCCGAACAGAAGATATTAGGGAAAAGACTGAACTGGACATCGCATATAATTCTTAGTTTCGAATTTCTTTTTATTGTAGGAGTCATCATCACATTTCGCTATGTTTTCGCTCCAGTTGATGTGCATAATCTTTCATATTTTTTGTGGAGGGGACGAAGCTGATGAGTTTTAGCCTCTCAATTTGATATTTTCATGTAAACCATTTTAACGTTTGTAAGTTCTTCTGGAATAAGTTCATTTTAATCGATGGAATGAAGTAGAGAACGTTTACGATTCAGCAATTTTAAACGTTAGCCACCCCATAGCTTCACATCGATCTTGTTATATGGATAGGTTTCTCTCTTAATCTTTGAGTGACTGAATGTTTTCTCGGAATCTTATACTGGTAAAGGAAACATTATTCTCATTTTTCTTACAACTAATAGTGGTTTACCAAAAGGCTCTGTTCTTTTCTCAAAAGTATTTCTTATACCGATCTTCTTCCAGCAATTTCTATTCGATTGTATAACAATCTTGTCAATGATATACAGAAATTTTGCTAGCAGGGATAAGGAGGTGATTATCCCTTTGTATAAAGCAATGGTCAGACCACATGTTGAGTACCGCATACAGGTCTGGAGGCCTCATTTTACGGAGGATGTAGAGCTGTTGGAATGAGTACAGAAAAGGGCAACTAGATTGGTGAGGGGAACAAACCAAGAAAGGCTTAAGTTCTGCATATTGCAGCGTCTGGTGACTAGGCACCTTCCAGGTGATCTGATTGAGGTGTTTAGTGCTTTTAATGGTTTGAGCTCAATGCTGATGGGATTCTTCCTCTTGCTTAGATTACGCATTTGAGGGGCATAAATTGAAATTGAGGAAGGACAGTTGCACCATAGATGTGCGGAAATTTGCCTTTAACTAGCGAATGGTTGATTGCTGGAACAAACTTCCATCTGTCCTTGTGGAAGTTGATAGCTTAAATAAATTCAAGGAAGAACTGGACAAAGTTTTGGAGCGAATAGATAGGTGAAATGGGAAGTGTGCCATATTTAAAAAATCGTAGGTGAATGTATTTAGTTACTAACTTATAGTTTTCTTCCAAGTGAAGAATGCCTCTGAGAGTGTTTTTTATTAAATTTTAGATCCAAGGTCCAGATTATCTAGAAATTGCTAATCGCAATAAAGTTTTAGGGCGTCATAGTAACCAACAATTGTAATTTACAACGGCGCCAACACAACACTTTCTCTGCGCATTCACCAAACAGGTTATAACTTGTTCGAATTTGTCCAGACTTGTTATCTTGTGACTTAATGAGATACAGTAATAAAATTTATCTGTTATTGATCTGATAATTCAAATGGCTAATAATTTAAACATACGGAGCCATTTTAATAAGAATAACTGTATTGTCTCTTAAAAAACATGGCTGTGTACTTCCACTACCTCTAACTATTATGCCCTTTTTTATTTTATCTTTAAGATATTCTTCAATTTTAATTGCATCAGTGAAGAAACAGTGCAGACTTCTATAAATTACAATCATTTTCAGTTTTCAAAGCATATTTTTTTTTGAATTTTTAAACGAGTTTTATCCTCAAGAATTTTATTAAGAAAAATACAGAGCTCGGCGCAGTTCTCAAAGGATTTGAAGGTAAACCTCTTCTCAAAGCATCTTTGTGTGTGTGTGTGTGTGTGTGTGTGTGTGTGTCTATTTTCCCTTTCAGCCTATAGGGGGCGCTAACAGTTCCAGTACCAAAATGAAATTCAAATCCTTGCTTCACACAACTTGCACTGCGACAATTAGTAATTCCAAAAGACTCTTCAGAGAAAGAGAGATTCTCCTTCACTATTTAATAGTGTGGCAGGCACGCTCGCGCAACCTTCGGTTGGCTAACGAATCACGGACTGCTAGATCTGTTGATAGTTGAGGTATTCCCCGAGTACCATTGAACACGAGTGTACTAATGGGAAGAATTAATTAGCTCGAGCAGTCTTCCTCTGTTTTGCTGTCTCTGTTTATCCAAGAGCGCGTGATGTTGACATAATAGCCGCTATCGGCTGACGCAGCTAATGCAGACATAATTACGAAAACAGCGGCGTGCAAGAAGTGACATCACTCCCTTCCCTCCCCCCCTCTCTCTCTCCCCGAGTGAGTCGCCTTGGTTTAATTACCGTTGTACTTGCACGTGGAAAAAGGATGATGGGGGAGGGGGGGTGTTCAAGGTAGAGAAACCCTGTCTGTTCCGACAGTACAAATATCAAATGTCGGTTCATTTTAAAGCAATGGAGGTGATTTAGAAAATAATTGCCCCCCCCCCACCTATAATAGATGAATTAATTAGCTTTTTGCGGTAGACTTACATCAGTGAGGCCGCTAATTATGATTTCTCTTCCGCCTTGGAGGAGTTGATGAAACGCGGGCACATTAACATACGTCCTCTAAAGGAGGAAAGGGGGACGTGGGAAATCATTTAAGGGGAAGTGCCGCTCTCGTTTCTCAATAATTGCGTTAAATTAATGGCAATGGCTGTTCGACGAGGGAACTATTTCATTCGGTTTGTAATTAGACATCAAAACATGAGCGGCAGTGGCACCGGTGAAACGTATAAAGTTATCAGAGAACTCTTTGGTGAGCCGTGTTAGTAAAGTAAATGGTATTAGTAACTTCCTCCTCCTTCCTCCTGATGGTGTCATCGTGAATAACTAGGTTCATGGGTCGGTTATTGCAGCTGACAGATAAATCACTTTGCCGAGAAGTATACATAGAACTGGTAAACTATGACGTCATACTCTTCCCACAATTCTGTGTGCTACTCGGTGTTGGTTTGAATTTTCCCATGGTTTTGTGAATTTGATTGTTTAATTGGGCTTTGAAATTATTTTATTCGCGGACTGGTGCAAGATCTTATCTTAAGTATCATCTGAATTTTCTGTGGATTTTTCCTTTTCGAAATACTCTCATTAAATGCGTCTTGCAAGCCATTTTTCGAAAGACTGCGAAGTACTTCCTTTGTGGCCCTACGAGCATCGGTGTGTCTGACGCGAAACGCTTGCCTTTCAGAGCTTTCTTCAGACGTGGAAACAGGAAAAAATCACACGGGGCTAAGTCCGGTGAATAAGGGGGATGTGACAGAACCTTGGATCTATGGCAGTGATCACTGCCTGCACAATATTAGCCGTATGGTGCCTGGCATTGTCTTGACTTCACTCTGGAAAGTTCGGTTACACCGGAATATGGCTGTCTACCAAGACTCATCGCCACACGCTTCATTCATCTCTTTAACTGTTTCCGATGCATTTAAGCCCCTTCTGATACAATAACGAATCACACATCTCTGTTCAATCTGTATGTCCGACATGATACTTGCTTCAAAACGATTGTGAGTGACACGCGGCTAAAAAAACTCTCCAACACTAGCTCGACAAGTACTGGCATGTGCGCACATGTGGACATGTTTTTGTAAGTTGCGACTTCTAGAACGTCAGTTCAACTCCTCTTCGTAACTCTGTGAAGAACAGAATCAACTGTAAAGGGCTAGAAATGTGTTGGTATAGGTTTGTGCGTATTCTGTTGTTTAAGCCCCTTCTGACACAATAACGAAGGTCTCTTGGCTACCCAGAAGCATCAGTCACCTGGACAGATGATTCTGGGTACAGTCCATACCACCGGAAGGTGGGCCAATCCCAATGGAGCTTGTACTGTCTCAATACGAGACTCTGACCCACCTGTTGTTGCCAAAAGGTGGGCCAAATTCCTCTGAGGGGCCCACTCCAGAGAAGGACAAAAAATAAAAAAATAAAAAAATCCCTCGGTGCAAAAAAAAGTTTTTTCAGCTACATAAGAGTGCAGAACGCATAAGTGAGAGAGAAAAGAAAAAAAAAAATAAATAAAAACGTTCATCCTGCACACAGGCCACAGTAACAAGCGCCACCGCCCATGTGCAGGAGAAAGAAGAGAGAGAGGGAAAAAAAATAACGCACAGTCTGTTGAGTAGCGATTAGTGAAAGCGCCTCTGGCGGCAGTTATGGAAAGTTCGCGCGGTAAACATAAAATCTTGCACCAGCCCGCGAATTAAATGATCACCCCTCGTATTTATTTATTTTTGGTTGGTGGTTGTTGGATTTTAGGCTCTTCAGCAACTTAGGCTACATAGTGCTGTGTACATGTTTGTAAATTGTTTGAGTTCTATGATCGGTTTGCTGGACGAAAACTCCTAGTTTTGGGGGAGAAAAAACCATGATATCCTCGCCTGAGACCGGCTGACTCAGCCACAAAAAAAAGCTTGAAAAAACCCCATAAAGATTCCTCGCGACATTGACGAGATTCAAACTCAGGCCTTTTACCACCTAATGTGAGAAGGACGTTAACTATAACCACTGTACTGCCCACGAGGGCATTTATTTATTCATTTTTGAAAACCTCAAACACGTATTATAGTTGATAAGTCAAGATACTTGTTCAAATTAGCTTCGAATTTCTGTAGTTTGTAATTTTCAAGGAATATGTCTGAAGGAAGGTTCTTCCTGAAGAAAGGTTGTTCCAGTTGAAGGGTTAATGAGGAAGAAGAAAAAGTTGGTTCTATAAGTTTTAAGTTGGACAGAGAACGGATGATGACTGACTGTAGTACATGTTTGAACTTGTTTGGAAAATTTCAAGGGAATTGCAGATGCCGATTTAGAAGAGGTGTGCCCATGGAAGTATTTATAGAAAGGTGTGCAGCAGAAAGAGAACGTCAGTGAACCAGAGTGAAGAGACTTTGTAAGAGATGGGTCATTAATTAACTTGACTGCCCTCTTTTGAATAGTCTAAAAGCCCGAGAGAGGTTTCGGGTGCAGAACAGCAGATGTTGGAACAAGATTATGGTAGGGCGGATTAGAAATTTGTGCAGAGTGTGTAACTATTAGCGCACGAGGTGATTAAATGCAGAGGAAGCAATATTTGTGATGTGCTTATGCCAAAACAGATTTATACTCAAGATAATCCCTAATAGAGATATGTGATCTTGTTTTAGAAATCTGAGTGTCATCGAAGATGAGCATAGAAGCAGAGAATACTTTTTGCTAATATAAAACAAGAGACTGAGTTTAGAAGGATCCTGGAGATCAGCATTTAAGGAATTGGTAGCGGATATTTGAGAAGAAGTTGAAGCTGCTTGTGGAGGGCAAGGTTTCTAAAACCGGAAGGTGGAATACAATGTGCTATCATCAGCAAAACCAAGGATAGGAGTTCGAGTCAGTGGAAGAAGGTCATTAATGCAGAAGAAGAAAAGAGTGGGAGTAAGAAATGGACCTTGGGGAACACCAGCACTAATTAAAAAGTGGTTTTAATGTTGGATAATTAAGATTTTTTGTTGTCTGATTCCATTTCAATCAACACATTAAAAGAAAGTTTTCAAGATATTGCATAAAGCGAATACTGCACAACTCTTGCTTACTAGGAAATTGATGTATACACGGTTCAACCATCAAAAGAGGAGGATAGGTAGCAACCCAATCCCGTTATTTATCGATCATCAGTTCAGGTGTCAAAGAAAGATTTTCTTTATCGTTCTAGTTAAAGCAGATGTATTGAACCATGTTGTTTGTAGATAAATATTTTTGTTGGGCGATTAAATCCTTGCTAAGTCCAGTTTGGAAGTAATCTAGGATACCACAAAATACTGTAATTTTCTTTAAGTCTCTGTCTTTTAAAACTCCTCTGATCGTTGTTGGTCGTTTTCCTGAGTATAAACAGATTTCAAAGAACATCGTTTGATTAATCTAAAACTGGCCAACCACTCAAATAGCATCATGAATTATGAACTCAATACGGTGAATGAGTGCCGAGGAGATTGTGGCCAAACAGCATATGATGCCATCGAATATGGAGCGAGATATTTTTGTATAGGTGACAGAAGGCGGTTTCGTTGTGACAGCAGTGGTATTTGGGGATCAGTACAGCATTTTATAATGCGGGGTGTAATATGGATTTTTCCTTGGGAAAAGCGTATGTTTATTTTGGAACATACAATATGTTTTTGCAGTGCCAGTAGACATTCAATAATATGTGATCAAGCACGCCGGTTCTAAAAGTGTCCACGAAAAAGGCAGATACTTCCAACACACGAAAAGAAATCCTGAAAGAGGGATTTATAAACTGATGTTATAGTCACGTGTACATGCAGAATTCATTGCTGACATTGCAGCTCGATCAAAGTCAGCAAAACGTGAACTATTTATGAAAATGGAGAAAGTTTTAATGCTGACTTGGTCTTTTGCTAGCCACGAATAAACAGTTCGTGGATGTTGTTTGATATGAAGTGCAGGGTGGTCTGATAACTTCTTGCTGAACGTCGGCTGCAATCAGTTTATAGCAGACTTTTTCCACGGTGCTTCATCTTTCTTCCTCGTTCCTCAGACCCACATGCTTTCCATCTGGAGACAGCCGTGCTGATCCTCTTCAATTATCTAGGGCTGCTTCCGGTTACCGTGTGCAGTAAACAGATTGAGAGAAGCACACGCGAAGAAGGCGGTGTTGTTGGGGGTGGGTAGAAGCTGGGGGATTCGTTCGGGCACGTGAGTGTGTCCACACACACTGTTAAGGTGGGGAGTGAGCAGATGGATACGAAAGATATCCTCCCGCATTACCGAGCGTCTGTAGGATTGTTCCACAGAGACCCACTCACACACTACGCACCACCGTTCTGCAGGAGGGGGGGATGCGAATGACGAAGACACAGGTGGGAGTGAAGAGGAGAAGCCGATTGTCTCATTATTTGAAACACTCCTCTAGAAATTGTTTCCTTTTCACGTTGATGTAGTTACTGGAATGCCGCGGCATCAGCGAAGCGTGCGCGAGTGAATGGGGCACTCAGGAAAGTAAGACTTGAAGAGTAAACCAGGTTTCAATCCCTTCGCATTGTCTTAAGCTTCGGTCTCCATGACTGCATGAATTACTAAGTCTTGGATTACACAAGTCCTTGCAATGCGAGAGAGGGCATTAAACAGTGATTTCATATCGGCGTGTTTGTTCATGTGAATGAAGGTCACGATTATTTTCACCACACTTCTAAATGCTCGAGAAGGGTAGAGAAGTCTTTTGAATGGAGGAGACATTGGAAAACAGTGGGTTGATATTGTAGACGGATCACTTGGTTGAAAGGAAAAGTGGCCGTAATAAGACTTTTTTTGTACTTGGAAAATCAGCTCAAGAATTTGGGCCTTTTTGGAAGACCAGAAATATTAGACCATTTTGAGAAGCACTGTGTCATAACTTCTCTCTAAGTTTAGACATACGAGATAAAGAGAGTATTTTAAAGATTTTTTCTTCTTTTTAGGCCGGTTGAGAAGTGTTCATTGTTTTACTTTCACTGGAAGAGTGTCAAGATCGAAAGAAGACGAAAACTGAACGTGAGCCCGTGTGAACAAGAGATGTTAGTAAAGAATCACTTCGAGCGAATCTCCCAATCAGAATACACTCCCAAGAGTGGACACCTGGTCTCATTATTTTGAAAGTCCTGCAAAAATCTCTTCACGTTGCTATAGTTACTGATAGGCACACGACTCACAGCCAGAGTTTTCTGAGTAAACTCACGCTGACGTCCACAACCCACCGAAGGACTTTCATTAGAAAAATTCTGCTGGAGGGGAAAAAGGAAAGGGATGCCGCGTGGGGATATTGGTGAATAATATATGAAGACATCTGTCTGGAAATTTTAATTAACTGTTTTGTTCCCTTTTTGTTCACGTTGCTTCATCCACCAATAGGAAGACAGGATTTACTTATTGGAAGAGCATTAAAGACCGATTCATTTCCACGTGTAGGGGACTATTTACAGGGACCTAGAAGAAGAATAACGATTGGAAATTGTCACGAATTCGATGGATCAGCGTACATAAAATAATTTTGATTAAGTTTCTGGGAAGATGTGTTGCAGACAAATTCAAAGAGAAGGATTTCTATTTTTCTGGAGCAGAATCTAACCCAACTCCATCATTGAGAACAGGTATCCAATGAAAAGCCAGTCACGTGATGTCGATTATAATAACCTTGTTTGATTTATTTTTGGCGTCAGTGGAATGTATATAATGCAATCGTGGAAGATCAATATTTTGTGTGGATCACAGTTTGTGTTCTGTATATGATGGAGTGAATGTCCTCTCAAATAGGTGGCTTTGATATCATCGGCGACCATCCCCATAATATCGCGTGCCGTAATTTGGACGTATTTGTCGTGCATCATCATTTTAATGTACTTAAGAACAAATTTCTTTGTTTTTCATTTTTCCAATCTCAATTTCAGTAACTGAAATAGGTTGTCGATGTCATCAGGCGATTTCTTAATGAGATTCTTTGTGCATCAGAAACTTTTTGATGGATGCTTTTTTTTTAAAGTACTTTTTGTTTTAGAAACTCGTTCTCTATTTTTTCTGGAAGATACTTTCAAGTTATTCGGTTGTAGGAAGGGGTTGCAGTTGTATGCTTTATTTTTCCAGAAATTTTACAGGATTTTGCAGGGGTTTTCATCCCGCAAAACTGATAAAATTGATTTAACCACAATACATAAACCTAATTCAAAATGGCAACGTTTAGATTTCATTAAATCTTTTGGTCAGGCCTAGTTAAATTGAAATGAACACGACCTCTGGAAATTTACATTTTAAATTTATTAATTAATTTTAATATTTAATTTAATCGAGGATTAATATTTCACTTTCGAGTACTTTTATAAGTTGTTTGTAATACTTATTTCTTCTTTTCAATGATATCCACCTTACACTTGGCTTTCTTTTTTCTATTTTTTTTTTTCCCACTGTACCACAAAGTGAAGACGTTGAACTTGTGTTTTTTTTGTGTATATCATTTTTTTTTTGTACGTTCGTTGTAGGTGAACGGCCGCGATATGTCAGAGGCCACGCACGAGGAGACGATAGAAGCATTCAGCTCGGCAAAGGAGCCCATCGTGGTGGAAGTTCAGAGGCGGACATCGAGACAGCCCAATAATAAGCCGAACACGAGCGAAATGCAGCCTTCCGCACCTCCGTCTCACAATTACTGTAACAGCTACGCGCAGACGGACTGGACCGGCGGATGGGAAGGTCATCCAATCAGCATCTTTCCCTTGGGTCAGACGAGGTACGTTCACGAAAAGAAAGTTTACGTGCTGGGTGAAAGAAAAGCCGAGAGAAAGTGGAGAAGGAGAGAGAGAGTGGAAGAGAGAGAGAAAGAAAGAGAGAGAGAGAGAGAGAGAGAGAGAGAGAGAGAGAGAGAGAGAAAGTGGAAGAGAGAGAAAGAAAATGAGAGAGAGAGAGAGAAAAAGAAAACGGAGAAGAGAGAGAGAGAGAGAGAGAGAAAGAAAATGAGAGAGAGAGAGAGTGGAAGAGAGAGAGAGAAAGAAAATGAGAGAGAGAGAGTGGAAGAGAGAGAGAGAAAGATAATGAGAGAGAGAGAGAGAGAGAGAGAAAGTGGAAGAGAGAGAAAGAAAATGAGAGAGAGAGAGAGAGAGAAAGTGGAAGAGAGAGAAAGAAAATGAGAGAGAGAGAGAGAAAAAGAAAACGGAGAAGAGAGAGAGAGAGAGAGAGAGAGAGAGAGAGTGGAAGAGAGAGAGAGAAAGATAATGAGAGAGAGAGAGAGAGAGAGAGAAAGAAAATGAGAGAGAGAGAGTGGAAGAGAGAGAGAGAAAGAAAATGAGAGAGAGAGAGTGGAAGAGAGAGAGAGAGAGAAAGTGGAAGAGAGAGAAAGAAAATGAGAGAGAGAAAAAGAAAACGGAGAAGAGAGAGAGAGAGAGAGAGAGAGAGAGAGAGAGTGAGTGAGAGAGAGAGAATGGAAGAGAGAGAGAGAGAAAAGGGAAGAAGGGAGAAGGAAAAATAATGAAAGGAAGAAAGTGGGACAGAGAGAAAGAACGAAAATGGGGGAGAAGGAAAAGAAAGTGGGACGGAGAGAGAAGGAAGAAACTGGGACAGAGAGAGAAGGAAGAAAATAGTGAGATAGAAAGAGAAAGAACGAAAATGGGGGTGGAAAGCAAAAAATAAATTGGGACAGAAAGAGAGAGAAAGAAAAGAAAATAGGGCACAGAGACAGAGCAAAAAAGAAGTAAGACAGAGGGAGAAGGAAGAAAATAGTCAAAGTAAGAAAGAAAGAAACTGCGTGTGTGAGAGAGAGAAAAAAAAGAAAGAAAGAAAGAAAAAATGGAGGAGAGAGAGAAAATGGAGATAAAGAGAGCGAGAAAGAAAATAAAGAGAGAGAGAGAGAGAGAGAGAGAGAGAGAGAGAATGGAGATAAAGATAGCGAGAAAGAAAATAAAGTGTGTGGGAGAGAGCGAAAAGAAAGTGGGACAGAAAGAGAGAGAAAAGAAGAAAATGGAGAGAGAGAGAGAGAGAGAGAGAGAGAGGGGGGGGAGAAGGAAAAATTAATGATAGGAAGAAAGTGGGACAGAGATAGAAGGAAAAGAAATAGTGAAAGTAAGAAAGTGTGCGAGAGAGAGAAAAAGGAAAACGGAGAAAGAGAGAGAGAGAATGCTAAGTGAATTAGAATAATTTGAAAAGTATTGCGAGAAGTAACAGATTTTATTTGAATGCCATCCAACCACGTCCTTTCTACATTATAACATTTTCCCTACTATATTGAAAACAAAACATTTTAAATGAACGAGTGTTGTCTTGTTTTTTTCACAGTTTAATGCAGTCTGGATCTCCGCAGATGGCGCTACTGAGCACTGACGTCATGACCAATAATTACGATCCCTTAGTTACGGAGAATGATCAAGACGACGACGAAGGCTGCGATGTCGAGTACGAGGTAAATCCTTATTCTCTCATACGATTCCACACGGGGGCGGTCACGAGATGCCCCCTTTGCACCAACACCTCCCCCTCAAAGACATCACACTGCGCTCTTTTCACTTTCAGCGAGGATACTTCATCTCTCTCTCTCCCTTTCTCTCCACATCCGATATTTATTTCTTCGTCTGTCTCGTGACATTTTATCTTATCGTTTCTTTTATCCTTCATTTATCTCTCTCTCGTGTGTTTGTCTCATCCTCCGTCCGTCCTTAGTGTTGTCTATTATTTCCTAAATACCCACAATGCATCTGCATTCTTAACGATTTCCCATTCAATGTCTTCCTATAAATATCTCCTTCCCTCTATTCGCATTCTTATCGTTCTGAAAGTTTAAAAAACTAGCGAGAAATGAAGTGGGAGCTTCCCCTTTTCTAGGTTAGCGTCGATACTTTAAGCGACGTCTGGCGAAGAAGAAGAAGGCGTCGTTTTGGCGAACTGAAGTGGGGGTACCATCGGGGAGGGCGGAATAAAGAAGAGGAGAAACTCTTCCACTCCCTCCCTCCCCCCCGGTTCTCAGTTATGACAAAAATATCCGTTGCGGAAACTAATGAAGTCTTCTACCTCTTCTTTCACCACGGATGCCGCCACTCGCAGCGGTCACGGCCGGGTTACTACCGGCGGGGGTGCGGACTGAACGTAACGAAGTCACCGTAAAACAACAGCGCTGCGCGAGTAATTGAGCTTCTTCTTGTGTCGCTGGCGGCTGTGACGGTAATGAAACGCTACAGATGTAAGAAGCCGGTCCTCAAATGCCGCAAGTACACCCGGCTCTTATTAGCATTAGATTTTAAGGGAGGTTTCTTCTTTCTTTCTCCTTTTTTTTTTTTATTTCGCATGCCGACGCTGATGCTAATCACGACTCGATGTTTGAGCGGCGCAGGGGCAGTCGGGTCCCGTCCGTGTCTGCCGCTAACTCTAATGGAATGTATCTGCCAGGGCGGAACAAGCCTGCAAACCTCGACGCTTCTGATGGCATTAATTTGAAACGCACGTGGCTGGAAACAATCCGCTGCAAAGAGTCAGGAAGCGGGTAAACGACAGAATTAGTTCATCGTTCTGGAAATGTGGCTGCGATGAAGGTCGTAAGGCTACCCCCATCCTCCCCACTCCCTTTCCCTTCACCGGTCTCCCTGATGAGGTGATGGATTACCGCTCGCTCTTGGCACAGTGAAAAATGACCTCGCATTTGTCTTGACCCTGTTTTAGTGTCCGAACAGTGCGCGGACAAACGAAGTGAAAATGTCGCCCCCGATGAATACGGAGTTTCCTTTCTCGCCGGTACACCTGCGTCTAACAGCAACCCTCCACTTCGCTATCACGTTATACGTAACCATGGTAACTAAACACGGTTTGCTTTTCTCTCACTGCCTCACAAGATTTTTCTAAGAAAAAAATTAAACTTACTTGAATGGGTCGCTTTCAGTGTCATTACTTAGTGGACTTAAAACGATTTCCAACAACTGAAGGGGTGACACATAAATGGAAATAAATAACCAAGGAAGAGAGAGAAAAAGAGAGAATGATAAATCCAGGGTAGTACCCCTCTGGTGTATAATGAAAATCTGCGCATTAATCCTTGTTAACAAAATAAATAATATTTGATATTGTAATATACCATACTAGATAGGTGACCCCCCTCAGCTTTCGACGTGCTGAAATCAGAAGCCCTGCTTTCTTCAGAAACTGGCTCCATAAATAAAAAGCGCCTTTTCGACATGGCAAAGGCATTGTTCTTACATCCCTAATATGGCTGATGTAATCAGTTGATGGTTATAATATACAATAGTCTCGATAATCCGAAGTAAGCATAAACCAGCCCAATTCGGATTATTGAGGTGAATTTTTAATGATAAAACGAAAGTGTATTTAGTAATTTTATTTATTAAAATTAATAAAATCTTATAACTAATTAAATCAGTAACACCTAATTAATTAAAAAAGTTTTTTTAAAATGAAAATGCATATTTTATTTATTCCCTCTGCTGTAATTTATAGAATTAAAAAAAAAGTTTTTACAACTTTTTTCAACTTGTGTTTAAGCAATTTTTTCGTCAACTGATGATTAATAATAAGAAATTTTAATTTGCATATTTTTGTTTTGATAATTGCTAGAGGATAACTGCGAATTAAGTGGAACACGGATTATCGAGATTGCTGTAGCAATGAATATAAATATATTTGTTGTATTTAATAAATGAATGTTTATTAATTTGCTACAAAAATAAAGCTTTAATAGTAATTACTATTATTAGGATCATTATTATTTAACCAGAATTGTTTCTCCTATAGAGTAAACAAATTGTAAACTTTAAATAAGTTATATAATTCTTGTAAGGAAGTTTTATAAGTTATATAAATAAATTGTAGCAAAGTTTAATTATTATAATTCATCCCTTATAATTATATCGGGATACTTTGTAAAGTGAAGGGTAAAATAGAATAAAATACGCCCGTTTTTACTTTTAAAAAATGCCGGTTTGTAAAATACACCTGTTTGTATTTTACAATAAAATACAAACCGGCAATGGAAAAAACTAGCTTTAGAAGTTTGAAATAGAATCTTATTCTTTTCATTCAAGGCAACGTAAATGAGTTCACTGTTCTAATTATTTACATCTCTACCACACAAGGATAAAACAGATAATAAAAAAATAAATAAATTTAGAATAAATCAATCAGATATAATTTAATATAAAACTATGAAAAGTGAGAATTTGATTGGTGTATAAATGTCATTTTGCCTAGAGACGACTTAAAATGCTGTGCAAAATGCTTTCAGACTTAAATAGAACAAAATACGCCGGTTTTAAACACCGGCGTATTTTATTGTATTTTACAATAAAATACAAACCGGCAATGGGAATTTGAAATAGAATCTTATCCTTTACATTGAAAACAACGTAAATGAGTTCACTGTTCAAATTATTTACATCTCTACCACACAAAGATAAGGCAAATAATAAATAAAATAAATTTAGAAAAAATCAAATATAATTAAACATAAAACTATGAAAAGCGAGGATTTGATTGGTTATAAATGTCATTATGACTGGAGAGGACTTAAAATGCGTACATTTTTTTACAGAAGGTTCTTTCAGACATGCCACTGATTTCGGAGGACTTTGAAGAACTTGATATTTTCTTTCTCTCGAGCCCAAAGGCGAGGTGCGATATTTTGAGAGTGATGATTAGTGCCGGCAAACTGACGCTAAGCATGTAGAAAGAGCACTGCGGTGAGTAAGACAAGAGGAAATAAATTCGGAAGTTTACGGCCTGAGCCCTGTGCCATTTATTCAGTGTGATATCCTACAGGTGCGTCTGGTGTCATAGAGCCATTCCGCTGACGGCGATGGGACTGTCACTTCGTTGCTCGTCATAATAACTCTTCCCCGTGATGAATGTCGGCTCTCTTATCTCTTTCACGTGCATCTGGTGGTAACGTACTCGTACGCGCTACACGAGATGAGGGTCGCCGCATCATCCCTCAGGGAATTCAACCTTGCGACTGACGTTTAATTTTCTTGCTCTGCTTTGCCGGATTCTTTCCCCTTTCTGTTGCGAATGCGCACTTTTCTAACTTCAATCTGACGTATTCGCAGTGAATAATCGCCCCCTTGAGTTTTCTAGTACGTAATCTTAAGTTTATAATATTAAACAGACAGCAACAATTATATTGTACTTGTCTCTATTAATTTAGAAGGGAATTAAGTAAACCCCTGGTGTCTTTGTCTAGGAAATAACCCTTCACCGAAGTAGCAACAACGAAAAGTTAGGGCTAACGCTGTGTTATGGCGCCCCCGAAGAAGCTGATACAGACATCTTCATAAGTGAGGTGAGTGTCTTTTTTGCTTTTAACCACATTTGAAGGAGTTTTCTATATTAATCAACAATTTACCATTCTCTTGACTAATAAAAAAAAAAAAAAAAAAATCTGTCCACTCCACTGTCTGTTATCAATGACTCATGTTCTCAACGTTCAGATTTATTCAGAGTAGACACCCAAATCAAAAAAGAGGTCGTTTATTTCCGATGAGTAGCGTGATGAGAAAGATAATTCTGCCATTAGCGTGTGATCTACCTTCTTCTTTCCTGCGAGCCAAAGTCTCCTGCAACGACTTCTGGAATTAAAATGAGGTTGTGGCGTCTTGGAGATGGGTTTATCAAGCCAACGTCGCGAGTGAGGGTGGTTTCATAAATCAGATCTCGGCACGTGTTTGACATCTAATTGTCCCAATCGTGGCAGGGTGCATGCACCTGCCCGCCCATCGTATTGTTCCGCCTTTGTGACCATGGGTATGAAAACACTAGTCAGTGGTAAGCTTGCCGGTGACGTAGTGGACAGCAGCATTGACATCATCATTTGAAGTCTTAAAGCGTAATTAATATTGTGGGAAGGCACTGGTGGCTTGCATGTGATCTATACGAAGCTGTTCTTCATTGAGATTATTCCTAATGATGGTATGCGCAGGGCCGGCCCGAGATAATTGTGTCCGGGCGATGTCTTGGGCCTTCAAAATCTTAAGAAGCCTTCCCAACTATCTGTTTTTAATAATATATTGTTAGTCCAGTTTATTCCAGCAAAAGAAACATATATATTTTAGACTACACCCATCATCTTATTGAAAACACTTTTACAATCAAATTGAGAGTATTTTTGTTACCCTGTGCTCAATTTATATTATAGTGGTGCGCAGGTTACTTGAGTTCTGTCATTGTATTAAATTCTCAACTGTCTTTTCTCTGTTGGTTTTTCTAGATTGAACCCGAGAGTGCTGCAGCCAAAGAGGGTACGATTCAGGAAGGTGACCAGTTACTTCAGGTAAGGTTAATTTATATTAATTACCTTGTAATTTAATAATGTTAATGGTACGTTTGCATGATCCTTAAAAGAAAGTTAATAGTGTCCTGATTGTTATGAATAAAATATTTTTATTTATTTATTTTTATCTTTCGCAGATTAATGGAGTAGAAGTACATAACAGAGACCAAGCCATTGCTCTCTTTTCAGAGAATCGTTCCGATTTCACCCTCTTGGTAGCGCGTCCGCAACTGCCGGTAAGTTTAAGATCTCTTTTCATAATGATACATAAATAAAGAAATAAATCGAGTCAAAGAGTATGGTAAATGTGGATTCAAAATAAGTAACTAGTTTCAAAATATCATTTCCACTCTCTGTTTAAAGTTAAAGCGAAACTCGTCGGTTTCTTCTTCGATTTTAACGCATGCATTAACTCAGCCTTGTAAGCTTTCGTAGATTGGTTGATTGGGACCTATGGACTCTATCGGGCTTCCCCGAAAGACTTATTTGCACTGTTTCATCGGTGGCGCCAAGACGATCGGAACTCCTCAGCTTTCAGCAGCCTTCGTTTTCAAACTGCTTGGGCCACTTGTAAATTGACTTACATTGTGGTACGTTTCCTGCACTCTACAGAGTGCAGGAAGCGCATCTTCTGACATTTATATTGTAACTAGCGCTATAGTTCTTATTGAAAGAAGTTAGTAGTAGTCTAATATCGTAGATGGGTTAAGAGTAGGCGAGCAAGCTTCCCTAGAGATTGTGCAGGGGTCAAAATTGAAATCAGAGTTCCCTACATGGAAAAGCGCTCTGGCCCAGTGAAGCAGTTTCACCATAGCCCCTTGGTAGTTCTCAACGCTCCTAAGGGATGGTACGATGGTTTGTTCCTTTAATCTGGTTTCTGCGCCCTAATTTTCTTTCTAGCTTCCCAACCCTCAACCAATTTATGCTCCTGGAGAAGCATAGGATTCAATTGAGGAGGTATGTTAAAAAGATTAATAAATAATCTTATCTGGATTAAAGGTGTTACAATACGGACGGAGTCATGCTGATATAGGCAATACTCACTTTCCAACTTACCTATGGGAATAATTGGCGTGAATTGTTTGGTACCAAACAAATGGATTAAAAAAAAATATATTTTTTTTTTCTAAATTTCTGTATTTCAGCAAATAGTCGTACTCACCGAATTGTAGACACCAATTGTCTTTCATCAAATTTTCATGTACAGCGAAATGTCATTCACCAAATTTTCTTGCACTGGACTGTCGTACAACGAATTGACGTGGACTAACATGTCATTCTATCGGACATGAAGGAAATTACGTTTCTGGTGGGGATTAAAAAAATCAGTTTATCAGGTTTTAGGCATTTGAGAATTTACTGTGTTATGCATGGTTGGTGTTCCGCGAACATCGGAAAGTGTTTCCGTTTTGAATCGCTCCACATAATCGAGTATACTTCTTGAAACTTGCACCATATCGTCACTCATCTCATCTCGTGTCATCTCAAAATGTTTTCCTGGTGACTCAAAACTTACACCTGTTGTCTTCTTGAAATTTCCTTTCTGTTTAGAGAATGAATTCTTCAGGTGGTGCCATATCAGTTGAATAAGAGAGTCGAATAAGTCATTCCAAGTTGCATTCAAATGCATAATTCAGCCAGGTTTCTTTCATTTCGCTGGATCTGATTTCTTTCAGTACATTGAGTATAATTAATCCTTTGTGAAGATACTTATTCATAATTTCTCCCCTCTTCTATACAGTCCACCCTAAGATTGTTGTCATGACCTTTTCGATGGATAATTATTGTTTGCACTTCTTGGGGCTGGTGATGCGTTGCTTGTTTGCGATTCTAAATAGTAAACAGAGGGTCTCCTGAAGGACTGGAAGCAGGTTTTAGTTCTTAGAAATAGTTTATTTTTTGAAGAACAAGAAGTAGCTGTAGATTTATTATCCTTGTTCTCAATTATTAAAAAAGCAAAATCCTCTGACATCTATTCAAAAATCAACTGAAAGATCAGAGCGAGAGTATTTTGATTTATAATTGTGTAATTTTAATTTTTGTAAAATTGTACTTGAAATTATAATTTTCAATCTATCATCGAGAGTGTAAGTTGCACTATCGTGTTGATTATCTGGTATATGTGCAGTATCCTCTTACCAGTGAAGCGCATAATGTTATTGATTAATGTTCAATCAATACAAATTGTTAATCGTATTTAGCAGTCACGGGCTCGAACCGCGGTCCACTCAAAGAGCGTGTGCTACCGCACTCGCGCTCCTGACCACTCGGCTATGTCAGGCCAATCGAATGATTAACAATTGATTATATGCAAATTAATTGATCATATAATCGACAAAGAACGATCTATAATAATCGGTTATGTCATGCTTTAACCACTCGGACAATAGTGCTGTTTAGTCTCTCTCTCTCTCTCTCTCTCTCTCTCTCTCTCTCTCTCTCTTATATATATATATAAATTGTTTTCTATGCGTAACTTAAGATAATTAATAATATTGCTGAATATAATTTCGATGTCTGTTCATTACATGCCCACTGTTTAATAAACAGTTTTATTCTCTTTTCAGCTAGAAGATTACCTATTAGAGGATTCACCATCAGACCTTGCCCTGTGCCAAGAATACGGGGTACTCCTGGTCAGTTGATATCTTATTAAGCATTCCTTAAATGATTTTAATACTTTTGAGTTGGTATGTAAAACGTATAAATACGATACTGGAACAGTTTGTTTCGTATTAAACAATGAAGAACACATTGCCTAATCTCAATAAGCTCTAAGTCAGAGTTCAGCATTACTTACGACAAACTTAAATACTTAAATGACCTTGATTTTAGCTAAGTTATGGATTAAACAGAACTTAGAGCTGGTCTTCATTTCAGGGGAACCCAGACTGTGGGAATTAATGTTGGGAAAAAGATAGCAAAGAGCAGTTCTCCTTGCCTGATTGAAGTCCCTCTACTCCCATTTTGGGATTTGAGACTTTTTAGTCCGAAGTCTGAGGGGACATTGCATCCGCTGCATCCCACCCCCCTCCTCTAAGTATCTGCCTTGGTACTACTCTTAATAATGATATAAACCACTCGAAGAGTCTGACATACGTATTTCCATAAATATATTATTACTCTTATTATAAACTGTTAACCTCGCTGTAGTAAAATAATAATAATTAAAAATAATAACCCGAGGGATTACTTCCAGAAAAACACAGCGCCAGTCTACCAAGCCACAAGGAAGATAGACAAACGGCACACACCGCTCAACCTCAGCACAGGAGACCCTCACACAGATAGAAGAAACAAAAACAGAAAGATGGACGAAGAAGGTACTCCATGGCAGACACTACAATGACCATCGAGACTGCATAGATAAGGTGGCTTCCAACGTATGTCTGAGGAGCGGGAGGTTCTTCCCTCAGACCGGATTCATGCTTGCCATCCAAGACCAGAAAATAAACACGAGAGACTACACGAAATACATAGCCAAGGACACTAGAGTGACAGATGACAAATGTCGACAATTCCACCCTGCCCCAGAAACAATCCAGCACATCATCGCGGGATGCAGGGTTATCACCCGCACAAAGTACCCTCACAAACACGACCAGGTCGCCAGGATAATACATCAGAAGCTAGCGCAAAACTACCAGTTGATCAACGAAAGTATACTGTATTACAAGTACGAACTCCAGACGGTACTAGAGACTCCTACTCACAAACTATACTGGAACCGCGCCATATTAACGATAAGATGATCCCGCGCAACGGACCAGACATAACCCTCATTGGCAAGAAGGAAATAGCTACCTACTTGATCGACATAACGGTGCTGAACACTAGAAACCTCCAGAAAACCTACTAGGGAAAGATCAGGAAGTGCACTAACCTAAGACAGGAAATGTGGCATATGGAAGAATTAATGACTACCCCGATTAGCCGTGTCAATCATTTGAATGGTGTCAAAGAGCCTCCATAAGAAACTAGCAGTAAGAGGCCTCCCAGACAACACTTACATGGAACTCCAGAAAGCCACGATCCTGAACACCTAGAATAGTCAGGGAGTTCCTCGACCAACAGTAATAACAATAATAGTAACCGGACACAACCAACCATCCCATGCATTGGTACCAGTGCTCGTCACGGGGTATAAAAAATAATCCCATAGGAGAAAAAAATTCATAATAATAATTTCCGCACAATGGCTCTTTTTCTTCTCGCCATCTTGTTCCAGGGCACTGTCCCTGTTACTCTGCCATAGTTTTCTGCCAGTGATCCCTATTCTTGTAAACTACACTGTGTAGACTGCTCTGGGCAACCTACTTTAAATTAGAACTTTTAACTTATATCTGGTAACCATCATGCTGAAACTGTGTTTGATTCAACAGTCAGCCTGGCCAACCTCTGGTAACAAAATCTTGAAGTGGGTGACCTGGCCTCGTGTACATATTTTTAGGCGTCTGTCAGTGAAGGTTTTAGCCTTATTTGTATGTAACCCTGTTGCATATTTGTGCCAATGAGGATCATGTATACAATCAAGCAGAGGTGGAGTTCCCAAAGTTCAATCGAAGGAAACCACTTTCAGATCCTTCATATTTTGGATAGATGCTAATAATAATAATAATAAAAGTTATACCAGTATGGGAAAATATCAGCATTTCCAAAATGAATGAATGAAATTGTTAATACCTATTGCTAGCCGTGTTGATATTCCACCTGTGAACCGTCCATTAGATGTTATCTTTTGCATCTTGGTCACGTTGTATCCGTGATATTCAATTCTTCCTCGTAGCTCCTTATCGTGACTCCATGTCTAGCTTTCTATTGCTATTTGTGGACTACCAAGAAATGTACTTTTTTTTTTTTCGGTCACCACCCTCTCCCCCTTCTTCTGGTACCTCTTCGGTATTCGGAGCTGTAAATACTTCTCTCTTTATCTGACTGACCCTGACGTCTGGAATTCCGATATCTAGACATGAAAGCTGCAGCCTTCTTTCTGTACGTGTCTTTGATAGCCCTGGCCGTTTAAAGAAGTCTGTACTGTACATCAAGCAATATTATTACTTATACTGACCATATTTGTTATTAAATTTAATTTAAATTGCTAATAATTAAATTAAATTAATATAAATTAAATAAAATACACTTGCACCGACGGACAGCCTTTAGTTTTTATCCTACTCAATGCCTTCGGTGCTTATACACCTAAATTTTTAGTAAAATATCACGAGAGCTGCCGTCTGGAGATTAATATTTAGGCCATACACTGCTTTGCCACTTTATTAGAACCATAATCGTGGACTGCCAATCGTGGAAGACTAAAATGTTTTCCTGAGGTGTTTCCATTAGTTAAAGTATTGGATAACATTAATCAACGAACACTCGATAAGCACAGCCGTCCTCTATTGTCTGTAGCGACTGCCAAATGCTCACCAAAAATCATTTTGAAAGTCCACGAGATCCGGTCTGTTTTCAATTACTGGTGAACTCAGTGGGCAATATGACCATTGAGTTTAGCACTGATTTCTTTCATGTACACGTCACAGCATATGACCTATTTGATTTACGTATTTTTGCATAGATAACTGCATATCGTCCAAAACCCCCATGGTTCTAATAAAGTGGCCAGGAAGTGTACTTAGGAAGATATTTTTCAAAGTGCTGAATTTTTTGGTTGATTGCTTGTGACATTCTTGTCACAAGCAATCAACCAAATTTAATGTTTTCAGATTTTAGGGTAATCAGCAGAACAGGGAATGCTGTTTCTTTTACCAGTAACTGGTATTATTATTATTTTTATTATTAAAATCAGTTTATTTCCCAAGAAACCTTGGGTCACCCCGGGACGGCTCTGTGCCAGAAGGGTGTGAGTACAGACTAAGGTGCGAGGAACACAATGTACAATAAACAAGAGTACATGCGTGCTCGACCCGAGACTTTTACAGGATTAAATATACAATAATGTACAAAATATACAGTAATATACAAAATATATGATTGCATGAAGACAGAAAGTCTTTGTCATATACAAATAGGCAAGTTAAAAAAAGGTCTGTCCAGGAGCAGGTGAGTATTATAGGTTCATAATCTGGTAACAGTTCTTGAGGATTTCCTTCCTGTAGGGCTTGTCTTCACAGAACCTATCAGGGTGGATCCTAAATTTATTGAAGATCCGAAGACAATTGGCTGGAAACATGTTCCTCAGGGAATCAATGCTTGACAGCGAAAGACGTAGAGGGAGACAGGAGTCGGGGTGCTTCCCTCTTGCCCTCCTCGGGCCAGAGATTAATGTGGACACTGATGGAGCATCAATTCGCCTCGTTATAAGCCGTGCAAGCGTGAGGACATTTTTCGTCATGATGATATGTCTCCAGGGAGTGGTGCCTAGATTTGTTTGTAGGATAGATCTGGAGATAGTTAGGGGGTGGCCTACCACCCTGTTCATCCATCTAAGCAACCAGTACTCTAAACTAAGATACTTCTGAAGGTATGAGGCAGGGGCAGATGACCAAATTTCTGAAGCATAGAGAGGAATCGGCGTAATACACCTCAGGATGTGCCGAACAAGCAGCGCTGGCTGATGCACACCAACGAGCTCTTGACGCACTGCCCAAAGAGCAGCGTACGTCTTCTGCCTCATCCTGGCAAAGTGAGGCTGAAATGTGAGTCCAACGTCCCAAGTGAGGCCAAGATCAGTATGAGAGGTCACCTTTTGCACCGGTTCCCCACTCACAAAGATTTGGATATTATTTTTGGCTTTCTTCTTGGTTATCGTCAGTTGTGCTGATTTAGAAGGGCTCAGATGCAGCCCTATTGTGGCAAGATAACTTTCCAAGCTCAATATCTGCCTAGAAGCTTGTTGGTTGATATCATGAATCTGATGATTATGATCTGAACTCACGTAGAACTTCAGATCGTCGGCATAAGAAACAAAGTTCGGATTCTGAGCAAGGAAAGGCTCCAAAACTGCTGCAAACAGGATAGCTGACAGTACGCTTCCTTGTGGGATGCCTCTTGAGACGTCAGTAGTTACTTGAAAGTCATTGTGGGTCACAGACAGATGTCTAGGGAGTAAAATAGACTTCAAAATTTGAAGTAAGGTATCCGCCAGGCCGAAGTAATGTTTCAGAATGGTAAAAAGAGCTGGGAGGTGTATTCTGTCATAAGCCGATTTTATGTCGAGGAAAATGATATCAATCTGTGATTTGTTGTTAAGGGTGTGCTGAATTCTGAAGAGGGTATCAAGAAGATTGGTAGTTGTCGATCTCCTTTGTAGAACGGTATGGAGGTACTCGGGCCTGTGTGCAAAGCAATGCTGGGCAATTGTTGGCTGAATTACTTTTTCGAAAATTTTGAGTAAAGAACAACTGATGGATATTGGTCTCAGGCCTTTAGGAGATTTGGGTTTCTTGATCTTTGGAATGGGCTTAACATGGTAAGTTTTCCAAATTGAAGGAACTATTCCAGATTGCAGGATTTGTCTGAAAAGGTGAAGGAGAAGGTCGACTATATATGGGCTGCAAATTTTGATAATAAAGAGTGGGAAACCATCCGGACCTACAGTGGCTTTGTTGGGTAGTTTATTGATGACATCTATTAGGGTCTCTCTAGTTATTTCTATTTCAGACAAGTGTGCCCTAGGTAACCAGTCGTGCGAGAGAAAGGAATCAGAGTCAGGAAAATCTGCCTGCTGTAAGCTGAACTGTGCCCATTCCTGGACCAGCTTTTTGTCAATGGCTAGATGATGATGATGATGCGAAAGGATCCTTCTACCACTCTTCAACCTATTGAGAACAGCTTGGTTAAGGACCAGCCTTTTCTTTTTCAAGAAGCAAGCTCTTTCTTTCTTAAAAATGGAATGGTCTGAGGGAAGTTGAGTTTTCTGCCATTTCCGGTAGGCCTTCTGCTTCTTGATGAAAGCCATCTTAGTTTCCTTATTGAAACCCCGATTCGACCTGTTACCACTCCTGGTGATTCTGGCTGCACCATGTAGTGCAATTAACTTCAGTTGTTCCGACAAGAGCATAATGGCATCCTCCAACGGCTCAGAATAGAGACGCCCCCAGTCAAACCCAATCAAGCATTGGAGAATGATCTCTGGCTTCAGATATTTGGTAGAGAAGGCTATCCTAGGCAATTCAGCAGAGTACTCGTCAGGTAACCCAAGAGAATTGCTCTGTAAGGATAGTATACATGCAATTGGCGAGTGATCAGATTGGAATCGAAAGTTGCTAGGTAGGAGTTTAATATCTTGTAAGTTGTGGAAGATTAGGTCCAGCGCTTGACACGCTCTAGTTGGTTGCGTCACTAACCGTGTAAGGTTAAAGGCCCGAAGAGTGGCCTCAAGGCCCTCAAGAGCATTCCCATGCCTGGGCAGTGGCAAGTTAAAATCACCTGCTACAACAGTTGGAATTTTAGGCATTAAGTTGGTTGCTAACCACGTGAGCAGCTCCGTTCTAGAGTCATCATTGTGGTCTGGAGGAAGGTAAACCAGACAGCATTGGATTTGAAGAAGTGGACTCCTCAGCGTCAGGGAGACTGCCTCAAAGTTGTTAGACTGGCTCACTCGTGTCCTTATTGGCTGGAAGCGATCGTTGAACAGGATTTCGACACCTCCGCCTCGCCCGTTAATTCTGTGGTTCCCAATGTGTTTGTAAGGGGTGTTGAAATGGGTAAGATCAAGCTGTCTATCTGCCGCTAACCATGTTTCTGTAAGGCAGATGACATCAAACTCATTAAGCAATAGGAGTGTCTGGAGACAATGAAGCTTGTTTTTTAGGCTGCGTACATTCTGCATAAACCAAAGAATCTCTCCTTCGTGTGAACCTGGTAGCAAGTCATCCTTTTGTAGCTATGGCTGTTTATCTCGCCTGGATCCGCTGTAAGCGATCGATTTGCTCCTCTCTTGGAACGGCTTTATAAGGGTGCCTACCGGCCAGCAGCTAGAATCCAAGACGATATGCTTTGCATTCGCAGGGCAGGAGATGATAAAGGAAGAATAGGTCGAGTGTCTAGTTTTGATCGCTTTTGCGTCTATTATCAGAGATGTAACTAGAAATCCCTGAGAGGATTTCACTTTGGAGAACTCCATTGGAGGAATTCTAATGTTCACTTTTTCGTTATGTTGAAGGCAAAGGATCCTGTTTGGAAGAAGAGAGAGAGAGAGTGATTACGTAAAATACGGTTAAATTACGTAAAAAAACAGGACCTTTTATTGTCAAAACATGTAATTACTTTGATTTGGAAAATAAAATGGTTAATATTTCTGGAAGGATATATTTAACTTACATTTAAGAGTTTTTGTATTGTTTCTTGCTGCCATTATTGCTTTTCCTTCCTAGCATTTCATAGTTTTCATCACGTGAATGATCTTCATCCATTGTCGTTCACTCCAAGATGAAGGCCTCCTCAACGTTTCCAGCAACTGCAGTCTTGTGCTTTCGTTTCTGGCATTGACATTGGCTGGTGTTGACATTCTACACCAGCAAATTTAACAATTTTATCGATCTACCTCATCTTTGGTCTTTTTCTTGGACGCTTACAGTCATGCGTTATCTATTCCAGAATTCGTTTGGTCCATCTGTCGTCAGTTCTTCTTATTATGTGACCTACCCGTTTCCATTTTTAAGCGGTTTTTCTTTCGATATTCTTTTTTCTTTTTTTTTTTTCTGGCATTGGTTTGTTGGCGAATCCATGCACATGTTTTTCGGTGTCTTTTGGTTATGTTCAAAACTCGGCGCTCCATACTTCTCTGTGTCTTTGAAAAGCTTTAGTATTCAATGTCCATGTTTCACAACCATATGTTAGGATAGGGAGGATACATTGATCAAAAACCTTTGCGCATATGCGAGAAACCCCCGGTGCTGCCCTCCAAAAAACACTGTGGTCGAAAATCTTTTGTTTGAGACAGAGTGGCAAGTTTGTCCTGAAGACTATTAAGCTTTCCAAATTCTTACCATCCAAGTTATATGCGCCATTCAACTCCCATCATGACTTAGCAGATTTCCATCTGCTAAAATTTCTTCTCCAAGGTAAACATACCTTTCCACATCTAGTTCTTGTCCATTGGCCATGGTTTTCTTTGGTCTGGTGAATTTGTTGAACGTAACCTGTGTTTTTTTGATATTCATCTTCAAACCGAACTTGCCGTCATGGTACAGTTCTTCAATGTTTTGCTGCAATGCTTCTGGATCATTGGCAAAGAGAATGACATCATTCTACAAATCGTAAATGATTCAGGTAATCTCCATTTATTTTGAGTCATTTTTAGCTTTTTATCCCAATTTAGCTTGAAAAAACTTTCTTCTAAACAGGCAGGAAATAGTTTTGGGGAGATTGTCTCCTTTTCGTACACCTTTTCTATGTTGATCTAAATTTTATTATTGTTGACCCGTATTGATGCAGTCGCCTTTTCAATATATTGATTGGAGAATATTGATGTAAACACCTTGGTTGATTAGAGCGCTGATTACTGCTTGTTTTGCGACTGAGTCGAATGTTTTTTTATTAGTCGATAATGGGAGGTTGTATTCATTGTGCTGCTCTGTTTGGATGTGATCCATTGTACTGAAGCCATTTCTGAAACCGGCTTGTTATTTGCGGTGTGGTACATCAAGTATTGTGCCTATTCTTCTTGAAAATATCTTTGTAGACAACTGGCAATAGGCTTATCAGTCGGTAGTTTTTAAATCTGCCTTTTCACCTTTTTTTCAGTAGGATGGCTTCTGCATTTTACCATGCTACAGGCAATTTGTTAAGTAGAAGGCATTTTGAAAACATTCTGGCCAGAGCTTTACACTGACTGATTCTAGTTTTAAACATTTCAACAGCGACTTTATCGAATCCTTCTGCTTTACCATTTTTCACTGATTTTATAGCATCTACTTTTTCTACGAAAGTTTCTGGTACGCTTCTGCATCTGGTGTTGGATCCATTACGTGACTGCGATATGTTATTATGATATTATTTTTGATTTTATTCGATTTAATGATTGAAAATGTTACACTATACAGCAGGGGTGGCCAACGAGTCGATTGCGGATTTAATTTCGGTCGATCACGACGAATTTTAAATATACAGTCATCCCTCGATTTGTGAACCTTGTGCAATGAAATTTTTGAGATGGTAGATCGCGGCACATTTTGAAGAAAAAAAGTAGATCGCATCACAAATTAAGTTGGCCACTGCTGCTATACAGTATCTTGTTTGGTTTTCAGGCGTTAGCATATATACGTACAACGTCCCTGTCCACCTGTCTGTCTGTTCGTCCGCATGTAATACTCGATTCCTAGTGGATAGATTTTCACAAAATTTTATATTTGGCTCTTTTAGAAAGATTTGTTACGCCTTTCCAAATTTCATTAGAATCGGACTAATAGAAATCTGGAAATTATTATTTATCTTCCAGTCCGTCCACATGTAATAACTCGATTTCTGGTGGTTGGATTTTTGAGAACTTTTATATATCGCTCTGTTAGGACGATTTTTCGAACCTTCTCAAATTTAATTAGAATTAGAACAATAGAAATAAGAAATTATTAGTTTTTTTTTTTTTCATTTATTGAATATAGAGTATTAGAAAACGTGGAATGAATGTTTGGTTGGAAGATATGAGCAAGATAAACACTGTATATACACTGGTGTGCAAAACTTAAGGATCAGCACAATTTCTAAAGGTTACAACCACAAAATCAAACGAAACAGCCTGTGGCGATTTGCATAACTGTGGCCGTTCCGTAGAACGCTGGGGCACATGCAAAAATTCGAATCGTGATGAGAGGGCTCACATGAACAGATAAAAGCAGCAGTTCACCAGTTATGTGCAAATTACCGAACTGGTTCGGTAATTTGCACATAACGTTCGATTGGTTTCATACACTGCTACAGACAACGAAATGGGCAGTAGACAACGTCTAGATAACTTTACCCGGGGTAGAATAATTGGGAAGCTCGAGGAAGGTCGAAGTGCGAGGAGTGTGGGTGCAGAGTTCGGTATCGCCCATAGCATCGTCTCACGTGCGTGGTCGGCCTTCAGAACGACAGATACAGCTGTTCGAAGGACCAGTGGTGGTCATCCACGAAAAACAACGCCAAGTGATGACCGCTATATACCCCTAAAGGCCAAGAGGGACCGACACCAGACAGCGGGATCCATTGCAAACCATCTGCACAGTACGCTGGATATCGCGGTTTACTGTGGCCAGGCGATTCCACAAAGGTGGACTGTTTGCCCGACGGCCAGTACGCTGTGTGTCCCTTTAAAAGTCCCTTTAACACCTGCCCATAGGAGACACCGTTTACAGTGGGGCATCGAACACAAGGACTGGACAGCAGCGCAATGGGGTAAGGTACTCATTACTGATGAGAGTAGATTCAGTAACTCAGCAACGATTCGGGACGTCAGTGGCACACGGTCACCCCGCAAACATCACTGAAAGGGATCGATAGGGCGGTTGAGGTGTTCTCGTCTGAGGCAGCGTTATCTTGGGTGGACGTATACAACTCCAGCTAAGTATGGACAGGTGGTGCAAAGCTTGCATCGACATTAGGGGTGGCCATATCTCCTACTGAGGACCACCTCTTCCCTTTGTTCCATCTTTGGCAGTGATGCATCTATATCGTGGCAGCCAGTGCTATGTTGCAATTTTTGAATAAAGTCCCCCTGTACCGTTTTGTTTCCTTCATCATTTCTGTACCTCACGAGGTTCCTTTGGTATGCTTTTTCCATATCCAGGCCACTCCTATGAGAAGCTACAAGTGAAAACCTGACTGATCCTTAAGTTTTGCACACCAGTATTAACTAACTTGTAATTGACGTTATTCGATTGTTGCTATGATTATTTTATTTAAGCAAATGAGAATCTCGCTATTTTGTGAACTCCTAATATTTCTTTTCTTCGTTTTATATTTCACTAGGAAGAGCCTGAGGAAGATGACGTCACTACAGACACTGGAACCACCGAAAATGCTTCCAATCAACACGAGAAGGACAGCGGCGTCGGACGCACCGATGAGAGTACAAAAAACGACGAGAGCTCCGAACCGGAAGGTGGAGAAACGGGTTCAGTGTGTGGCGATGTGAACAGCGAGTTGAGTCGCAGACGAGAGGTGGGCTCGTGCAAGGACAGCGATAGTTCCGTTGAAGAAGGGGACAAACTGCTGCAGCAAGAGATTATCAGGCTGGAAGAAGAGCTGTGTCATGTAGAGGGCAGCACCAACGTTAAAAGTTATGGACCTTTGAATCGTTTCCGATCTGATACTAGTCTAGACCGCGAGATGGCGCTGCTCAACAAGGAAATGGAGAACATTCAGTTGGAGTGCGAGTCCTTAGTGAACCGCCATTTGGAAGAGCAGCAGAGGATAAGGGTGCAGTTGGATCACGTGTACGTCAACCTGGCAGATCTACGGAAGGCCAGCAAGTTTCCTACGAACGACAGTGGCGACACCTTCGACAAGAAGGAGTCGGTGGAACGATGGGTGAACAGTATGATGCTGAGTCGCAGACAGATGAACTTTGACCGCAGTCTGAGTGACAGAGACAGTTCCAGCGCGTACAATACTGCCGACAGTTCCGGTAGTATTCCACTAACTCTAGAACTGACTGCCCTTCCTGCTCGCAATGGAGAGATCTATGGATCAGTGATGTCGCTGGTGTCTCCAAGAATGGAAGATAAAGGCACGCAGCTTCACGAGTCGGACGTGGCGAGCATTTTCAGCTGCGAGAGTTGCAAAAAATGTTGTCGAAGCATCATCCAAAGCGACAAAGAGTCAAACAAATACTCTTCTGTACCTCCAGGCACTCCGATTAAGTATCCTCCTGGACTGCCACCAACACCGACCAAAATCAATAATTGTAACAAGAAGGTCCCTTCTAAAAGTCACAGTGATAAGGACTCTACTCTAGGACAGAGCAGGGACATGCTGATGCAGGAGAGGAATAAGAATTATGTAACCTTTTACCCTTGCGCCACGATGTACACTAACCAGGCAAACCTCCAGCATACCATTTGGCTGCAGCAGCAGATGTTCCGCCAAGCCATCACCCACCAAAAGCGTAAGGACACTAAGGGCAAGCCGCATGGCCCCTCCCCACAGGGCGGTCACACCAAAGGGTTTGTACAACGCATGACCCAGAAGACATCGGGGACTTACGGAGGGAGTAATTATTTTGCGGGACCGTTAACCCTTAGCACCGTTCGGGAAGACGAAGAGTTGAAGATGGAGTGGAAGGTGAAACGGCGGGCTGATGGCACGCGCTACATCACCCGTCGGCCAGTCAGGAACAAACTGCTGAAAGCCCGAGCTATGAAGATAATGGAGGAAAGATGCGGGATTACCACGGACGACGATGCCGTCAGCGAATTGAAAGTAGGACGCTACTGGACAAAAGAGGAGAGAAAGAGGCATCTGGAACGAGCACGTGACCGGAAGAGGAAGGAAATGTTGATGAGAAATAAGATGGCAAGCGTTAAGGAGCAAGCCGAGGATAACGAAGAAGGCTTGAACCAGAACAAGAAAGAGATGAACATCTTGGAACTGTCCCACAAGAAAATGATGAGACGAAGAGGAAAGGCGGTGTTCGACGACTTCACAACTGTTCAGGAAGTGCTAGTCCACGGTAGCAGAGGTCAGAATGCGGGAACGAAACCGTTCGGGTTGCTCTCGGTGACCACAGTGTGAGAGGCTGTACATAGACAGGGATGTATATAGCTCGTGCAGTCTTGTGTTATATATGGTGTGTGCGTGTGTGCGCATGCGTGAGTGCATGGTTGTGTGTGACAGGGATGGTTGCATCCCCGTGTGTCCGTTGTGCATAATGTCACAAACATTTCCTTTACATTAATAAAGGTACGTTTCTCTCAAGGAACTCATAATCGTGTGATTCATTTTTGACACTTCACACACAAATAAAAGATTATGTTCAGCTTGCTAAATAATCAGATCGGCCGAGAGGGGGAGTTATAGTCATACTCCCTCTCTCGGATGATTTCATTATGAACCATTAGAAAATTGTCCATAATTTCTTTCTGGTTATCCAAAGAATCAGTATTGCGAGAACAAACTACACTATGAACAAGGCCCTCTTATTTTGTTTGTAAAAAAAAAAAAAAAGAAAGAAAGAAAAAAAAAAACTAGAATTTCCTATCAAAGCTCCTAAAAGCAACATTACCTTCGAATACTCAGGTTTCTCAGCCTTTATTCCAGCCAATTAAAGTGTCATATTCCAAGCAATAACTGCAACAAGATACTGAGAATTACGTTGAAAAGTTTCATGACGTCACCGATACCGTTCCGCTATATGAAACCTAACAACGGGAGGCCCCTCAAAGAACGTCACGTGACTTCCGGGAACGTTATTAAAGAAATTGAAGTTATTCCACCGCTGTTGGGAGGGGGAGGAGGAGGATGTCTGATTCAGACGTTTGGCACTCACTCCGAGAGGGGGTTGCGTAACGGGGGTGGCATGGAAGGGAGAGGAGAAGGAAAGAACTGCCGTCAGCCAACCCATGTACATATCATAGATAGCTTCCTGACATTAACTTATTATATACGTAGGGGTATTTGCGGCTGAGCGAAAGTAGCGTGCGCATTATTTGCCATGAAAGACACACAGACGGTCAGGAATATGAGGAGGAAGTTAAGAAAATGAATGATTCTCATTCTTCAGTGCTTACCATAACGACCTGAGTGCCGGTAACGTCTCCGACGAAGCACTCGGACTATTTGAAATAATAACGTAATAAATGTATCGCTGTCTGACTGTCCCGGTCGCTGATTTGCTGCGTTCCGGTTCACGGAGCCAAATTTCGGCTTGTCGAATGGACGCGTGGTGCGTGTTTCAGACAAATGATTGCGTGCGCCATCCTCAGAGTGCCAGGCTCATCAGATAAGAGACACCAAATGTCTTTGGAGAATAAAGGCGAATGCCGAGAGATCGCGCTGGTGGTTTGTACAAGCAACGACAGAAATCCTTCTCACGTGTCTGGAATGCGAGTATGTCAGGTATTTTGGTTCGGTGTGATCTCCTTCGAGTTTGATGGCACGAGGCTCACGAGACGCTGTTTTTCAGTTCCATTCAAGGATGACATCTTTAACAACGAATCTCCTCGCTCTGTAGCTGCCAATTTGCATCTAATGAAAGATAAAGATGGAGGAATGGTGCGTGCGACCTCAGGATTGTCTTCAGTTCTTTTCTTTCATCCAAAGCTGCTATTTTCCCACAGAATAATTTCAGTCTCCTGTCAAACTTCGGGAGCGGTTAGGGAATCGATGAGCATTTTATCAGTTTTAAATTCGTATACGTTTCGACAGAAGGTTTGCTCATAATGAAATGAAATCAAACATTGTCTAAATTGTGGATTTAGAACAAACATGTTTACCAAAGTGCTTGGTACTTAATGTACTTATGGCTCTGTCTAGAATGAAATTGGATTTAATTGTGTTCGAAAACTCTAAATAAATTAATAAATAAAACAAAAAGATAATTATTAACATAGAAAAAAGGAACTACTGTAATAGAACAACTCGAAGTGTCTGAGTATCGTGCAAAGCCGACATAAAAGATTTCAATTTCAACCTTGCGAATAAGAATACTCCCTCATGCTGAGTAGCAATTTCTTATGAATGAATACTTAATAGGAGGAAGGGGTACTGTGGGTCAGAGCGTTTGCTTTGACCTGGAAAATATTGATTTTTTTTTTGTTTTGATCGAATCTCTTTGGGGAAGCTGAACAGACGATGGATGGAGTCACCGATGAGATGACATTACTTCCGAAACAGCTGTCAAGGCTTAATTCTTTTGTTATCAAAATATAAATATGGTTCGGCGAACTTGTAGTAGGATCGAGAAGCTTTTCCCATTTTCTGGAAGGAGTCTATGGTTTGAAGTCAAGCAGCAAGAAAATGGCTGACACCGCGTGTATTCACTAGTTAACCGTAGCTTATAGATTTCACTTAAAAAGTTTTGTATTTTCTGAATTAGACAATGAAAGATTAGTTTAGGAAAACGAGATGAAACATTCACGAAGATTTTCATGATAACCTTTTAAATATGCATAATTTCACACATTATAATCAGGATGACTTGCATTACTTTTTAGCTATTAACCTAATCCTTAGGTAAGGAAAAAGTCATTGGAAAGTATTTCCAATGACTTTTTCTTGAAAAAATAGTTGCATAATATTTGTGTGAAAAAATAAATCGCTAGATGTGTTGCGAAGATGCCACCTAACCAGTTTTAATAATTTTTTCTTGGCGTCTGACTCCAAGACAGATTCTTGCAAAGAAGCTCAATTACATTGAACTTGCTGACCAGATTGGTACCCGAGATTTCAAATTTCACCTGGATTCTATGGAGGTTCAATGCCACACGGTAAAGATTTCAATCCAGTTTGATAGTAGAAGGAATTCATTAGACGTAATGCCTAGGTAATTCCTTCCTATTTGATAATTAATTTTCCAATGACTTCATTACACTCGGCGTCATTAAAATTGTTCCAGGTAATAAAAAATCAAAGTAATATCCCCTTGAGTAAGATCTTTATTTAATGCAGAAAAGTAACGTACATCAATACAAAGTACGACCCTTCTGAAATCCGTTATGCATCATGGCGTTGATTCAAAAAGCGATATTACCTCTTTGAGTTGAGCCTTCCATCCCTGAGTGAACCGTTTCTTTAAAACCGCCGTGACTTTGATTGTTTTAGATACGCTAGGAATCGTTATTATATTATTTCATATTGTAAAATCGTTCACAATGAGTGAAAGTTTTCCACAATACGAGATTTCACAGTAATCCTGTATATGGATTGTTGCCATAAGACATAAATAAACGTAGAAACTTATTTCAATGGCTCGTTTTGAAATGCACACGTGATTCTCAATTTCTCATCTACTTGGTACAGATGAATCATGTTTTACAAGAAATGGAACACTTCATACTTAGGCCGAAGAAAATTCACCTACGATTGTCAGTAAAACAACACATCTTGGAGACAATAAATCTCATCGGTCCTTGTTTTTAACCAACAAGGCTCTCAGGAATAGCAAACCTACGTTTTCTGCAGATTTGCGGGAACTCTTGAAGACATCTTCCTTGAACATCGGTAAAAATTCGTGGTTTGTGCACCAGCTCTCTTCTTCCGTGATGTTTCTGACTTCTGAGCACAATAATTGATGAATTGGTTGAAAATATCCTGTACAATGGCCAACACACTGGGATCACTGCATTTGTGAAGTGTTCTCACCCTGAAGAAAATTTTAAACCGTTTGTCCTCTGTGAGTGAGAGCCTAATCATCCATTAGAAGTAACTTAACGCCTGCTGCACCCCTAAGACGTTTGACATAGGGATCGAGGATTTAGTCTCACCATCGAATAGCATTTTGCAGCCTTTTCTCAAAGATATCGGTGCACATTCTGCCTATCGACACCATTGGATCACTTCCTTCCGAGCGGTCTGTTTCCCTAATATTTATGGGACTCATTTCGGGTCCCCCCCTCCTCTCTCTCTCTTTTTTCAAAGGAGATATGTCTGGAGAAGAAAGCCAGAAAAATCTGTAGCCAACCCATAAACATTAGGAAAGGGATTGCTACGTTCTTTTAGGTGCGTTTGTATATGAACTATGCTCCTGTCCTCACCATGTCCTTCCGTCTGAATGCAAAAACTCAACTTCTAGTGGAAGAATTTTCGTAAAATTTTATATTTGTGTCTTAGAACGACTTATCAGCCTTCCCAAATTTCATTAAAATCACAAAAACGTAAATCTGGAAATTATTTTTTTCACATAGGCTATCGACATATCGTATATTGTAGATGCAACAATGGATATTACTGGTTATATGTAGATGCAACAATGGATATTACTGGTTATAGTATACACGTTTTTAATCCCTGAGGATACATTATTCTATAATCGAACCTGCCAGAAATGTAACACAATGCTACATATCTAATTGATTAGTTTTAATTGTGTATTACATCTGTACGAAAAGTATGTACGACAGAAGAGATTCTTTCAGAAGATAATCTGCATGACAGCTAAACACGCTAATCTCCAATGTATATATGGAAGTCTGTCATAGGGAGCGTATCCGTGTCTACTGATAAATACAAAATCCATGAATTCTTTCTGATTTTTTAGGGATGTGGTAAGTCCTCAGTTGGCTCCCTAAAGTCTATAGACTTGAATCCGATTGAATATGTACAGAATGCTTTAGGAGAGGCAATTCTACATTGTCAACTACTTTTCCCACCCTGAGCCTGCATTATCCCGAGGATAATGCAGACTCAGCAGTTAGAGCGCAAGTAGATGAAGGCCTACCTGACCGAAACTTAACATCAGAGATTCAGAAGCCTACTCAAAGCAAAACTGAGCCGAGGGAACATAGTTAAAAACTCTGTCAGGCCATGAGGAAGTCAGACAAGCGGCATACTCCACTTAGCCTAAGCGAGGAGTCCCCTCCCGCCCAGACGGAAGAAACAAAGACAAAAAGATGGGTAAAGAAGACAGTCCGTGGCGGACACTACAATGACCTCAATCAAGACCACATAGATAAAATGACTTCCAATGCCTGGCTCACCCATGAGCAGGACACTCTTCCCGGAGACTGAAGGATTCATGTTTGCTATTCAAAACCAGATAATTAACACCAAGACCTGCAGAAAATGCATCGCCAAGAAATCCGGAATGGCAGGTGATACATGTCGACGATACCACCTGGCCTCAGAAACGATCCAGTACATCACCGTAGGACGCGAGGTAATTATCCAGACCGAGTACACTCATAGATATCACTACATCGCTGGAATAATACATCAGAAGCCAGCGAGGAAATATCAATTGATCAAAGAAAGTGTACAGTAATGCTAGTACGAACCACAAGCTGTACTAGAGATCCCATCATACAAGCTATTATGGGACCATAGTAACAGACAAGACCATTCTGCACAAGAGAGCCTGCATAATCCTCGTCCACAAGGAGGAAAAAGCTACCTACGTGATCGACAGCGGTGTCCAATCTCTAGGATCAGCCATTCCTGTAGGATCAGGAAGTAACGGACCTAAGATAGGAGGCAAAATAGATGTGGCATTATGGAACGAGTAACGACCATCCCGATCACCGTGTCAGTCACTGTCATGGTGCTAAATACGCTACACAAGAGCCTAGCAGCAATAGGCCTGCCAGAGACACCTGCAAGGAACACTAGAAAGTTGCAATCCTGAACACCTGTAGGAAGGTCAGAGTTCCTCGACCAATAGTAATAATAGTCGGAATCCCCCATTAGGGAGAAATAACAATAATAAAAAAAATTCTGTTTCAGGACCGCAGTATTAGGACAGAATAGTTCAGCAGGATCTTTCCGAATATGATGCTACAGATGATTTGTCTATATTTTCTTTTCAGAACTGATAATGTCAAAATTTAAATCAATTTGAACAAATAAAAAAAAAATCTGTAACAGATCGAAATCAGTGTGGACCCGTAACAGCTTCTGATTATTTTTTGTAGGTATTGTCAAGAAGATTTCAATGCCATCGGTATCAAAATGTTTACCTTCTCCCTAAAGCTTCAGTGGCTATTAGAACTTTTAATTATACAAATCTGCAAAGATTTGTATAATCAATCATTGATTTGTAAAAAAATTATTAGTAGAAATAAATATTATATTATTATTATTATCGATGACTCTTCGGTAAAATGCTTTTCAGTGCAGTCTGCTTAAGAATCTGCATTGAAAAGGTGAAACTGCAATATCAAGGAATTCTACATTTTGGAATATGTGGCGTGGCGTACACTTAGCAAGTTCGATCCGCTGGATGCCCAAACAGACATATTGAGAATCTCACACAGGACACGACATATCGACTGCTATAGAAGTACTTCGACGTGACATCCTTCTCCCCCCCACTCCGTCCCAATCCCTTCGTGAGAATCCCCCAGCTAAGAAATGCATTAAATGAAACTGCTGATTGATGTTCAGTTGATGGGACGTGTTCGCCGACTTGCTGTTCCTGTTAAGATTGCATTCCGATCCGAGAACTATCCTCGATGACAGGATGCATTCGTCGCCAGCCTCCTCCCAGGTCCGAAACCCGAGTGTCTTCCGCTTTTCCCGTCTTTCACTTAATAACGTCTTGAGCTGTGAAAACCGCCGCAGTTCCCTCATCAATCGTCGGGAAGATAAAAGGGAGACCCTGCATCACTCCCCATTAATCTTTGCAAGGGGGAAGGGGACCATCTTGGATTAAGGCGCATACAAGAGAACCTTAAGGGGAGGATGGTAAAGCTGGGGGGGGGGGAAGCGAATCACCACTCTTCGGTAAAATCGCGAGCTGGTAAAGTGAAGCAATTTATTTTCCCCCACCGTGTGTTGCTTGAAGACGCTATCGGTGAGCCGGAAGAAGGCTTTAGGGGTCACAACCCTAGAACTGCCAAGGTTCGTCTGCGACTGTTACACATCTTACACAATTAGATCGCCAGACAGGCAGGCGGGCAGAGAAGCTTTGTGATGTTACTTCGCCTTCACCGCTACCTCGCTCAGTTGTTGCTCCCTGGTGACCGGCCCGAGGGAAGGACGGGGAAGACGTTTAAGCTAAGCTTATCTGGCCACACAGCCGAATGATTGCATGTCTTGCATCTTTCCATCACTCAGTCGCCTAAGAGATTGAATGAAATGATTTTCAGAAAACAGTACTTTTTTTCCCAACTCCCCTCTCCCCCTGTTTAATATAAGGGAAGCGCGATCATTAGTGAAACAGCTGCCACCCCAATAGAAAAGCTTCTCCAAAGTAAGACAGGAATAAATTCACAAAAAGCTTCGGTTAATGCAAATTTAAAATCAATTATTGACATTCTGGTGTGCAGAGTTTTTGATGTTATCAATGAGTTCCTAGTCCAGTGACAGTCGCATAAAGAGACAGTGGATTTTTCGAATATTCTTACTGCTCAGTAGTGCGTTTAAATCAGTTGAGTTTCCAAGACGCAGTGCTACATTTCGTACCAAGGTCAAAAGGAAAGACACCGATCACGTGAGTGATGCCAATTTTGCATAAGGACGGAAGTAAAACAAAATTATATGTAAAAAGTACATATATGTCTCTCTAGTTGCCAACATTAATTTCAGATTAGATTCCTGTTTTCAATCCTATACAATTGAACTTGTGGCCTTGGCTGCCTCCATGCTCATTCTAAACAACGTCATTAAATTCTAATTTCCTCGGGACACTGAAGTCAACGAGATAAAACTAGTTGGATTACAGTACATCCTATCAAAGATCAAAAAACAACCAAAAATGTCCTTAAAAATCAACCAATCTTTGGTTGTTTTTTAAGGACCACTTCACTTCTATTCATTTCTCTTGATTGGGAATATGATCGTCTAATGAAGATGATAAAGGAGACAAACATAGAAACAAAGTTTTTCTTATAAAATATCCTTTAAATATGGCACATGAGTAACTTAGAGGGATTAGAGAGAAACAAAAGGCCAAGAAACACTCGTTATGTAGCAAGGGTATGCGTAGATATTGACAAAAAGAAATTTATAAAAATATTTATTCCAAGATTTTTCCTCACGGGTAGCACAGTGGTTATATTTGTATCACAGAGGCATGGCTGTCCCCCAATGAAGAAGATCTCGCATTCTCTCAACCCACTTGCTTCTCGGGCATTTTTTCCTCCAGGGAACAGACGACTGATGGTGGTGTAGGCATTCCCTTCAACACACAAAAATTCTCACTGACTAGCTCAGCCACTCTAAAAACAGAACTGTTTGAAGCTACAAGAGCCTCACTCAGCATCCAAGGCCACAGACTTGACGCGTGCACAGTCTACATCCCCCTCCCACAGGTAAAGAACACTTTACAAGAGAACTCCAACTGGATCATTAATCAATGCCACCCCAAAGCAGCATTATTTGTGTGTGAAGACTTTAATATTAGCTCAGTCTAACACAGTCTTCGCAGATTGTTATCTTCTAATCTGCAGTAGGTGTGACCCTCCACAATTTTTCCCCTACCAGAGGCGCTAACCTGTTAGACCTAATATTTGCAACAGACACTCTCACCGTTGACAGCCAGCCTGAAACAACCTTCATGTCAGACCATCTACCAGTAGCCCTCATTCTTCCAATCACTTCCAGGACATCCTGGCAACATCAGACACCAGTTAAGAAGACAGTGATTAGCCCTTCACTCCTCAATACAGAGAAATGCTGTTTCGCAGCATACATTTTTCCTTGAGGAGCCCTAAACCAATGTCATCCACAACTCGGGCTGCACTTTCTTACCTGCTGACTGCAGTCTATTGCTCGAAGTGCAGCGTCAAAAACAGTTTCAATCTCCTGTCGAAGCAAAGCATGATGGACCCAAGATCTCAGCCTTAAATTTCAGAATAAACATAGACTACATGCAAAATGGAAAGCAAAATCAGACCCACTAGACAGGATTTCATACTCAAGAGCCCGTGCTCAGTTCAATAGAATCAAATCTGAAGCCATTAAAGCCTACATCGACAAAAATATCAAGATCGGGAAGACACCGTTTAAGGCAAGGCATGATGAATTCCCTCAACAACTTAATTCAATCGAATGGCTAGACTACATCACAAGATTTAAGCCAAAGTTAGTGTCAGACCTTAAGAGCATTCACAACAGTTGTCAGCGAGATGTCCTCGCTTCCATCAAAATCACAAAAAGAGAGCTTATCTAGGCCGTCAGTGATATTCCACCAACGTATTGCACTGGATATGACGGGGTCCCACAATTCATTCTTAAGAGTGTTAGTGTTTTCATCATTGATGCACTCCTAGGTATCTTTAATGGAATCCTCACAACGAAAAGTTTCCCAACAGCTTGGTATTAATATATTATCCAACAAATCCCCAAAACACAAGGATCGACATAAATTTCACCATTCAGGCCAATAATGGAAGCCTCATGTCTCCTCATATAGAAAAAGTCTTGGAGAAATGCCTTCTTCCCATCCTAACCAACCAGGTTCTTCCATGTGAATCACCATTCATTCACTATGCCTGAAACGCAGGCCCACCATTACTAACCTACTGCAAACCACCAACACCATTCTGGAGCTCTACAAGATAGGGCTGAGATGGCAATTGTTTATCTGGATATCCAGTCTGCATTCGACAGCATAGACATCCAGCCCCTCCTGCAACTTTGTGAGGACGGATTCCAGATAAAAGGCAATATACTGGAATTCTTGAAGTCGCTACTTACGACCAGGGTCCTTCACTTGACTGTCAATAAAATATCTTTCACAAGGAAAGGTTGTGCAGGTGTTCCCCAGGGCGGAGTTCTTTCAGTGCTCTTCTTTACGTATGTCATCCACCCATTTCTGTTCCAGCAAACAGAATTTATTAGTTATGCAGGCGACTTGAAGCTCCTCTATCGGATCAACGGGACCGCCCGATTCTGTTTCTGAAACCATTATCAAGAGCCTTAAGAATCTGATTACATACTTGGCACAGTTTTCTCTTAAGATAAATCCAAACAAATCTGAATAAATAGTGTTTTCACTGAAATCAAACCCAACGCAACTAAACCTGGAAATCCACGGGACCCCCATCACCCCAGTCACCAAGCACAAAGATCTCGGCGTTATATTCGACCCTAAACTCAGTTTCAAACACCATGTTGCAGACATTCACAAGGTCTGCAGATCAAGATGGCTTACCAAACAACACCTCCTTAATGTCACAGAGCCTGAGTACACTCTCCAATACATATACCGGTTTCTGCAGCCAGTCATCACCTACCGTTCAGAAATCTGGGCCTCGGCAACGAAAACGACGCTAAAAACCATTGCATCCGATGAGTACTGGCTTCTTCGGTGGGTCCTCTTCAAGCATAAACTGCCACCACTCATACATACTTCAGATATCACCCAACTTCTAAATTTCAGAAAAGTCTCCAAACGGATATTCGCCCCTCGCTTGCTCGTGTCAATTAAAATGATAGCGGGTGAAGTCAATACGCCAAATTTTTTGCAGATGTGCAATTGGAGGATCCTCCTGAAACCCTTAAGAGCCCTCCCCTCTCTGCAGTCTGTGGCGTGGAGGCTCAGGATTGAGGAGAGATTCCTGCCCATGGAGATGCTGCACAACGTCCAGGAGATGGATGTGGACTACAAAAAGTTCATAGAGGACAAATCGTACAGAAGACGCATCATCAGGGAACAGCTTTCGTCTTCAGCCACTATTCATGTTCTTTCATTTCCCATGTTAATATCAATATCAATATTAATAATAATTAATAATTGCCATCTTCCCCGTACAATGTGTTAAAATATCCGGATTCGAATCTCGTCAATGATACGAGGAATTTTATGGACTTTTTTCACAACGTGGTTGAGTTAGTCAGTCTTAGTCGACAGATGCATGTCTTTTTCTCCTAGAAACTCCGGTTTTTCGTGTCCTCGTTGGGAACCACAGTTGATAGACTCTCCGTCCTCCCTATATCGAGTGGAAAAGGTCCGATTTCAAATACCCGCAGTGATGCCAGTAATTTTTATGGGTCTTTTTCACAACTTGGCTGAAATAGCCGACCTCAGGAGAGGGTAGAATGGTTTTTTCCTCCAGGAAACTCCCGTTTTTCATCCAGTAAACAGCAAATCAGCCACAAAGCACAAGGGATTTACAGACGTATTATAAACGGTGCAATATGGCAAAGTTGCTGACGCGCTTAAAACCCCACAACAACCGACCAACCAATCGGGTTTTTCATCCGGCACGCTAAAAGTTTGACCATGGAATACACGCAATTTACAGACACCGTATTTATGCCTCATAGCTTCAGTTGCTTTGGCGGTTAACACACACACAAATGTAATTCCAAATTTCACGAGGAAGGGAGGATATTAAATTAATATTAGACGAATGCAGTCATTCTTTTGATGTTGCTAACCTGAGAAATGAAGAAAACAAAAATTAAAAAAATTAGGATAAACCCTTCCACTTCCGGCGATATTTTTCTGCATACGACCCTGTTATGTTGTTCTGACTCACCGTCCTCTGGTGATCTGTTCAGATTTTCATCACTTGAAAATCAGAATTAGAGAGATAAAGTGATAAAATAAAGTCGTAGCGAGTTTTCTAATTACTTCTCACTGATTTCTCTATTAGCATTTTAATCACTCTCTGTCTCTACCCCTTGACAACCCCTCCCCCACCTAATTCCACTTCTCCCGAGCATCTTGTAGAGTACAAACTTTCAGGCGCACGGTAAACTTATACACCCACCATTTTCGCATTAGCAGTGCCAGGGAAGGCGATGTTTACCGAACTGATGGTGGAAATAAGATTCCAGTTGCCTCAAGGACTGCTCTCCATCCTTTGACCAACCCGATGTAAATAACTCGACAGCATTCACTAATTACGTGCATCTGCTTGTGGGATTAATTGGAAACCGGATGTCACATTTTGCAATTATGTGCTGAGGTCGCAGGTAATGAAGTCACCCTGAATTAACGAGGGATCGTACCGAGGGAGGACACACTTTAACGGATATTTGTGTGGCGTGATTCGGATTCATTCACCGTTATATTAAGTGTCAACTCTCTTCCGCTTAAGAAGCAGAAAAAGAAAGACCAATAGCTCGCTCTTCCAATAGAAGATTGGTTTTGAAGGAAGTTCAACTTTCACGTTGCAGTCAGCCGCAGGGGCAAAAATAGCAATAAGCTTAATGCTCACAGAAGAACAAACTTTTCCTTTTTTATAACGAATTTTCCTGGTATTGCACTACTTTAAAACAAGGAGGACTCGTAGTTAGTTTTTCTGACCATTGTATTATTTAAGCAGCTTAAATCCTGCTGCCGAAAAAAATAAATGAGATGACAGTCAATTAAACTTCTTACAACTCTCTTGAGACCATAGCCCTCGTGGGTAGCACAGTTGGTACGATCGCAGTCCTCCCCACACGGGGTTGAAGAGACCCGAGTTCGAATCCCGTCGATGAGGTGAGGAATTTTTATGGGCATTTTTCACAACGTGGCCGAGTTGTTCGTTCTCAGGCGAGGGTAGATGGTTTTTTATCCTGGAAACCTCAGAACACACGCAATTCACAGGTAGTACATGGCCTTAGCTGCCGATGCTCCCAAAATCCAACTACAACCAACCAACCAAGACCATATAACTATATTATAACTTTAAAGCCCTGATATGGCATGACAGCTCACATTGAAAAACTTCTATGCAATTGCTTTGTCTGAGTAATGCCTAAAGAAACCATCTGCTCTCTGATGAGGGACCAGTGAGCCCTAAAACAGGCTGTCAAAGCAGTGCCTCACCTTAAAAGAAAAAGCAGTATGTGTACCCTATACACACGAACGATGTTTTATTTTTTATGAAAACATCTTTAACGAAAATAAAACTGGTTAAATTTTTAAAATCGAACAGCTAGAACCGAAGTTATGAACGATGTAACCTTATATGCCTACGCCCGCTACGTACTCTATCGAATCAACGTTAGTTACTGAGTTAGCGTGATTAGTACCATTTAGGAAGTGATGCCATTTGCATCATTTCCGTTTCGCATTTTCGTTACCAATCGGTCTTTCTTCAGTCCAACTCGTTGCAAAGGTAAAAATTTTAAGACCATTGTATTATCTATGCAGTTTAAATACTACTAATGGCGAAAACGCATAAAAGGAAAAGATTGTCCTGAAAACTTCTGATTAGAGTGAATCAAAACAAAATGAACCAAGCTTCCCTTCCAGCAGAAAAAAACGTCAATAGTATCAGTTCCATTGTCCCTTTCTAGACAGACATTGTCACGTAGCACTCACATATATAAATAGAGGAGGAAGATTTTCCTTTCTGTCTGCATATAATAACGTTGAGTATTAAGTTTCAAAATTCACAGAATGAAATGGTTTCTTCAAGAATTCTGCGAACGCATTTCGCATCAATGAGATCAGAGTTCTCTGAAGACGTTGTCTTTGTGCGAAGGTCATTACGTACAGGCACGTGACCCAACTATATTCCTCCGGTCCTCTTTGCCGCAGCATTGACGTTATTACGTTTCCTTTGAAAGCGACCAAATAAATCCCTCACCAGAGGGGGAACCCATCCCTCTACCAGCCGAGTTTTATGCCGAACAAATTCTCTTCCTGCTCGTGCTCCAATCTCGGATGCCGCGCACACATAACAACACCGGTAACCATGGCACCGACGTCGGTTAATCCAAGATGGCCAAAATATTAAGTGCCGTTGGTAGAGCCTCGTGCAGTTGGTTCTTCAACCCCCCTCTCGGTTTACTGGTGTCACGCCGAGTAACCATTCCAGTGACGAATGAGTGCACGTGGGATGTCGCTATCCCTAATGACGTTGTCAGTGTAATGTGCGGCTTCTCCGCCACACATACATCGTAATATGGGGGACGTGATTAATTACCACCCCCGAGGAAAGGGGGAAGCTCGAGTACGTGGCACGTGACAACACGTGTCAGATATATGGAACGCCTGACTCTAATCCAACCTCGATGACATCGTGCCTTATGAGATCGCCGACACTCTGTCGGCTGTGGCGTGACATTCCTTACAGTTTCTTATTAACATCTTACGGCGTACCTGGGGGGGGCCCTAATTCGGTGGTACGTGCACACTAGATTACGGACGTCCTTGCATTATGTAGCAGTTAACGAACCCGTATTTGTACACGTACAGCGACTCAGAGGTCTCTATTCGCCATCTTCTGAAAGGAATCCCTGCAAGGATTTATCTGCTTGGCATTCTTTTACCAGTTTTTTCTTTCTTTTTTTTTTTTAAATCAGCGTTGCCACTTCGGGGATTACTTTCCCCGGGGAAATATTGTTTCCTGTTGCGTCCTGCGGAGAAAATGCACGAAATAGTATTGGTCTGGGAACGCCACTTTTCCCATAGCATCGCTATTTCGTCAATTTTCTTCGGTTCCCAGGTAGTTGGAATTCGAAGAAGCGATCTCAATTCGCAGAAATGATCTTAATTAAAGGTAGACAGACATTGGACACAACGGTAGATGTAAAATACACTATTTATTGGGACGAAATGGTTCTGAAGATTCCAGACGTTTCAGACAACGTATTAGGACCACGAGCCTGTTAGTTGGATAATGATGGCATTCTCTTTAATGATGCGAGTGGCGCTGGCTCAAGGCAAATTGCTGTTCGTTCTTAACTGACTTCATAATCAGTTCACACACGCTTCAGAATAATATGGACCATTATCAATTTCTTAGAGTGCTTCCTTAATAACTATACTTAAGGGAAGCCTCAAATGGCACCGTGTTCAGATTTGGGACCGGCGTACAATCTCTCTTGGGAAAGCAACTTAACCCGGCTGATTGTTCTTGTCCGTTTTCAGCTTGGAAAATGAGCAGCAAACTTCGTTCTTTTATTTAAGTATCTCGCAGGAGATAGACGTAAAGAATTCTTTTGTTTGTTAATAAAAGCTTGCTACAATTTTAAGTTTTCAGCAAGTGGATTCTTTCCTACCAATAAACGAAGAAACATTGAGATAAATGCAAATCAATGTGCAGAAAAGGGCTATAAAGTCGCATTTAATTCAGTATAACGACAATTGGGAATCGTTAGGATTTCGTGGACTTCCAATGAGGTATGACTGTTGGCGCGAGCTTAAAGGGTGTTATTAGAGCAGAGAAGAATATTGAGTTTGTCCTGTGTCCAAACATGAGTGCCATTCGAGATTTTAGGAATGGAAAAACGTCCGGAAAACATACACAAACAGAATCAAATGCAATCGAAAATGTAAGGTGATCGTGCGATTGTTAACGTTTGGAGAGGATTATAAAGTGCAATCGTTGTAGTACAACGGAATAATTAACCTTAATAGATATAAAGATTAAAGATATTATTATTATGACTTTTTTCCTTATGGGAATTTTTCTACAAAATACAAAGTATTGTCTATAAGGGACATTCCACCCTGTGACGGGTACTGGTACCAAGTGCATGGTTGGTTGGATGTATCCTGTTACTATTATTATTGTTATTATTACTGTTGGTCGAGGAACTATCTGACTGTCATTCAGATGTTCATGATCGCGGCTTTCCGGAGTTTCATGAAAGTGTTTCTGAAAGGCCTATTGCTGGTGGCTTCTTATGGAAGCTCTTTGGCACCATGTCAGTGGTTGACATGGAGATCAGGTTGGCATTACTCGTTCCATATGCCACATTTCTTTGACTTGCTGTCTTAGGCCTGTGTACTTCTTGATCTTTTCCTCGTAGGTTTTCTGAGGTTGCTGGCGTTGGGCACCGCTGTGTTGATCAGATAGGCAGAAATTTCCTTCTTGTTGATGAGAGTTATAGTAAGCGTAAACAGAAAATGTTTGGTCTGTTATCTTGTTCGTTATTATGGCGCCCGCCCCCAGTATAGTTTGTGAGTAGGGATCTCTAGTATGGCCTGTGGTTCATGCTTGTAATACGGTACACTTTCTTTGATCAACTGGTATTTTTGCGCCTGCTTCTGATGTATTATCCTGGCGACCTGGTTGTGTCTATGAGTGTACTTCATCTGGACGTACACCCACAGACACAACCATAGATACAGCCCTGCGTTGATGTGCTGGATTGTTTCTGGGACCAGGTGGCATTGTTGATGACTTGATCTTTATTAGTACGTTTCTGCCATCGTTTTTTTCCAACTCGTATATACACTGTGGCAAAAGGATGGATTCTGCTGTTAAAGTGAACCTCCCATTGTCTTTTTCAGCTCCTCATTGCTAAAAAAGTGTTTCCCACAAAAATATCTTTTTGATGTCCAAATAGAAAAAAAATTAGAAGGAGCCAAGTCTGACCTAAAGCAGGAAGAGGGAAACTGTCCACCCTAGGTCTGCAATTTCAGTCTGGGGCAATTTCGGCGTGTGGCCTGGCATTATTATGGTGAATGATTTCATGTCCTGTTAGAGCCTTCCTTTTTTTATTTTATAGTCCTATTAAGCTTATTAAGTCTTTGGCAACATCTTTCCCATATTTCTAGTCTGAATTCTCTAAAACCACAACTAATCCTATTTATCTTTTTTTGTTTGTTTGTTTTCTTTTTTAAGGGGCTTCTCCAATTAGTGTGTGAGTGTTACAGCTTGAAATCACAACGGAAAAAAAAGCCCATTCCATTAACCATTTCATTTCATTCTTCTGGAATCAGTGCGTGTTATTACTAATCCCTCCTGTTGATCTACTCGCAGTATGACATGGAAAAATACAATGATCTTAAGGCTTGGATTTCATTGAATGAAATTTAATTATCTACACCAATGGGGACTGATGCTAATTATATCCTCATCATTATTTCATTAATATTGATTACTTTAATGCTCATTCTCTGGAACAGACCTCGTAATCTGTCCGCTTAATAACTAAGACTTCATTGATCTTATACCCTCCTGTTTATTGATTAACTGCGCAATATCATTTCTGTACCTACTCGCTCTACTTCTTCTTGTAACACGTTTCTTTGATATACAGAAGGAAAAAGAAATAACAGAAATACGGTTGAATTCCAGACAGATCCATAATGATCGAAACTTGCTTTAAATAACTTTTTTTAACGTGCGAAACAGATGACCTTTGGACACGAAATACTGTACGATCATGGTTGTCCAATAGAAACAAACCGTGGAGCGAAAGAAAAATGGAAAAAATTGTTTACGATACGGTGATTATACGTATTACGCAATTTTGTCCGAACCTTTGGTTTATTTAAATCATGGCGAAGCAGTCAGCGTTCCATGTAATTACACTCTAACAGTCCCAGATAAATCGAAGGTCAACTGATAGGTCAGTGCGAAGAGTTCTTTAAATGTATAGTACCAAAGCACGCTTCACGTGGCAGATGCACTTTCTGACAGCGAAGGTTCAGATTTTTTTCCCATATTGTGATTGATAGACATTGATGAGGGCGGCCTAGTAAACCATGAGGATCATCAAAGAGCTCTAAGAACGGAATATAAAAGACATAGGTAAAAAATTCTATTTTTTATTATTTTTTTTCCAATGTATTCACCCTGGAGTTCAATACACACTTATCGTATTTAATCTGAAAAGGACTTAATCTTTCAAACAAATCTTGAGGTTGGGTATCAAACCACGCTTCCATAACTGCTTTTAGCTCTTCACCATTTTCAAGTAATAGTGACAGTCACTTGTGACCAGATCTGTACTGTACGGGATTGGTTTAATTGTTCAAGTCCACATTCATGAATTTGAAATTGTGCAACCTATGATTTTGTATGAATTCATGGTCACGAAGAAGAAAAACCCGAAGACCCAACTTTCCGAGCCTTTTGTTCCGAATTGCAGATTTTAATTTTGGCATAAGGTTGTCATAACATTCCTCTGTTAATATGGTATTAGGCGCAAGGTATCCAATTAGCAACAATCCTTCTGTGTCCAGAAAACCGAAGCTAAAATTTTTCCAATTGGGTTCGAAACCTTTTCAGGGTTGGAGATCGGTTGTGTTTCCACTTCATGCTTTATAATTTAGATTCGGGACCATAAAAATGTAGCAAATTTTCATCACCAGTCACCAAACGGGATAAAAATCTATCTGCATTAGCAAGGATTAATTTTGAATTGTCCGTGAATAGAAAGGATCCTGGGACCACATCTCGCATAAACTTTGGACATTCTCGAATGTTCGTCTATTATTGTTAAAATGCTTCCATGGGAAATGTCAAGTTTTCAAGTTCCGAACACTTTAATTTCTTCTGTTTTCTAAAATTTCTTTTCTCAACGATGGCAACTGTTTAAAAAATTGATTGCTTCAGATGGCTGATCAGATCTTGGATAATCCTCAACTGATTCCCGTTCTCTTTTGAATTCTACTCACTCCCAAACGCTCTAGTCAGTTTTTCATGGATTTTTTTATTGTCTCAGGCGAGAGTGGCATGGTTTTTTCTTCCGGAAACTTTCGGGTTTTTCGTCCAGCAGTAGAAAATCGACCACATAACGTACGCAATTTACAGACAGTATATGGTCTTAGTCGCTGAAGATCCTAAAACCTCACTACAGCAATATAGATTTCTTTAACATTTCTGCACTCTTTGATCAAAAGTACTTAGACCTCTTTGACGACTCCTCGTAGTTCTACCTTTGCTTATATGCTTTTCTTCTTATATCTATTACAAAACCACAAAATAAACAAACTGTATTTAGAGAAATTAACCCCCAAATATGTTGTTGTAGTAGGATTTTAGGAGCATCAGCAACTAAGGCCATATTGCTCAGTATATACTGTCTGTAAATTGCGTGTGTTCTGTAGATGGATGGATGGATTTAAAATTCTTTTTCTGGCGCATTAGCAGCAGTGGCTATTATGTGCAAAGGCAAAGATTGTGTGTTCTGTGGTAGATTTTCTGTTTTATGGAAGGAAAAACCACGCTACCATCACCTGAGACCGAATAACTCAGCCACGTTGGAAAAAGACCCATAAAAATTCCTTCAGCCATCGATGGGACTCGAACTCAGGTCTTTTCCACCCGGTGTGGGGAAGACGCTGATCTTACCCAATGTACTACCCATGAGAGCACCCCTAAATAAATGAAATAATATGTTTTATATTATTTCATAGCAATGTGAGGCCCGGCCAAACGTTACAATAAATTTAATTTTCAGATGACGACCCCTTCGCCAGCTTCACAATCTTCGACCTGATAGATGAAGGGGTTAGTATGAAAGGAAAACTAGGCATTTATATCTACACCACTGTTTTATAAAAGAAACAGTAATTTCCCCTAATATTTATTAGTTGAGACAGAAACATCTCCTCTGACACTTATTAGCAATCATCTTTCTCAGCCAGTTAAAAGGCTGACACAGATTGGTTAGGAGAAGAACAGAGCAATATCTGTACCGGAAACAATTGTGATTGATGATGGAGAGAGAGAGAGAGAGAGGAGGATTTTCTTAACCCCCACCTTCCCCAATGCGGAATTAAAGATTTATTTGGAGTCTGAATTAATGTCACAAAAGAGATATCGTAAAAGCTTCTTAAAATACTAAAAGACATTTCCACAACAGTTAAAATGGTGTCATGTTTTATTAGAGATGGTAACCAGCACTGTAACTCGGGGCGAGCATGCTCAGAAGGTTCCTCGGTAGCTAAGACTTCACACGTACAGTATGGTAGCGTTGTGAAAGGATATGGATTGGACTTCGAGTGCGAAGAGGTAACTGGCACTAGTCCAACAATACTGAGATAGTTAAATCGGGGGGAAGGAAACAGGATGTGGGAGAAAGAAGGCCAACGAGACAAAGGAACGAATGTCGTAGGTCGACTGCCATAAAACTCGAAACTTCCGAGCTACAGTAAGTCATTTGTTGGACACAAACGACTTATTCATGAGGGCTGCCAGTCGAGTTGTTAAGTAGCAAGAAAGGGTCGTTGGGGGTGAACCCAATGGATGTTCACTTTATTTACTGTTAATTGGCCATTTCTTGAGGTGGGTGATGCAACTGTAGTGTGTCGAAGAAGCCCTTCTTTTTGGCAGGGACACAATGGACGTATTGTCGTTCGTTGCTTTCGTCCCGTAAACAGAGATCGGAGAAAGAAGAGAATTCCTCCGTCTGCGTGGATCCCTTCTGAGGACATTTTTGATGACAGCTACTTCCTCCGTTTTTGCCACTTTCCTCCAAGAGGTGCTCGTCCTTCCTTGGTAGCTGCAATACGTGTCGGTGACACTTGAACAGTAAACATCGGTGTTGATGGCCCTTCATGTGCGCCGGAAATTCAGCAGACCGAAATAGAGAGATCTCTGCAGTATGGGCGAAGTGATAATGGCGTTATCGGGTAGTTCGCAAGTTGCCACATAAATTAGAGAGTTGTTGGGTTTTATGAGCATTAGCGAATAAGGCCATATTGCTCCGTGTATGTTTTCTGTAAATTAGGTGTGTTCTATGGTTGATTTTCTGTTTTCGAGACAAAAAATTTAAATATCTAGGAAGCAAATTATGCTACCCTTGCCTGAGACCGAATAACTCGGCCACATTGTGAAAAAGGCCCATAAAAATTCCTTCCATCATCGATGGGATTCGAACTCGCGTCTTTTCCACCCAGTGTGGGGAGTACTGCGATCCTACGAACTGTGCTACCCACGAGGGCTAAGTTAGAGGGAGTTGAGGGGGCATCTAGCTGGAATCTGTAGCAAAACTTGTAATGGAGAATGAGTTATTTCAGTTGCTTGTTTTCCCCTGTTTTCGATGGATCTGTTTCTCGTGTCACTTGCTTTTTTATTCTTTCTTTCTTTTCTGTATCTCCTTTTAATTTTCTTTCTCCTTCTCTCTCTCCCTTTCTTTCTTTGTCCTTCTCTCTCCCTCTTTACTTTCCATCGACATCTTTTGTTCTTCCTATCTCTATTTTTATCTCCGATCCACACCCGCTCCGCACTTCTGAAACGGCGCTTTACTGCCGTTTCAGAAGTGCTGTTATCGCGAATGTCAAAGGTGAACACTGTTACCGTAAACCTATGCTACACGGCGGAGGTAGGGTGGATGGGGGATATGACAGCGCGACAGGCGGACGTATATGCCCTATAAATAACATCGCCGTTGGACACGCTATGTTGGGAATCTTGGAGCAATGTCTGGTCCCAGGCACCTGGCTGTCTGCCCTTCCCTTGCCGTAAGTAGAGGGGCAGACGTAGTCATATTTTATAGTCTCGTGATTATGGGTTCCGTAGCATCACGAACGAGCCATGTCAAGGAAGTCGACGCTACCAGGAACTTCAGCACCCCCGCCATTATATTTGACCTCAATGATGACGATGCTCGTGGAAGGTAAACGGTGGACAGCGATGACCTGGCCGTGCTTGTTGTTGGAAATTTGTTTCTTCCGATGAAGTCTGTTAGAATACCCTGCAGCATGTGACAAACAGTCATCATCAATCTGTCGTTAAGCTTCAGTGAGTCCGTGTCTGAACCCGTGTATTCTTCAAACAGTATCTGTTTGATGAACTACTTTAGGAAGAGAGGGGTTCAGTTATTCTTTCTGCTTTTCTTTTTTAAATTTTCAGATTTTGGCTCGTTTTATATCGAGTCGACAGATGGCGTTTTAATACCAGCTATTTTAAGTCAGTGCTTTTGTTAGCTGGAGTTGAAATAACCACCCCTTTCTTCCAAACCAGTCTACCCGCTATCAATTAATCAACATCAGTTTACAGTTTAGTTGAGCTCACTGAACTCTTTTTTTATCTTCTTAATTTCTCCTACTTTCTATTCTGTAGAACAACTTTCCTTTGTTTGTGTTCATTTCGCCCAAGGAGTACGACAATTCTGTACCTTGATCGTTAAGCTACGGTTCGTCGCACAACAGCCCGCTTGTACTAAGACTCCTTGAGTACTAAGTCCTAATTTCTATATGAAAAAAAAATGTTTCAAATTCTGGGTCATACTCAGAAGGATTCATACGAGCTAAGTTATTGCTAAAAGAAATTGCAGTATATTCTACAAGAATGGGTTAAAAAAGTTCCAAGGACAACGGGTTGGTTCCATATTGCGCTACCAAGTAACAATTCTTCGAAAAGAAGTATGTTGTTCCTTATTAGAAAAGCAAATTCTTAGATTACTTGTAAACAACTCTTAGGACTTAAACCGGTTAAAATACTAGACGTCGCGTTAGCATCGGTGTAATGTGTGGCTAATCAAAACCTATAAGTTATATGGAGTCAGATCACAACCCCCAGTATCCTCTGTTTACAAATGGAAGTGACCATTGCCTCCAGTAAAGAGAAAGCCACAATCAACACGATTACAGTGCTAAGTCTTGACTAACAAAGCGTATTTATGCAGCTCAGACATTACCATGGGGTGTTTTAGAAGACTGCACCCCGAACCTGGAAGTGCTAAAAAGATGGATAACCTCTCTCTCTGCTGAAAAGAAAACTGATCATCCGAGATTATTAGGCTGGTGGAACCTAAAACTCTTTGAAAGTTTTTACGTTATGCAGGAGCTGCGCAAGAAGTGGGAAAACTACGGATTACTCTCGGACAGAATCGCAATCTTTCTAGTCAGGACACTCTATTATGATTTATTAAAAATCCTCCCCCGGAGGTCATCATAAATCAACTTAAGTAATCAACTTACTCAACCTGAGCAGTTAGTTACCATATATCTAGATTTTCTGCTCAACCAGAGTCCACCAATGGAATTTCCACTCAATCCTATTTAAGTGGACCCGATTTATTCAGTTAACTTCACCAAAGATCACTTAATCTGCTGAACAATCAAGGCCACATCAGGTGCTGAGAGGATTCCTCACTTTATGCTGAACTCAATACAACACATTTATTGCTAATCCAGTCTTGCTGCTGTTTAACAAGATCCCTTATCAAAATTTACCCCTCATATGTCTGTTTGGTAAGAACCCTTCATAAAACTCTTCCTGCTTCTCAACCACTTCCACCAAATTTCATCTGCACACACTGAACCTCTTTGAGAACCCTCTTCCGAGAACACCAACTACTCAATAATGCCAACAGCTTCCAGTTTAGTCTGGTAGTGGTGGTCGATCTTAGTTTTCCTAAGATCGACCACCACTACCAGGCGAATAAATTTCTCCCCTGTCAAGCTGTCTCTCCAGCTGAGCAAAGAGTCCCCCCCCCCCAAAAAAAAAACCTAACATTATAAAGAAACAGAAGGCCCACTGTCTTGCTACCAGTGCAAGGAAACTGCCACCAAACTTACTTTTCTTTTTTCCATGTCCGGATCAGATTCATAAGACGTTCGATTCTCTAGTAGTGAATTCCTCGCAGTGGCAATCCCTTTTGGGAACAGGTGGTCAGGACAAAAGGGGGGAAAAAACCGTTGATTTATATACGTATCTGTCCTTTCAGCGTAGTGCCCTTGTCACTGCGAACTAATTTACTAGTTTATGTCACCGTGGTCTGCTACAAACGAGACATGTCACACTTTGCGGACTTCTCTAATGAGCTAGTAGAGGAGCTGCAACGGACAACCACCCCCTCTGATTTTGTTTTCTGCCGATTGCTCTGTAGAGAACAAACGGTCCATTGTACGGGTGCTCCACTAAACCAGGGTCAGGGCTAATAACTCTATATATAACCTTTATGTCCAGTTTAATTATGCGATACGCCGCCGAAAAAGGCATAAACACCCCCTCCTTCCACTCATGCACAGTGTGAAATTCATAGAGATAACATTGCTATGATGTCACAAACTTATTCTGATGCTGTACACATTGAAACAGAGCATGCTCAGAACTTTCGAAGTTATTCTACAAATGTGCCAAAATATTAGGAACACAAGAAATTTCCCTGGGGTGAACGCTTTGCATTTTTTTCCCTTAGAAATAAAGTACATCACCCGATGTTTACAGTAGATGCAGTTAACAGACTCGTTTTTTTTTAGCGAATGGCTGAAGTTTGAAATTTATTATTATTGTTATCAAAATCAATTTATTTACCACAAGAAACCTTGGGTCACCCCGGGAGGGCAATGTGCCAGAAGGGTGTGAATATTTACAGACTGAAGTGCGAGGAACACATCTACAATGTATAAGAGTACGTATGTGCTCGACCTGGGGAATTTACAGGATTCAACTTACAAAATGCACGAAAACAAAAACGGTCTTTTGTCATGTACAGATAGGCAAGTAAAGGAAGAAAAATGCAGTAGTCCAGGAGTGGGTGAACATCGTAGATTCATTATCTGGTAACAGTTCTTAAGGATTTAGTTCCTGTACAGCTTGTCTTCTGAGAACTTATCAGGGTGGATGCTGTGAGGTTATATGAAATTATTGTAAGATTAGGGCAATGAATTTTTACTGTATTATGACTCAAATGAGGATATCTCTTCTGTGGTTTTAATCTATCGACTACTGCCACTTCAGTTATTCCAACCTCCACCAATATGGCAATTGAGGCACAGCGTATTGCCTTTCAGCTGGTTAGTCCCAGCTGGTTAGTTTCCGGATTTAGGGTCCAAGAGGACCCTAAATCCGGAAAACTCGAGGACAGAGCACATTCCGAATTTTTTGTTGATCTCGAAAAGGCTTTTGACAGAGTGAATTGGGTTAAACTGATGGAAATCCTTGGAAGGATTGGCCTAGATAAATAAGACTTGAAACCAATTTGGGAACTTTACATGGGATAGACAGGTGTGGTTAGGATTGATGGAGAGGAATCATAAGAAGTAGACGTTGGTAGGAGTGCAAAAGGTTCCATGTCTCCTTTATTATTTAATATATATGCAGAAGCACTGATGAAAGAGTGCAAAGAAGAGCCGAAAGGAGGTGTAAAAATAGGAGGGGAGAAGATAAAGATAATAAGATTTACAGACGACAAGGTTGATAAGGATGAGGAGGAATTACAGAGCTCCTTGGATATCCTGAACAGCAAAGTAAAGGAGTACAATATGAAGATTAACAGCAAGAAAACCAAGGTAATGTTAATTTCAAAGTGGCCAGGAAGAAGAATCAATGTAACATTACATGGAATAAGATTGGAACAGGTGGACAGATACAGGTACTTGGGAAGAATAATGATAGAAAATGGGAAAAGCATGGAGGAAATAAAAACAAGAATTGCAATGGGCAAAAAGGCATTTAGTAATAGAAAAGAACTATTGAGAAGAAATTTCAAGAAGGAATTAAGAAAGCAAATGGTGAAATCATTAACATGGACCGTTGTACTATATGGCTCAGAGACATGGGCATTGAGAAAAGAGGAGATCAGACGGCTAGAAGCTTTTGAAATGTGGGTGTGGAGAAGAGAGAGAGAGAACGTTAGTAAAAGAACTAAGAAGAATACAAAAGAACTTTATAGGACATGTTTTGAGAAAAGAAAGCATGTTGAGGAAAGTGAGTGAGTGAGGGGAAGATGTGTGGGAAGAGAGCTGTTGGGAGAAAGAGAATCGGATTGATAGATTGGATGGGAAGAGGAAATTATGTAGGAATTAAAAGGAAAGCACAAGATAGAGAAGCAATGGAGCGCTGAATCTGCCTGAGGACAGAGAACTTGAAGAAAAAGAAGCTTAAATACTACAATAGCTCTGATCCCTATAGAACTAGATTGGTCCGGGGGGAGGGACGGACTTGCTTAAGAAATGAAAGGTCGTGGGTTCGAAAGATGCTTCCGCTATGGGTGTTGCAATTGTCCAATATTTAATCTCAACTATAAATAGTGCGATGTGATTTAAAATTAAAAAGAAAATACTGTTTTCACTCCTGGACGATCATGAACCATAAAATATCTACATTATTTAATTCAAATTTATTTAATCTAAATCATTATTAAATCTAAACAAACATTTTTCGCCCAGGAAACCGGAAAACTGACCAAAGAATACGTGCTATTTAAAGGCGCAATTCACTGATGCCTCAGAGCCTTAGTTACTTTGCCTTAACGTACCCACATCGTTACCATCTTCTAACATACGCCACAAGAATCAGTCCGAATTAAAAAAAAAAAATAGCGCAAAAAATAAATAAATAAAATAGTACGGTTTCATTTTATTTTCAAATTGTAGAGCATAAGATGCTGTCTTACAATAAACCTTTATATTTTGTTTCTTAAAAATATACTCTTATAATAGGCCTTTGGAGAAAACGCAGTTGTAAGCACTTTTTTCAGCATTTGAAATGTTCCATTCGGGCAACCGTTATTACAACGCACGCATCCCTTGTGCCTGCGTTCCAACACACTCACGCGAATAAAATTTTATCATATTGTACCAGACAAAGAGGAAGCGGACAGAGTGAGGGGCGGGCTGCATTCAGCGCGAATTTACACAACCGCCACGCAGGAAGATAATATGAAACAGCAGACAATCCCTTCATAAGCGTGCGCAGATTTCATGTACTCTTCATAAAGATTTGACGCTGGAAACTCTTAAAATTGGATTCTAACGAAGATACCCACCCGACTGGCAAAGACACTCGATATTATTATATACATTCTTAAAAACAAAAAGAGATTTTGTTTATTTTAAATCCGTGGAGATTTTCTGTTATACCCGGATCTTAAAATACACCTCGGCACACGATATCCCCAAATTCCAGGTGTTCTGACACGCGTGGTCACTTCCGTTAATAGCACCTCTGTGCACCCCATAAACAAAAGCGGTTTCCGGGATTTTGTTTGTGTGTAGTAACGGTGCACGTGCTCTTAACCGAGTACACTATTATCGGACTAAGGGGGTGATTACGAGATCAAATATCTGGAAAGCATCCATTTTGGTATCCCTCCAGTTGTGTTCTTATCTTTCAAAAAGGCAACGAAGCGGATGAATATATATCCGAATATTTGCACCTTGAAGGTGTCCCTCGTTGATACTTCGATGGGCTTTTTAATAACGTGGCCATTGCTTATCTCTTCTACAGTAATTTGCTGGAGACTCCCCCTTCAGGAATGCCCTCACTTTCATCTGTATTTAATGGATTCCCTCCTGTCGTTTAACCTCCCATAAATATTCCTCTGGTCGTTATGCTACTAATTATACAAAATGGTTTGTTCTTCGTAGATGATGGATCGCACTTCTTTGATTCAATTGTATGGATCCCGCATGTCTCATTTACGTTCTCTGGATGGGCCGGATATTTTGAAAGTTGTACGGGGCAGATGGGAGGGTGGAGATGGGTTTTACCTCATCCGCCCATTACTGTTTGTATACAAAAGATGCTGTGGGCTGCGGGAACAAAATGGTTTGGAAACGACAGAAGAATCTTCGGTGCTGCTGATTACAAAATGAGCAGATGGTAGGCAGCAGCAGCAGCAGGAGCAACAACAGAGAAAGAAAAGAAAACAAAGGGCTAAGCATTTTCATTCACGGCCATTTGTATTCCAGGACACGTTCCTCCCAAACTGAATATTAAATCCACTATGTAGATCCAAAATGGCGGATTTAAGACCATTATCATGGTAACTTATCACACAATATTGGGAAATATTTTAACTTTAAACTATATCCAGCTGAAAGCAACATTTTGTGTGTTCGATGAGTTTCACTAACTCAATTTGTTATCTTCAAGAGCTGTGCAGTAATTCGGATTAATGTGCAGAGGGATAATCCAAATTGATGGAAAGTCCAAATTATAGAATAAAATTGAAGAACTACAATTTAAAACCAAGTGTTGGGAAAGAATAGCAATACATTTCAAGCTATTTACAGCCATACAACGTGTACAGCTCAATGTCAATCCGTGATTCGTGGGTTGTGGTACTGTTTTAACAATAATTCCTCTTCTACTCCACCCAATAAATGCAGCAACTTTAAACTTAAAATAGTACTTAATTAAATATTCTGTTTTTTTTTTAACAAGGAACTATTTAAATGCCTCTTCGACAACATGTTTTTGAAATCATCTTTGATGGAAAATTAGTGTCGAATGTAAACAGAAGATTTTGATAAACCATACTGGTGGGCCGAATTTTAGTGAATTAAGTGTTGAATCTAGCAAATAATGTTATTTGCATCGAACATTACCTTATGGCTTTCAACATCCATATCGAGAATCTCCATCGCAGTGTTTTCGTAAAACTTCAAAGGAGTCCTCCACTCCTTAGCGTGGGATGTCTATTTGTTCGCATTCGTGTTTCTGTTGTGTTTATTTACCCCACACTCGACAGGTGTTGGGCTCAGCAGTGTTATCATTACATTTCGTTCGTTTTCTGTCATAGACACGAGGAAGTGGCCCTGAGAGCAACTGCGGAGACTGTGACCATAGCAACAGACCGTGAAGGCATAAAAGATACCGCAGTTTAGGTTCTAGGGAGGGTGGAGTGAACCGTAGGCTGTGCGCCGATGGGGGAGAAGAAATAATGGATTTCCTGATTACTGACGGATTGACAACGATCTACTTCTGTCTCGGATCAAATATCTGCACGTGAAACTCTTATCCCCTCCCTCGTTCTACTCCCACCCACAGTCGCTGGCCTTAGCCCTAGAGATAATAGCAAACGATCTGTTTGCGACTGTCGGAAACGTTGTGAAGTGGGTGGAATGGACGTGTGGGGGGAAGAACGAAGAAATCGTGTGCAAAGTCGGCGGATTTGCTGACCCAAAGATAAGTCTGCGAAGGAACTTTCGCGCAGAAGGAAAAGTAGTTTTGGTTGTAAGATGCATAGCGCAGCTTAGCCTTGCAGTGAATAGCTTAGTCTTGTTACAGGCTCTTGTGATGCCTGGTTGCTGTTGTGGCTTATTTACACAAGCAGGAGGAAAGCAGAAGGACTCTCGCTAGCATTTTCTACTCGAAGAGCGCTTTAAGTCACATAGCGGATGTCTGTCTGTACTTGACACGGTCGTTTGGACAAAGACGCTGCGTTCTGACGACTCGACACCGAATTCGATGGCACGAAATGAACAGTGAGATATTAATCCTCGAAGCCGTGTAATTTATATTCTTCTTTTCAAACTCGCTAATCAAAAGTGATCATTCCACAGAACATCAAGTAACAAAGAGCTAACAGTCCATTTAGCTTCCGTTGGTGGTCTGTTAATTGCAATTTGCCAAACCCCATTAAAATATCGAAGAAAAAATAAACAAAGAAACACCAGTAATAATAATAATTTTTATGATTTTTTTTTTTTTGGAATTTAAGGTCATTGTTTCCCCAGATACTCGTGTGGTGTCTGTCATACGCAACTGAACGTCTGTATTTTTGTCAGCTGTTCGCTTTTAGCTGGCGAAATGCAAGCTGTATGGAAAGTTTAGACACTTGTCGCTGGCGTCTCATTGACGCCACTGGGAATGGGAGTTTCTTTGAAGAGAGGTAGACGCTTTTGCTCACCAGGCGTCTGATAAACGCCAAACAAAAATTTAATGTCTCGTAATTTATTCTATATCGATATGAAAACAGAAAATTGTGCGTAACCAGGTAGAGAATATTGGTGGGCAAAGATACACGGGAAGATTTGATTTCATTTACAGTTTAAAAAAATAATAACAGAAAATTTTAAAAAGTGGTGTCTGTCAGACACCATGTTAGCAAGGAGACATCAAATAGGACGACTTTTCCAACACTAATTTGCATTTCCACTTAGTTCTATTGGATTATAAATATAATCATTATGCGTATAGACATAATGCATTTGCACGAATTTGAATTTATACGTTGTGGTGTTACCACATATTCATGGTTCATGACGCTCTCAGACTCTCCCCTAAAGACAGTTTTATGCGAAACTTTTTTTAACTCGGTACCTTTAATTAAAGCCTAAATGAATAGTTCCAAAGCTTCATTTGAACGAAAGGTAGTTGTGATAGAAAGATGAATTTCTTTTATTTGATACCTTGAAATCTCTATAGCAACCATGCAAAAATTTTGGTTTCGATCTCACGATTCATTTATTTTCCGTTGGCTGAAGGAAACGAAGTACCACAATGGATTAAGAGGAATACAGAACAGTGATTTGGTTCCTCTTTCTGCAAGGGAAAATACCCAAAACATCCACGAAGAAATGGTCGCTGTTGATGGAGAAGACTGTCCAGGTTACAGTGTTGTTGTTCATTGGTATAAACAATTCAAATGTGGAAGAACCTCAATGCATGATGAAGAAATCCCAGGACGCCCAGCAACTGCTGTAACAGAAGAAAGTGTTGCAAAAATTGAGACATTAATCCTGGAAGATGGCCGTATTAGCGTCAAAATCTAGCTGAAGAGCTGCAAACGAGGGTAGAGCCCGTGGAGAACATCATCCATCAACAGTTTCATATGAATAAAGTGTCTGCTCCTAGATTTCTGATTTCTTTCGCACGTTGTACACAACTGAAATATTGCAGCACCTTGCTTATTCCCTCCACCTTGCACTCTCTGATTTCTTCCTCTTCCCTGCCCTGAAATCCTTTCTTCGTGGAAAACACTTTGCTGCTGATGATAAAGGGATTTCAGCTGTAGTGGGTTGAAGGACGGTCGGAAGACTTCTACAAAACTGGCCCGCGGAAGTGTATTGAGAAGTGGAAAAAGAAATGCGTCATTTTGTCTGGTGACGATGTTGAAAAAGTGTAATAAAATATTCAATGAACCACTCCCCTCATAAAACAATTTCTATGGATTTAATAGAAGAGCCCAGGTTCGTTTTAATGCGTGTAAATCCCCTCGCTACATATTGTGTTACAGTTATCTTTTAGGGCTTTAATCTGAAACAAATTGGGCACTGAAATTGGACAAAGAGTTGGACATGTCTTTTAATGTATTACTGCGTTGCACTTTGATGAAAATGTACAAAAAACGAAGGAGTCGAGGAGGGCTATTTACAGTTTCTATTGGAAGGTAAACTATGGTCGTAATAAGACTTAATTGGCCCTCCATGCAATTGGCGCACTTCTAAGAAAGTATCGTGTTGTCGTCGACTTTTTTTCATTAGTGTCTCTAATTGACTGTCTGTCGGATAAGGTTTTGTCGGCGTTCAGCGGGGCCCGCTTTGACACGAGAACACACGGTACATCAGGAAACGCTTGCAGCTGTCTACGACATTGCACGTGATGTTCCTGGGCGGTTACAGATGTCATTCCACCAGCTGCACAGCTTTGTTGCTCGCGCAAGACAGCTGCTTTGGCCTTTCGTTCACCACGTGGCCCGAAAACTTTCTTTCTTATATAAAAAAAAGAAGAAGAAAATTGACCTGCTAAGACGGTACACGGGAGGAGAGTCATACATACCGTGAAATTGCGCTATCTGGCGGGCAATGCTTTTATTCTCACTTTCCTTCTTCTTTTGGTCTTTTTTATTTCCGCAATAATGGGACTGCGAGTCAGCATCAACTGACAATTAGAAACGGGCGGTACTTCAAAGGGTGGACCGAACACCCCCCCCCCTTTTAGAAGTTATTTTACTCAACTGGAAAATTAAAGGAATGGTTATTGAGGAATGCTCTTCAATACTGATCGATTATTTATTTAAAAACAAAAATCTTTTTTATTACTTCCTTTGGTATGATGAATCACAATTTCCGTTGGATTTTTTTTGTCAATGCCCAATTCCCGAAGTATTTCCAATCAAGTAATTCACCAACAGCTTCGAGGTAGGGAGTGTAATCGCGACGCCCCAGAATCTTAACTGCATCCATCATCAGTGAGCACTTCGCAGGTGGCCGTAGGACATCCGCTTAGTTATCGCCGATGATAACACGTATTGAGATATTACGTGGTTTCGCCCGAGCCTGGCAGTGTGATGAGATAACCGTTAATTGTGATGAACATCATGACCTGCTGGCTTTGGAGGGAGTGTAATTGACCACTAATGACCACTACCAGACTCATTAACTGGGCCATTATCACTGTGATCACGTATGCTGCAGCCTATTGTCTTATACAGAGAGGACTTCCTCCATCTTTGCTCTTATTAGTATGGACCCTGTCCAGAGAGTTAAAAGTATGTTTATATTAAACTGGCTTTGTGAAAATGAGAACCTGGATGGAGATTATTCGCGCTAATTTTATAACGAAGTTCAACGGGACAAGTGCCATTTCTCCTTATTTCAAAGGAGATTATTTTTCTTTGGTTATTTGTTCGAGAAACAACGTGGAGGTGACTACATTACTGTGCGTTTAAGTTGCAATCCGTTTTTAAATTTAAAAATTACGTGTGTGCACCTTTTGTCGAATCTATGCTGCGGAACTCCAGCTGTTATTCTCGCTAAAGGTGTATTATCATTAGTAGATTATTATTATTAAAACCTATGTTATATTGGGAACTTTCGCTAATATTTTGGAAGGGAAATGTATGATCTTATATTGATCTATTCTTGAAAGAACTTTTAATGAAAACAAATATAAAAAGAAGAAAGCAAATAATAAAATGCACTGGTAGATTTGTTCGCTTTTGGAGGATACTGAGGATATCTGTAGGAATCTGCAGTCACGCTGCCTACAAAGCTTTCCACAATATCGGAAAAGATAATGGTTGAGTGTCCATAAGCCTCACTTCCTATTCCAAAATATTCCACAAGTGTTCAATTCGATTGAGGTCAGGCGAATGTGAAGGCCAATCAAGATGGCCGATATCTTCACTGTATTCCTTCAATCACTCGCGCACAGTGTGAGCCCGATGTCACGGCGCCTTTTCATCTAGGAAGATCCCGTTTCTGTCCAGAAAAAAATCAACGTGGCAGGGTGAACATATTCACAAGAGCTGTCGGGTAAAACTCAACAGTGAAATGTTAGTCCATACGTACCAGGAGCCCTAGTTCTTGCCAGCAAAATGTGTCCCTTATTAAGCAACCACCGCCACGTGCCTGGACAGTGGGTACAATGCACAATGGGTGCATAGACTCTTGTTGTGTCACACAGGAAGGTGTCTGTCGGCGTGTTGCACTAGTTATTTGGACTCTTCCAGCCAGCACACTCGTTTCCAGTCTTCCAGTGTCCAACCAGCGTGTTGCTGACACCACAGCATTCACCATCGACGATAGTCAGCTGTGAGGAGAGGGTGTCTCTTGGGTCGTCTGCTGTTGAACTCCATACGTCTGAGAGCTTATAGTCATTTGGGATATATTGGCTCAACTTGCCGTTGAGCCCTTACAGCACGCTGCACTCTTTGCTCACCACGAACCTTGCGCAATCCTTTACACTTCTATAGCGTCAGGTAGTTTGCCCATCCAACACCATTCTTTGTACACTTCAACCTCAGTGGGCCATGAGTAACCAACAAGACTTGCCGTTTACGATATGGAAGTACCCCGACGCCTGAACTCCCACAGGAATACCCCTTTGAAACTTTGATATCTTTACTTTGTCCCATAACTGCTATTTTATCACTTTGACTTACTCGACCAGATGCAAATTACCACTGCTCTAACGTGCGAAGCTGTTTGGCTTTTTATACTACCTGCAATGCGGCATAGTCCATTACCGATGGGGTGGTCATAATTAAGTGATCACGGAGTGTATATAAATTCCCTTTTAATGAATTAGTTAAGGACTTCTTGTTATTTATGGATTAATCTTAAGTAGTTCCGGAAAATATTGACAAAAAAGGAAAGGTTTATAATACCTTATTTTTAAGGGAACTTTCCTCTTAACTGTTTGCGTTTCATTGAAATGAAAATTAATTAGCGAGGATTATGAGTATTAAAACGACTTAAAATGCAAATCCCACAGAAGACAGTGCACTTTTCTCTAGTGTTCATTATAAAGACTTTCTCATACTAAAAAAATTATCTTCAGTTGGATTATGAATGATAAGAGAGAGGTTTGTTAATATATTAAGTTTCTTAGTTCCCATGGTGCAACTCGGACACGCGCGTTGGAACTTTAATATTATCCAAGCTCCATATTTGTGAGAAGGTTCCAGGCACTTTAACATTTTAAGCATTAAAAATTGTCTATTACTTTTAAAAATTCAATTGCTAATGCTTAAAAAATAGTTAATTTATAACTACACTGCTAGACAAAATTGACAGAAAACGTGGTGTAACTCGTGCAGCTTGCGATGAAGCTGGACAAAATTTGGCACGGTGATGTACCATGGAAAAACGATGAATTGAGGAGACAGCGAGAAACTCCTAAAAGGTATAGGGGACATTTATAGGGGTTGTATAAGAATTACCAAAAAGGTCATTAGAGAAGTTGATACAAGATGTTCGACATAAGGGTGTCTATAAGATTCTGTGGCAACAAATGCCATTCTTCTATCAGCGCAGATCTTAGCTCACCAAATGACGGAGGAGCTGTCTGTTGGCGTGCAATGCGACGCCCAAGAGCGTTCAATACATGTTCAGTCGGATTTAAGTCTGTTGATCGTGCTTACCAAGGCAATCGTTGTTCAGTTTCAAGATATATTCTTCCACCACTTGAGCTTTATGTGCAATGGCGTTGTCGAGCATGGAAAACATATTTGGGCCAACTGCATCCCTAAAAAGTTGCACATGGGTTCTAGGAACTCTTCTTTGTACCCCTATCAAAACCATGAAGAGGATTGATCATTGTTCTGTCCCACACGAGAAAATCGCATCCACAGTAAGTGTCCACATTTTTATCAGTTTTTATGGATACCGGACAGCCTGGTCGTTCATCGTCTTCCACATTCTCTCTTCCTTCTAAAATTCTTTTATGCCATTCAAACGCGTGAGATCTTGACATAGTATCTTCTCCATAAACTTGACGTAACAACCCATAACTGTGGTGTTTTCTTTAGTTTTGTTAAAAATTTGAGGTCGATTCGTTGCTTGTCATTATTCCGGCAAATTGCAAAAACACAAGGTAATGAAAATCTGTGTCACTGCAAAGTGAATGAGCGTGTTGGACGGTGACTTGGCTGACAATTAGGGGGAAAGGTTCACGGTCATCTTCTGTGTTCACTCAGAGTGGCGCTTGGTGTGTAGTAGCCGCACGCGCAGTCTCCTTGTTTAATAGCCACACCTTGTAAGTGCGGTTAAAAATAAGGTATTTTGAACCATTCCCTTTTTTGTGAATTAGTTAATTGAAATTAAAGAAGTCGGATCTTGTCATGTCCACTGGTTATTGTGGTTTGGAGTTTCTGATATTTCAGACAGCGCTAGAATGCCAAGAATTTTTTTAAAATAACAAACAAAAAATAAAGTTGCTGCTAATTTCAGGACCAGGGACTGAGGATACCTCAAGGAGACTGAGGTTTTCTGTACAGGAGCAACGTGGGTTAATCTCGAAAGGTATGCGACCAAAATATCGGATGGCATTAATATTAATCAAAGAGAATGTATGCAACATCGCAACAGCGAGATCAGCAAAGAGGTAAAAAAGAACTTTTGGGAACCATAAGATGCTAAAACAATGGCCATTGTGCTATGGCAGGTAAGGGATGCAGCTAATTAGTTGTGACGAAGCTAAGATGCATCAGGAGCTGTAAAGGCATAAAAATGTGTGTGGTATGGTCCGCAGAATCTTATCTTAGACTTGCCGGGATAACTGGTAGGGATTTTTTTTTCTTATTATCTCCTCCGTGGGTTTTGTTTTTCTAAGGGACCGCCATAGTTTAGTGACTACATAATCCTTGCGACATTACTGCTCATCATTATGAGCACACATCATCCTTTATGTTTGTTATCTCGAGGTAAATGTCGTGTTCCGGGACCCTAAACCAACCGTTTCAATTAGACCTTTCTAAGTGCCCTAGACGATGTGTGCTGCATGTACATAATATTTCATTTCCTGGTTTACATTGAAATCTGATATGGCCCAAATCTTTGTTTAAAGAGAGAACTAATGCAATTAAATGCCAGTAAATTGTTTTTGTAAATTGCATGTTTTCTAAGGGTGGTTTGTGTGATTTTGGGATGAAAAACAAGATTCTGAATCGAAGCTCGTCGGATGACAGACATAGAGTGGTGAACTAGGGGCTCTTTTTCAACTTTAAAAGAGCCTTGAGTTCAAGGTTCTCAAAGGAAACGAGGAAAATGGACCTTGAGGTCAATAGGAATCATTTTGGAATTTAACTTGGGTAACTAAGGTCATGAGTTTTTGATGTTTTAACCTATCGCCTGTCCAATTATTTTGTTAAGATGACAGAAAGCGATTACCAATGAATTTCAGATCTTATTTGTTCCTCTGCGGACACGAATTTTTCAGTAAGACAATTAAGGCCAGCCTCCCGAAGAGTTAACCAACATATCAGTTTACCTTCCACAAATTTTCAGATAGGTTATTAGTTAACTTAAAAGAAACAGCATGAGGTCGGTGTATGAACTTATTTGCATTTATTATTTGATTATTAATTTAATCTTCCGACTAATTAGATTTTTTTTGACATTTTTGACTGAAGCGCTTCCTAATGACTGTAAACGTCGAGAATCATTGTGAAACTGTAATTATGCATTAATTACTTCGTTAATTACCATATTAATTAATTTAATTATCTCGGCATTTTTGCAGTGACGTAAATATTGTCGAGAGAAACTTTAATAATCTTATTAGTTGATTCTTGATGTACCATGCCTCATATCGCGTCAAACACGATCAAAGAACGATGGCCTCCTACCATACATTTGACAGGTAGTGACAAAATAAACTTCTGACAAGACTTCGCAACGCAAGCGTTATCTATCAGCGTCCGATTTAGATAATCAGCCCACAAGTGGATAGTTCTTGACGACTCATTCAACAACCCGTTGTAGTCATGCAAGACCGAGTAATTAATTAGAAATAATGGACATTTAGCCACCAGAAATTAATAAAATATATACAGCAACACGGCAGAAGACGGCCAAAATAATTGAATCAAGGAAAATGGTGACAAGAAGATTTAATAACGTGCATACATCTGTTGCTGGAGATAAATGCGTCCCGTCCTTGAATATTGTTATTGATTACCACGGAACTTTGCTCCGCACAACTCAGGAGATTAAAACGGAGCTTCGTATGCAACGGCAGAGGAACAGGGCATGCCCTGTACTTAAATAACAATGCAAATGCTCTGAATTACACATGGAAGCCGGAGTAAATTACCACAGGGGCTGCTAAGAAAGGAGATGTGTAGAATATTCTAATTACTGTACTGCCAGATCGTGTTCCCACTCTCCCTCTTCTTTTCTCGTGTTCTTGAGCGTTTTCAAAATTCTTCGCATCCACAGATGGCAGTATGTAATTAAAGAGCCATCTCACTCGGAGCGTCACTACCGCCAAATTATGAATATACAAGCAGTAGTGGTCTGCGTACTTCACGCAGACTGCACCCACACTGGTATAAAATGCATGCCGACTTAACTAGGGTTGAATCTTATTAAAACTTTTCTTCCACTCTCGCCTTCTTGACCGAATAAGTTGTGGTACGCAGATTTAAACTCGCAAATATCGTTTTTAGTATTCCTAGAGATAAGCAGAAGAAGAAGAAGAAGAAAAGTTTAATAACGGTGCCCCCTATATAGAATTTGTAGGCTTTTTTTGAAAATAACGCTTGGTAGTCTTCGTCTGGAAGAAGCAGACGATGACTACCCTGTGGCAGACGATGACTACCCGGTGGCAGACGAATGAATAAAGGTTTCTGTTTCACTAAGCTAATATTACTGTCGTTGGCATGGTGGCGCACTCACAACAATTATCCTTATCAGCCACTGACGACTTAATGACAGATACAGACGGGGTATACTTATCGTATAATTATGGCAGGTCGTCTGCAATGTGTGCAGTCGGTATTGTGGCTCTGACCCCTCAATGCCTTGGAGAATTAATTAATATCTCCGCTGTACAACGCTGTCCTTTTATCTAAATTATCGGAAGCATTAATTCTCGGGATAATTCGTATTTCGTTCATTTAAACAAATTAATTTTTCGCGGTGAAGTTGAATTCGGCGTTTGTTAGATGTCATTTGCAGGCTGTTAACATTACATCCACAAGTTAAATTACTCTCGATGGTTTGAGTGGTTCAAAAACAGAAAAGAGATTGGTAAAGATGGCGATTTCCATGTTTATATGTGCAAACCTGACACTTTAAATATAATTTAAAGATATGGTAACTTCAAACGCTTCGTGTATCTGGTAAGAGTGCCAAGGTCCATATTGTTTAGAGAGTAGGAATGTATCGTAGACTACCAGAGTCAAAAACAGCCGGGACACTTTCTTTTATTTAAAACTAAATTAGAAGAAAATACCAAAAATGTATCTGAAATTGAATCTATCTTCTATTATCCTTCACACCGGGTAGAAAAGACCTGAGTTTGAATCAATAATGCGAGGAATTTTTGTGGGCCGTTTTCATAACGTGGCTTAGTTTGTCGGTCTCAGGCGAGGGATGGTTTTTGCTCTCCCGGAAACTGGGATTTTTCATCCAGCAAACAGAAAATCGACCACAGAACACAAGAAATTTAGCCTAAGTTGCCGATATGACTGAAACCGTAATATCACCATTCGTTCCTTCAGGATTTCCTTTTTATTTAATGCTACTTCCTTTTTATTTTCTAGTATATTTTTATAATAATTCGCGAAAGGGAAAGTAAATAAACTAAACGAACAGAGTATATAATATATAACCATACGTATAACTATTTTGAATTTTCTGTTCCGCATTCTGAGAATGCAAAATATAAAGTTCAAAATGTGGAATCAGCATCATCCTGCTGGCTTTCGAGGGATTTACGATGGACCGAACTCGTTGATTTGGCAATTGCCCAACTGTGTTTTGTGATTGCCAACAGCTATGCAGCTAGGAATATTGTTCAGAAGAGGAAAGGGTGAGGGAGGGTCGATGATTTGAGGAGACAAGACTCCCTGAGAACCTTCTTCTTGCGCCGAACTTTTCGATAGTCGTTTTAAAATTACAAACTTCGCTGTTCTGTTTATTTATCTTTAGTTTTTTCAATCTAGTGCTTTCGCTTTTGATCGAGTAAAAAAAGAATAACTCAAAATTACACACGTGGACAGAAAGAGAGAATTAGAGAATGAGACCATTGTGGAGCACGTCAATGATTTCCCATCAGCAGTATCTTCAAATGCAATGATTGCCAATATCGTCTCACTCTCTCATTCTCTCTGTCTTTCTGACTATATATGTGTAGTTTAGAGTTATTCTTTTTTACTAAATGAAAAGTAAATGAACCCTCAAGTTCATATTCAGAGGCTGATAAAGTAACAACTTCAACTTGATCTCCTAGGAACTTTAGATAGACGGCCAATCAGCAATTTTTATGGGGAAACCAATACGCTTAGTGGCCACGATATTAGCTACACCCACCCTTTTCTTGAAAAGGAGCTCAGTTATCGGAGAAGCGTTATGTTTTCATACCATGCGATGTAATGTAGGTGTGCAGATACGTAGGGAAGCCGTATGTGTGCAATTAAGTGCGAGAATTGGCAACACTAACGTTTAAGTGACTTTGAATGTGGCATGGTACTTGGCGCCATAACTTGTAGATATGAAAATCTCTGAAACTGCAACCCTACTGGAGTGTTCACGTACGACTTGTCGAGATTGATCCATTAATCGGGTAACATTCAACCGATGGCGATCCTGTGGTCGGAAACAGTTCTTTGATGCGAGAGGCCAAGGGAGGATGACAAGATCTCTACTGGCTAATAGAAAGGGTGCAGTTAGTTAAATAACGACACAATCGTTATTAACTGATTGTGCCACAAAGGCATTTCCGAACGCACGATTCGCCATGCCTGTTAACCGATGGACGTATCGTGGCCTACGATCGAATCAGGTGACAAAAATCCTGGTTCCTGCTGTTTTATGCTAACGGGAAGACCAAAATGTCGCGAAAACCATGGATCCATGGACTCTTGAACAGAAAGTCCATGGATCCATTTTAAGGGTCAACAATGCAGGCTAGTGGAGTCTGTGTAATAGCACATTGGGTCCCCTTGATACCAGTGGAGCAAAATTTTAATGCAATAGGGTAAGTGTAAAGTATATTGTTGTCAAACGGCACCAGGGGTTCCCCCAGTCACCGCGTAGCTTTCATTGTGGGTGTACCAGTTCACTGGGAAGGCCAGAGATTTAAAAGTCTGTGGATAATGTATATGTGTAATGTTGTGTATCGTTGTTCTTCTGGCCATTTAGCCGCTGGACCCCTGCTAAGGCCCAACGTTGCCCGCACTATGCAATAGGTTAATTGTAAGTTGTTTCAGACCAGGTAAATCCCTTCGTAGCTGCAGTGTGTCCATGTGCAAATGAATTCTTCCAAAGAGATAATGTGTCGTGTCACAAGGCCAAAATTGTATAGAAGTGGTTCAAGGACATGACAGTGAATTCAGCGTATTGCGGTGGCCTCCCAAGTCTCCAAATCTCAATCCAATTGCGCTCCTGTGGGATTAGGTGGAACGAGCTCTTCGGATTAGAGATTCACAACCATCTCATTTGCAACAGTTGTGGTAAGCAGTTGAGTCAACAAGTATCAGCATACTTGTGGCACGTTTACAAAACCTAGTTGAGTCCATGCAACAAGGAATCCAAGCTGTTCTGAGGGCTGAAGAAGGGGAGGACGTAGTCGCTATTAGACCAGTATACCTAATAAAGTGACTACTCAGTGTACGTTTGCAGTAAGAGTAAACCAGTAGATAAAGTGGAATTTGACTGATTTTTTTTTTTTTTAAACTTTAATAAGTTTGATTTTTATCTATTTTTCAGGATTTTATGTCGTGGTAATCCTATTCTTCTTATTTATTTTTATTTTTCTATTTTTAAACTTTAACTAAGAAAAAATATTTATTTTATATTTTGAGTATTTGTTTTTCAATTTTTTAATTAAATTTTATAGGAATAAAATATGATACGATGCTGCTTAAATGGTACCATATCATTCAAATTTAGTTTTTGACCATTTATGTGGTCATTATTAATTTTTTTTTCAGCATTTGGTCTTCGAGACCTTACGTGAGTAGGTATTTAACAAAAGTTAGGTGCGTGGTTAAGGTCAAAGCCAATAAAAATGGAGAATTTGTGAGACAACAACAGATTCGTTAAAAAAAACACATATTTATAATCTTAAAATCGCATTAGTAGGCTGGCCCGCAAAGTGAACTGCACCCCACACACACAGAGGCTACGCAATTGAAGTCAACTGAGACTCGTAATTTGCATTTCAAATTGATGCATATTGTACAAAACTTAGTTGGCTTAGCTAATTATGAAAACGAGGCTTTTGCTAACTCATGTGCATACATTGACTGAAAATATGCCTGAAGCTTTAGCTCAATATACTTAACTTTGCTGAACGCAGTCCCACCTTAATAATACAGCAGAAGGTCTATTATCCCCACTAAGTGGAGTTACCATTAGTTCGGATAAATTATTTCTTTCCATCGAAGCGAGGAGTATATTTTAAAATTGGCTACCAAATAATGTTAGCATGGGGAAACTCTTTTACTACTGATGGACATCAATACGCGTTTTTGTGTCTAGTTTTCCCCACTTTCTTTCAAACCAGTCCAAACACATGCTGTAACTAGTCCTCATCTATTCATTGTCCAACTCGCAATTCACAGAACTAACTTTTCCTCTGTTTCATTTGTCCTTTCTGCTTTGAAGCAGTCTCATTTATCCTTTCTACTTTAGAACAGTCTTCTTCGGGTTGTATTTCCTGAAAATTAGAATCTGCAGACATTCAAATCCATCATCAAAAAGTATCCTTCTTTTGTTCTTCTCAACCTTTAATTTAAGTCTGAAAGGGCTGGAGACACTCCGTGTCAGTATAATGGCTTAGTTACTTTTCATTCATGTGCATCCAGCGAGATGTTTACCCTAGCCGAACTTGAGTGGGCTGTTAAGCGTATGAGAAATCGAAGGGCCCCTGGCACTGATAACATTTCGGCGGAAGTCTTGAAGGAATTTTTTCGTCAATGTCCTGACTTACTACTACCATAATCTGTATGAATCACTGGCGATTAAGGACCTAGCTACAAGGTATTCAAAGAATATGACCTGCTACAGTGGCACAAGAAGAAATTTTGTTTGGGGAGGGACTCATTTCAGCTTTTACAAGTGTCTAACATAGAATAGTATAATTATATTAATAAAACAATGTTTATTGAGGGTCTTTATCCCTTTCAGTCCCCCTTGGGTGTGCTTATGACCTGGTATGATCTTTCAGAACAGATATTTTCAGTGAAGGATGCGACAGTGTGACATAGCCTCTCATGGTATGTAATCCGGTTCGTTTTGAAAGATATCCTTTGGTAAGTCAAATAATGACCACAACTGTGCGCGAGTGCTCCAAGGTGAGTTATATCACTGCTATAAAGATTGATTGTATAACATTTGCCGTGATTAAGAAAGATAGGAGAATTTGGTCAAGTTTGAACTGTTGCTGTGCACCTCTTAATGAATCATAGAAAATGTTTTGCTGAAGGGATGTGGCTGCTACAAATTCTTAAATGACCAAGTTACAGTGGCACATGGCGACTGTGGTTCCGGCCCAATGGAGTTAAAGAGAATATTCATAATTGTATTGCGCACCATCTTTTAAAATTTATATTTAATCAATCGCAAAGTAATTATTATATGGAGATGTAGCGTACATTTTGAGTTCTCAATTCAAACATAAGTAGTTGTGGGTTTTTTTTTGCATTAATGAAAATCAGAGACACATTTATGATATTTCGACACAGTTAGCAAAAATCCATCCTAGTTACACGATCAAAGTATACTTCAGTGACCTTTCATGACGCGGGTGATTGTATGACATTTGCCGTGATTAAGAACGATACGCTGACCATCACACCAGCGGGGGAGCTTGTTGATAATGGCTTGGAGAATGAGTGTGCCATCGGAAGCAGAGACAATGGTAAATGCACACTTTCGAAAGTTTGGTCCCTAAGAGCAACGAACTGAGGTCTATTACTCAGATAACTGCAGCGTCACCCAGGGAAACGAGCCAGGAACACCATACGAACGGAGTTTTCGAATCGAGATCCCCGTGGTGAACAGCTACAGCCAGGAAATGACGATGCTCCCTTTTGCGAAGCAGGTGATGTAAACTATCATTAACAGGAACTCGCGCCTTCTGTGTGTTTTCATTCTGGAGGTCAAAGGCATTACTTTTCCTTATTTCAGCCACCTCCTTCCAGTTAGCAGACCACAGGGACGAGTTCTTCCGTCGTAGTCGAAGCTTATGATATATCTTTTTATATTCCGTTGCTAAGCGAGAGTCCATGGTGGCAGCCTAGTTTACCTGAGCCTTAATCCTTAATTGGCAGGAGTATTCCTATCTCTTATTGTGGTAACAGATCCTATTTCGTGCTGGAAATCAATATCCAATTCGAGTGTATACTCTTCGAATTTGATAGTGTGTATAATCCAAAGTGTATACTGTCCTCCTCACCCTCCTTTTAACAAGTCTGTTCTCAACTACTTTATAACCAGCGGACTTCTTTCATCTTCTCTCAACTGGAAAAAATTCTTATCTGTTATTATTATTTTTTTTTAATTCGTGAACTTTGCCATCTTCGCACGCAATGCTATCAGTGAATAGCATCAATACGTTACAAACAGAATCCACAAGATTTATGTGCCTTCAAGTAGTCTTTGAAATGTGTTTATCGAATATTGAAATAATTAGAGAAATGAAAGTTAAAAAATAGGAAAGGCAAGTAAAGAACTTATGCGTACATATGTTATGAAATTTTATGACAAACATCCACAGACGTGAACTGTGGCGCCATCTATTAATAATTCTCAAAATTGATTTGGTTTCATTTTTCCAAGTGTCCCGCTTCAAATTGTAGTATCCATTAAAATTACCACACGTAAATCAAGATAATTTGTAGCATAAATCGCGAATTTTTGAAATACAGTTTATTCACATATAATAAACTCAAAAATTACCACCAAAGAAGCGCGTGCTTAAAAAAACAAAAACAAAAAAACATGAGATTCTTCACTTTCATATTTTTTGTGCATTTTTGTAAGGTTTCATGAGGGGCCTCTCTAAATGAAAGATCGGAATATTGTTTTAATGACAATGGACGTCACTTCTCGCTGTCCCACGATTAATATCATTTATCTAATTATATTAATTTGGTGTAGTCGCGATGATATCCCCCATAATTTAATATCTAAAGCACAGGGTACTAATTTTAGAAATTATTACAAGAAAACGTTATTAAGGAAGAGGAAGTAGCTTGGCAGGATGCATTTTATTATCTTGCTATAATAAAAACAAGTTAGATAATCTACTCGGTGCGTTGTATTTCAGGCGCGTTAGCAAATTGTGATAATTAATGATATATATATAAAACGAGCAAAAAAAAAAAAAAAGCAATGACTTTTACGCTCGAATCGACAACATTTATGTTTTTTGCGCATCCGCTACACTGGCCATTCATTCCTCTAACCAGCGCATGGAAAAATAAAATTTCATGAAAATCCGTCCCCTAGGAGCGTAGTTATTATATGCGGACGGACGGACATGGACAATACCGCATTGCGCATATATTTGCTAACGGATCTAAAAAAATTAATGGGTTAATGAAAACATTACCATAAACACGCAAACCAAGACAATCTAATGAATAAATAGATATTTAATAAAGATATGCGATATATGCTTTTTTATATCTCACTTCTAAACCTGTTAGAATACGTATGGTATTGAAATTGAGTATGGTACCGAAATTGAGAGTCTTCTAGACGAGCAGAAAACCCACTACACTATCATTATGGAGGACTTCAATGCTAAGGTTGGAAAGAGATAAAACAGTGCAGAAAGGGGAACTATAGGGAATTTTAGAATTGGTGAAAGAAATGAAAGAGGTAAAAAGGCTTGTGGAATTTGCAGAATCTCGAGGAATTTCAGTAATGAACACTTTTTTTCAAGAAAAGGGTGAACAGAAAGTGGACATGGAAGAGTCCAAATGGATTAACAACTAATGAAATCGACTTCATCCTCACTAACCGAAGATATATCGTGAATGATGTTTACCGTCGTGAACAAAGTAAATGTTGGAAGTGATTACAGAAAGGTAAGATGCACACTTGATATAGATGTAAGAAAAGAATGGAAAAAACTGATTCGAGTAAATAATGCGAACGTCTTTGAGATAATAGAAGAGGAGAAAAAGCAGTATGTACTGGAACTTAAGAACAAGTTTGATCTTCTGCAGACTGCTAAGGACCAAGATATCGACGAGGAATATTACAACTTTCTGAAAGTGATAAAGCCCAAGAAACCTATAGGTAAAAAGAAATCCGAAGAAGAACAAATTAGTCAAGAAACACTTGTCATGATGAACCGAAGACGACAAATGAACAGCAAGATAAACACTGACAAGGAGAAAATTGAATATACGGAGTTTTGCAAAGCCATTAGAAAGAGACTCAGAGGACATAAGAAGATTTAACACAAGAAAAGTAGAACAAGCATTAAGGGAAAACAAAGGACTTAAATCAGCAGCCATGAGTAGTAATACAGAAAGACAAATGATACTGAAACTGAAGAATAGCGATGGTGTACTTATAAACAGCAGAGAAGGCATAATTCAAATAGCAGAAGACTACTATAGAGAATTATACAAGGAGCGAGGGAATGATACCAGCAGTGGGGAAGATGGATCGCAAATTAGTAACACATACAACATACTTGATATCCTTCCTGATGAGGTAGAACATACGTTGAAGAAAATGAAGAATCAGAAAGCCCCGGGGAAAGATGAAGTTTGTAGTGTTGGTAAAATTGGGAGGAAGAGACACGACACAGAAACTGGCAAGACTCTCCACAAATGCATTAGAAAAGGTGTGACACTTAATGAGTGGAATAATGCAATCATAGTTTTGCTGCATAAGAAAGGAGATAAATCAGATTTTGGAAATTATAGACCAATTAGCTTGTTATCCCACATCTACAAGTTGGTCACAAGGGTCATTACTAACAGATTAGAAAGAATACTTGATGAGAATCAACCGAAAGAGCAAGCTGGCTTTAGGACATGATTCTCAACTATGGATCACCTTCACGTAATATCACAGCTAATGGAGAAAGCAAATGAATATAAAACACCATTATGCCTGGCATTTGTGGATTATGAAAAGGCATTTGACTCCATACAGCATAAGGCAATGTTTCGGGCACTGGAAAGACAAGGCATTGATACCCCATATATTATGATTTTGAAGAAAATATACGAGAGTGCTACCTCCTTTATTAGACTAGACAAAGACAGTAGGAAATTTAAAATTGAGAAAGGAGTTCGACAAGGAGACACAATATCTCCGAAGCTGTTTACTGCTGCCCTTGAGGAAGCTTTCAGAAGATTAGACTGGTCGCAGAAAGGAGTCAATGTGAACGGAGAGTACCTAAACCATTTACGATTTGCAGATGACATTGTGGTCATAAGCCATGATCCCAAAGAATTAGAGGAAAATCTTAATCAGTTATGCACAGCTAGTAAGGATTTTGGACTAAAGATGAATATGGCTAAAACAAAAGTAATGATGAACAAGTATGCCACAGAAAGGGAAATAATGATTGAAGGAGCAGTAATTGAAAAGGTGGAGTCATATACTTATCTGGGACAAGTTATTAGCTGTAATAATGATAAATGGCTGGAAGTCAAGAGAAGAATAAATTTTGGATGGATAGCATTCAGGAAATATAGTCACATACTGAAGAGCAATATCCCAGTTTGTCTGAAACGTAAAATAATGAATCAATGTATACTCCCCACCATGACTTATGGAAGTGAAACTTGGGTACTCACCAAAAGAATGGAAGAGAAGCTGAGAACTACAAAGCAAAGAATGGAACGAGTTATATTGGGAATGAGACTGTTAGATAAGAAGAGAAAACACATGGATTAGGCAGCAAACTCAAGTAAAGGACATTCTTATCAAAACTAAAGAACTAAAATGGTCTTGGGCAGGGCACATAGCTCGAAGACATGATGACAGATGGACTAAGAAAATAACAGCATGGTACTCAAGAGAAAATCTGGAAGAAAACGACAGAGATGGACAGATGAAATTCATGAGTTTGTGGGTAGTAAATGGATGGCTATTGCGCAAAACAGAAGTAACTGGAAAGTTACTGGAGAGGCCTTAATCCTGCAGTGGTTTGAAAATGGCTGATGATGGTGATGATTCTAACAGCAAATATCTATTCTCGATTCAATGTTGAATTTTAAACTGAACTCTGTGTGTGTGTGTGTGTGTGTGTTTTGGGCTTGTTATTAAAATATCATTTTATTGATTTCATTATTTTATTCAAATTTTTATTATTTTATTTTTTATTGATTTTATAAAATTTTCTATTAAATATCTACTAAATATCAGTTTGGTGGATGTAAATTTATTTTTATAATTATTTTTGCAATAAATGTTTTTAATTTTCTTTCATATTATTATTTTAGTAATTTTTGTAGCAGTTTTATAATTAATTTTATTTAATTTAAATATTACACGTATCAATTCTACGTGCGGCATAAAAGGTGTGGGCTGCAAAGTTTGATTAGTACACATCTACATGAGGATCTGACTGAGGCGTACAAAGCTTATACAGCGCTGAGGGGTTTGATTAAAATTAATGAAGATCTGTTTCCGTCATAGACTGCATAAGAACCAGGGGTGCAAATGTGAAGAGTTCGCCTATGGATAGCGGGTTGTCGAACACTGAAATAAGTTGACTATCAACGTGGCTGAGGCAGTGAGTCTGGCTATTCACCTTGGGGGAATGATATGAAGCTTCTGGTTGTTGTTTTCTTTTGTTATTTTTATTATTTTTTCGTGATGGCGAAAAAATAATAAACATTAGCATTAGCATCAACTTCAAGTGGTGAAGAGACTTCTTAGCATGGTAAATTTCATCGGAGCTTGCTGGATTATAAGAGGCCTTGTTTCCAAGCGTGCTATCATCAGAAGGATTCATGAAAACAGGTATTTATGCGTGACAGTGAAGGGTGTGTTCCCTTCATCTTTATACACAAAACAGCCCATTTGAATTGGCACTGACACATACTGACTGTACTCAGGAACACTAAACTATGGCACGCCTCACTGATAATTGGAGATGGAATATTCAATCGACTTCTCTACACATTTTCATTTGGAGGGAACATGGAAGTAGATTATATTCCGCTAGCACCTCAGAAAATGATAGATTTGGAGAAGGTATTTTAATGGTGTGGGCTGGAATTAGTATCAATGTCTGAACAGATCCCATGTGTTTCTTCGTAGACTCGTGATCTCATGTCGATGTCATACAACCGTCATTCTTATGGTCTTTCCCAACCTTGATCACGACCTTATGTTGAGATTAAGGTTGTAAATAATAAATTTGTAGAATATTAGATGGCCTGCAACATGCACATTTTCTCTCGAACCCGGTTTGTTATGATTTTATAGCCCATCTACCACTCTAGTCTCTCCTTCCCGAAACACAATCAATTTGTATAAATAAACAAAATACATTTAACTTTTAGTTGCCCTTCACGCATCATGTTTTCAGTAAGTGCTTTGTTTTTCGCTATTGATTGTCCACTCGATTTGATTTTTTAGCTTTTATTTCTTTAAGATTTTAATCTTTCGCATATGATAACTTTTAAAGAAGTCCTATAGTAACTGTTTACACCTCTGTCATCAATTCTAAAAGAAGAAACAGGTTTCTTGCTGAACTGAAATGACAGTCAGTAACATAATATTCCAACAAGTAGTTCATCAAATAAAACGCTCGCCATTTTCAAAAAATCAGGTATTTTTAGGCCAAAATGTCAAGGACTTGTATTAATTCTCACAGTCTCTTAAGAGAAATTCGAAACTTAAGGGTTATTGGATTCCTGCAAGAATTAAACTGCAGATTATACTATGTTACAGAAGTATCAGGATACTAACGAGTAAACGGACTTTATGTGAAGTGTTGATTAACCAATTACAGTACAAAGCAGTGCAGTAGCACAGAGGTGTAAATAAAGCTGTAGCAAGTAGCCGTGTTATTTAGTCTACACACCAAGCAGAAATAATCCAGCAGATATGAAGGTGGACAGATGGGGTTCTCCGCAGGACAGGAGGGAGCTTCTGACGGATTTTGAAGCTTCTTGACATATAACACCTTCATCTGGAACCTTGTACGTAAGCGGAAGGTCGTTAGCCGCATCAAAGCTGAACGTGGACCAGCGTATTTTTACAACACGAGATCACCAAATAGTTAGCTATGTAGTGTGAAAAGATTGAGTCTGAATTCGTCAGAATATCTTCAAAGAGGTCTGGAAATATACAGGAGTAGTTCTATTAAAGTAATAGTGTTGCCTTAACAGGGATTCCACGGATGTTTCCATCCATATACCTTTCATCACGAACATTAATACACGTTAATGGCCGCAGTCGTGTGTCAAACGATCCCATAGGGAGTGGAAAAGGATTTGCTGGAATAATAAATATTGATATAAGCGGCTTTCATTGTGTTTGTGCAGGTTTAAAAAACTGCACAAACTTCCGGTCTCAACGAAAAGCATGGTAGTGGTGATAATCGGTGCAGCATTGGGCTTTCCTTTCTTGATATAGTGATGGATGGATGGTTTTCTTGCAGAAGGAGCGATATTGTGACATCCTCGATACTTTTAATTTCTTTCAGCAATCATGTAGTTTTATGAAGTCAAATTTAATTTTAATAGGACAGCGTTCAAGTCACAAATCTTATGGCAGCTTGATTTGTGCAGAATAATATGTACTGATGGACTGGATCAAATCTCAACCCAATTGATTCGCAGTTTGACTAATTGGAAAGGCGTGTAAAGACTCGTTCATGGAAGCCAAAATTGTCTGTTTAGTTTAAAACTTTCTGATGAACGAATGGAGAAATATTTCAATCGACACATCATAAATTGGAGAAAAGTGTTTGACGAAGATCACGTTTTATATTATAAATTATTGGTTCCTGTGCCATATTGAAATGTGATCTATAAACTGTTATCTTCTTGTCTCTATACTTTTGATAAAATGATATTATTATTATTATTATTCGTTTATTAACCACAAGAAACTGTGGGTCACTCCGGGTCGGCAGTGTGCCAGGAGGGTGTGAGATTTACATACTGAGGTGCGAAGACCACATCTACAATGTACAAGACTATATGAGTGCTCGACCCGAGATATTTACATAATTTAACTTACATACGCTTCAAATAAAACAAAGTTTATAGCAATAGACATCAGAATTAAAAAATAATAATAATAAAAAATAATAAAAAAAAACAATGAAATGCAGCAGGCAAAAAGTGCAGGTGCAGGTGCAGGTGATCGTCACAGGTTCAATAGTTGGTAACAGTTCTTGAGGCATTCTGTAGAGCTTGTCCTCACAGAACTTATCAGGGTTGATGCCCAGTTTATTGTAGATTTGGAGGCAGTTGGCCGGAAACATTCCCCTAAGGGAATCAATGTTTGTAAGTGTAAAATGGAGAGGGTGTTAGGAGTCGCGGCGTTCACCTCTTGTCTTCTTTGGGCCAGAGATTAACGTGCATACAGATAGAGCATTTATTCGGCCTGTGATAAGCCGAGCTAGCATGAGTACATTTCTTGTCGTAATGAGAAGTCTCCAGGGAGTGGTCCCTTGATTAGCTTGGGGGATGGATCTGGAGATAGCAAAAGGGTGGCCCATCACCCTGTTCATCCATTTGAGCAGCCAATATTCCAGACTGAAGTACTTTTTAGGTGGGAGACAGGAGCAGATGACCAAATTTCAGATGCGCAGAGAGGGGTAATGCACCTCAGAATGTACCGACAAAGCAGCGCTGGCTGATGCACACCAACGAGCTCCTGACGCACTGCCCAAAGTGCCGCGTACGTCTTCTATGTCATCCTGACAAAGTGAGTCTGGAAGGTGAGTCCAACATCCCAGGTGAGGCCTAGACCTGTGTGGGAAGTTACCCTTTGCACCCTTTCCTCGCCAACGAAGATTTGAACATCATTTTTAACTCTTTTTTTGGTTATCGGGAGTTAAGAAGATTTGGAATTGTTCAGATGCAACCCAATTATGGCTAGATAGTTTTCTAGTTTCATTATCTGTGTAGAGGCCTGTTGGTTAATATCCAGGATCTGATCAGGATGGTTTTAACTCACGTAGAACTTCAGATCATCGGCATAAGAGACAAAGTTAGAATTACATGCTAGGAAAGGTTCCAGAACTGCTGCGAAGAGAATTGTTGAAAGCACACTCCCTTGCGGGATGCCTCTTGTGACGTCGAAAGTTATCTGGAAATCGTTGACAGTAATAGACAGATGTCTGAGAAGTAAGATGGACTTCAAAATTTGTAGTAAGGTATCTGCCAGACCGAAGTAGTGCTTCAGAATAGTAGAGAGTTGGTAGGTATATTCTGTCGTATGCTGATTTAATGTCCAGGAAGATGATGTCAATCTGGGATTTGTTATTGATGGCCTGTTGGATTCTGAAGAGGGTATCTAGAAGATTTGTAGTTGTTGATCTCTTGTGCAGAATGGTATGAAGGTATTCGGGCCTATGACCAAAGCAGTGCTGGGCAATTGCTGGCTGAATCGCTTTTTAGAAGATTTTAAGTAAAGAGCAACTGATGGAAATTGGTTGCAGATCTTTCGGAGATTTATGTTTCCTAATCTTTGGAATGGGCTTGACATGGTAATATCTCCAAATTGATGGAACTCTTCCGGATTGTAAGATTCGTCTGAAGATGTGGAGTAGAAGGTCAACAATGCACGTGCTGCATATTTTTACTATGAATAATGGGAAACCCTCTGGTCCTACAGTAGCTTTGTTAGGTAATTTGTTGATGACACCAATAAGGTCTCCCTAGATATTTCTATATCATTCATCTGTGCCCTAGGTAACCAGTCCTCCTGTGAGGGAGGGGAATCTGGATCTGGAAAATTTGCCTGCAGGAGGTTGGGCTGTACCCATTTCTGGACAAGCTTTTGATCAATGATATGGTGGTTTGTCTGGTGTGATAGAATCCTTCTACCCCTCTTCAAGCTATCAAGAACAGCTTGGTTTAGGACTTGTCTTTTCTTTTTTAGGAAGTAAGCTCTTTGTTTCCTTATTAAAACACTGATTTGACTTGCTACAAATCCTAACTTTCTTAGATGCACCACGGAGTGCAATAAACTTCAATTTTTTGGACAAAGTTCGCTGCGCTAACCACTGTTAATTGTAATTCTTTCTGGAGATACCAAACTTTCTTTAACATAATTCCGTTGCCTGCTAGATGGGACGGCATCTTAGCTATATCTCAACCAGCCCAAACCACAGCAATTTTAACACGTTAAATGTTGCAATGTTAAAGAAAAAATTGAAAAGTGGAGTCACTAACCTGTTTACGTTATAGTGCCTAATCTTAATCAATATGAAAATGAAAAAAAATCTATTTTTTTATGATTTTTATTGATTCCTGCTGGACGTCTCACGAGGCATAATTAAAAAAAAAAAAAAACGTCAATTCTGGGCCTAAAATTGACTTCTGAGGACATCATCTAGAAACTTCCCGAAAGATCTGCATGTGTTTAGATGCATCTCTTTTAATGCTTGTTTCATACAGCTTGTTTTTCCAGTTGATATGATTTCGTGAATTTGCAGGGTATGACATGGTGATACGAGTAAGACGATCATAATCCTTCTACACACCATTACATTTTTACATTTTTATTAAAAATAAAGGCGGTGCTCAGAACGTTAGTTCAAATCCGCCTAACTCTCAACTGAGCACCTTACATCTTCATAAATAAAACATTATAAAAACATTAAATATATAAATTAATTTAAAAAAATTACACTAGCAAATTATCCACATCTTAGACAATTGTGGCCACCAACAATTCTAACATCATTAACAGACTTGTAAAACTCTAAATATTGTCCAGGTCTTGGTAAAAATCTTATCCAATTTTATCTTCAGACTTGATTGATCTGTTAAAAAACAATGTACAAAAATAATAGTAATAATTGACATGCAAAATATAATAAAAACACCAATAAATCATATCTATCCGGGCATGCATACATTGCATGTAACATAACACAAAGAACTAAATTCCAAATAAGGCACCCGTCAAACCAAAACAATAAAACATAATAAGAGCAGTAATTCCACAGTATTAATTACAACCACGTGCTAAATCCAACTTAGATCTTCCAAGCAGTTACAAGTTATGACTTCAAATATAATCAAGAAAACATTTACCAGTTGTGTAATTAAAGAAGTTATATAACATCAAACAAAATCCACCGACATGTTCAAGCCATTCTAGAACCGTTCATTACTCTTAATTTCTAATAAACAAAAGTGTCCTGTTTGATGCTCTTCTTTTAAATACCTCATTCGCAAACTCCTGTAAAGCTGTGAAGAATTGTTTATTCTGGATGAGTCTTGATTCATGCCCTGGAGCAACATTTCCAACATTATGCATTAATATTCCTTTAAGATCTGTGTAGAGAATACAATTGAGAACAATATGTCTCCAAGTCTCTGGAAAACCGCATTGACATAAATCAGTGTCAGACAATCTAAACTGAAAAAGTTTAGCATTCATTGACACGTGTCCCGTAAGAATATAAAATAAATATCACCCCCATTGAGAACCATCTCTGGTTCATTTTATCCGTTAGAAACGTCACTGCCGGGATAAATATTTTAGTAACTAAACCTGTAGTGATTGTATTCCATCTAGTTTTCCAAACGTGTCTCAATTCATTATAGCATCTCGCCTTTTCTTTTTTAATATCAGTTTTAGTGTTGATAGTAATTCCAAAGATTTCTGCTGGCATCCGTTTCCGAACACAATAACGTAACCTTGTAAAAGCCACCATCAAATCGAGAGGCATGCTTCCCGCAAGAACCTGTACCGCTGATGTTGATACTGTTCTACAAACTCTCAACATAATCAAAAGCATAGTCCTCTGAATAGAAATTAGTTTAGTTTTGAACCTGACAGTATTCACTCTACGAAACCATGCTCCAGAAGCATATGTGACTATAGGAATGAATACCGTCTTATAGTATAACATCATGGTTTTCCTGGATAACCCCCAATCAGTCCGTGATATCCGAGCCATTGTAAAAGTGAACTTCTTAACTTTAGCAGCTAAATGCTGTACATGTAATTGAAAATTTAACTTAATCTCAATCATTACTCCTAAATATTTTATTTCTGTAACCATTGGGATCTGCTCATCATCTTAGTCTTATGAGAACTAATCGGTAATTTTTTTTGCTTCAGCCCATGCTAGCAGATCAGAAAGAACTGAATTAGCACTAAGGCGAGACGAGAATTTCCACTTATCAACAAGGTAAGATCATCCGCGTAAGCAATTATTTTAGTATGATCAAAATCTTTTGAGATCCAATTCTGCAGTACCATATTCCAAATATAAGGGCCTAAAACTGACCCCTGAGGACATCCTCTAGAAACTTCCCGAAAGATCTGCATATGCTTAGATTTAACTACAACTGATCTACCAGAAAAATAACCCCTAAAATACAGTACATTTGTGGAAGACAATGAGCCAAATGAAGACTTTAGACGGTGCTTTCCCACCAAAGGGAATCGAAAGCGCCCTCGAAGTCAATAAAAATTGCAAGTATATATTTAGACGCCCAATTCTTGATATGGGAAACGAATTCCACTAGTTCATCCTTGCATGACCTGCCAGCTCGAAATCCAAATTGATTTGGACATACCATGTGGAAAAGACCACACACCATTTTGCGTCGTTTGTATTTTACCCTGAAAGCTCGAGCTTTTCATCCAGAAAACAGCCATCCCGACCATAGAATACGAGTAGATTTTAGACACGGTATACTGACACCTCATAATCTTAGTTACTTTGTTGCAAAAACCAGTAAACGACCAGTAGAATTAGTGAGTTTATGTTTTGACAGAAGAATTATTTTGGCCAAAATCCATTAATTTATTGTTGTTTGATTATTTCATCTGACGTCAAGTGCCCTGGGGGAAGCACAGTTGATTATAATCGCCGTCCTCCCCACACCGGGTGGAAAAGACCTGAGTCAGAATTCCGTTAACAACGTGAGGAATTTTTATGAGTCTTTTTCACAACTTGGTTGAGATAGTTGTTCTCAAGCGTGGGTAGCAGGGTTTTTTCCCAGGAAACTCGGTTTTTCGTCCAGCAAACAGCAAATCGACCACAGAAAAAACGCAATTTACATAGATTTTATATTCGGCTCAATGTGACCTAATTAGCTGATGAGTCTAAAACCTGACAACAACAACAGCAGTAACTGACTAGAAGTGATATCATCCGTCCCAAATATGGGATACATACTTCTCTGGTGGTGAGCGTTGATTATAATTGTCATTTAGTCTTTTTATTTATTATGATTATTTTAAAATAATTCTCGGCTGCATAGTCTTCTTGGCATTTTCCAAAATAGAATGATTTCTATGATTTCTGTAAGTTATCTATGCAGACCAATCGGAATAGGAAAGCATTTGTTAACTACCTTTACGTATGTTACACTTAGTCCTTCCATCTTTCATTCAGTATTTTTATACTGAACTTTAGTACAGTACTTATACACTGTGCTGCCACTTTATTAGGTACACCCCTCGTGTGCACAAAAATGGTTTGTCCCACAACGTTCCAAGTCACATGACCACAGTTGTGGATATACATGCAGCAGAACAACTTTTCTACTATCAGTTAAGCGTACAAACCGCAGCAAGAATGGGACAAAGGAGTGATCTAACGGACTTGGCATGGTAGTAGGTGCAAGATGTGCTGGAGAAAGCATCGCTGAAACGGCAGTTCTGAACTTTTCACACACCGCAGTTTCAAGGGTGTATCGAGAATGGTGAATATCGAGAAAATATCCTCTCAACGGCACTCCTGTAGAAGAAAATCACTTGTTGATGAAAGAGGTCAGAGGAGGATTATTAGAATTGTGCAAGCAAACAGACGGGCCACAATGTCGCACATCACGTCAGAATACAACCTTGGTGCGCATAACAAAATATCAATGGACCGCCGCTAGTCGCACTTTGTCGCGAATGGGCTACAACAGTCGACGACCACATCGCGTGTCTTTGTTATTAATGAAGAACAAGAGAGCACGCCTCCTGTGCGCACAGCAAAACCAGCACTGAACTATCGAGGATTGGAAAACAGTTGCTTGGTCTGACGAGTCGAAGTTTCTGGTGCATCATGTTGATGGAAGGCTCAGAATTTGGTGAAAACAACATGAATCCATGGACCCGTCATGTCTGATTACTACTGTGCAAGGTGGTGGGGCAGTGTTATGGTGTGGGGAATGTTTTCTTGGAACACGTTGGGTCCATTGATACCCATAGATTCACGTCTGAATGCCACATCGTACCTAAACATCGTTGCTGACCAAGTGCATCCGTTCATGTTGACTGTTTATCCTCAGTCAGGTGGTTACTTCCAGCAGGATAATGCGCCGGTGCACAAAGCCTGAATCACTATGGAATGGTTCCAGGAACATGACAATGACTTTTCTTTGCTGCAGTGGCCCGCTCAGTCCGCGGATCTCAATCCTATTGACCATCTTTGGGATGAGGCTGGAAAGGGCTGTTCGCTGCAGGCCTACACCTCCCTCGAATTTCAAGGAATAGCGTGACACACTCGTGTCTGCATGGTACTCCATTCCTGCACAACGTTTTCAGCATTTTGTTCAATCCATGCCTAGAAGAATTCAGGCTGTTTTTAAGGCTAAAGGAGGCTCAACACGCTACTAGGTAGGTGTACCTAATAAAGTGGCAGCACAGTATATGTTTTATTACGGAATATGATCACGTCATTTAAAAGAAAAAGCAAGGTTGTCATAGTACTGATGATATATTAAGGAATCCTTATGTGCTGTGATGTAACAACTAGATCGTAGGTATAGCTTAGCTTAATTATCAACACTCACTTCATAGTAATCCGCTTAGTTTGATGAAAGTTTCAACATGTACATGGTAGTTATGAGACTTAAATTCCGATTAGTAGCTATTTTTTAATTAAAAAAAAATAGAATTATTAAATTATGAGCTTTAAAAATTGTTAAAATTTGTCTAAGAAAGGAAAGTGCGCATTCCATTCTATAGTTGTCTAATTAAAATTAATATTACACCTATATCATTAAATTAAATTATAATTAAATAAAATTTCAACTATAGAATGGAATGCGCACTTTCCTTTCTTAAACAAATTTTAACAATTTTTAAATCTCATAATTTAGTAATTCTAATTTTTTTAAAATTCATAATTTCTTACAATTAAAAAATAGCTACTAATCGGAATTTAAAAGTCTCATAACTACCATGTACGTGTTGAAACTTTCATCAAACTAAGCGGATTACTATGAGGTGAGTGCTGATAATTAAGCTAAAGTATACCAACGATCTGGTTGTCATAATAATATTGTAGTGTAGATTTTAAAATTCGCTTAGATGACTTTTATGCTAAACCCAACAAAATTAATTAACTTATTTAACGACTTAATCAACTAACCTAACCAAATAAACTAGCCTGTAATCAAATCATAAAGGAATTTAGGCAAGCGAAGGCAGATTACAAGAAATCTTTGGCGAAGGATGCAAAACCAGCAAAACCAGAAAACCAGCAAAGATATCTTTAGTTATATAAACACTAGAAGGAAGGGGATGAATCAAATTGATCCACTCCACATAGAGGCTTTGACTGTTGATGATCCTGCTCAGGTTGCTAACAAACTGAATGATTATTTTGCATCTACATTTAGGGAAGGGGATGCTGAAAGTTTATCAAACTTTAACAGGGAGCGAAATGATTTTGTAATAACTGAGAGAAGTGGAAGAGATTTTGTGGAAGTTAAGATAGGAAAGGCACCTGGGGTGGATGAGATCTATCCAGTTATTGTAAGGGAGGCAGTGAAGGAAGTAAGCAAACCCTTAGCCATAATTATGAAAGCATTCTTGGATTCCGGGGCAGGTTTTCGGGACTGGTGATGTCCGAATGTATCCCCATTCATAATGGGAGATCAAAGGGTAACACGAGTAATTACAGACCTGTTAGTTTAACTTCTGTTCCAGGGAAAATAATGGAGTCACTGGTAAAAGATGTAATGCAGGATCATATAGACACGGCTTCAATTTTATTTCAGACAGAGCATGGGTTTGTTAAGAGGAAATCTTGTTTGACCAATTTGATGGAAAGTACGATGTGGTTACAAAGAAGCTGGATGCAAAAAATAATTTTGATATCATCTAATTGGATTTCAGGAAAGCTTTTGATACTGTTGCACATAAAAGACTACTGTATAAATTGGAGCAGTATGGCATTAAGGGCAAGTTGCTGTTATGGATAAAGGGGTAATTAATGTACATTGCTCTTCGTGGACAATCCACTTTTGTCCACTAATGTTATTAGTGGAGTCCCAAGGGTTCGGTGTTGGGCCCATTGTTGTTTTCTATATTTATCAATGATATTGATTAAGGCATATCAGGTTTAATGTCCAAGTTTGCAGATGATACGAAGGTTGTCAAGGTGGTTAATGTCTATAATGACAGTATATATGACAAAAGTTATGGAGATGGGCTGAGAAATGGCAATTGAAGTTTAACATTGATAAATGCAAAGTACTGCATATGGGTAGTGTACTGTGTAGTAGTACACTCATGGTAGTAGAAAATGAAAGAGACCTGGGGATAATTGTACAGTGAGATATGAAGTTTTCTGAGCAATGCAGACATGCTGCCAGGAGAGCTCATATGTGTTGTTAATAATATACAGGAATTTTGCTAGCAGGGATAAGGAGATTATTATTCCATTGTATAAGGCAACGGTGATGCCACGTCTTGAGCACTGCATACATGTCTGTAGGCTTCATTTTAGGATGGATGTGGAGCTTCTGGAACGAGTACAAAGAAGGATATCGAGATTGGTGAGCCGAAGGAAAGAGTGCTCTTACCAAGAAAGGCTTCAGTTCTGTAAATTGCAGCGTCTGGAGACTAGACATCTTTGAGGTGATCTGACTGAGGTGTTTAAGACTCTGAATGGATTGAGCAAGCTCAATGCTGATGAGATTCTTTCTCTTGCTCAGACTACGCACAGTGTAGAGTGTGTTTAGTGTCAAACGGCACCAGGGGTTTCCCCTATCTCCGCAGACTATGCACATGAGGAGACGCAGACTCAAGAAAGAACTATATAAACTATTGGAGGGAACGAATAGGTGAAATGGGAAATGTCTTTTTTTTTTTGGCTGATGCTGTATAAGCTTGCTTTCTTGCATCATTTTCCACTACGAGTGCTAAAATGCCGTTTGGAATATCTAAAGCGACAGTACAATTTCTCTAAGCTTTTCTCATGACATGATGGCTAATGGATTTCGTGTGTGTCGACGTTGACAAAATCCATGGTAGCTGTCATTAATCAGTTTTGAGGATAACGGGAGATTTCCCAGTTAGTAGAGTTTCCATTACTATATAAATGTACCTGCCCGGCAACCCAAAGGTCGCGGGTTCGATTCCCGCCTCGGGCTTGGATCAAAGTACTGCAAAAAACCTTGGGAGGTGCAAAATGGCCACAGAAGCCGATGCGCAACAACTACCAAATCAAAAAAAAAAAAAAAAACTATATAAATGTTGATGTAAGGATAATGTTTGTTTAATGCCTTCCGGCATTAAACAAGCAGCTGATGCCACAGAAGCCGAAACAGTTCCATTTCGCAGTCGAAAATAGATCCACCATAACAAACCTCATGGCCGCACAGACATCAATTCTTCAAGCCTTCGAAACTAAATCTGAATTAGCTATAGTGTACGCTGACATTGAAGCTGCTTTTGACAGCCTAGACGTCACAGCCCTTCTCAGACTTCTGCAAGTCTTCTTCAGGATTAATGGAGACCTACTAGCTTTCCTCACCGCCTTATTGAAGAATAGAAGCGTCCACCTCACTTTGAAGAAAACCCACTTTACAAGAAAAATTAATGCAGGAGTCCCTCAAGGTGGTGTCCTGTCTGGCCTTCTCTTCTCAGCGATTCTGATTCCTTTCATGAGTCATCGTGATGATGCTCTAATATATGCCGACGATATAAAGTTTCTTACCTTAATCCCACCGTCTGCAAACCCAATGGAAATTACGTCTTCCATCACAGAGAACTTGACCACTCTTTCAACTTACTTGAAGATGTTTGGATTAAACCTTAACCTGTCAAAATCTGCAATAATGACTTACTCATTGAAACAGCAACCAACAATAATTCAACCTTCAGTTTTAGGTACTCTAATTCCAGTGGTTACCTGCCATGAAGATCTTGGGGTCTATTTTGATACGAAGCTGAAATTTAATGATCACACAGAATACCTCCGGAAGCGTTTTAACACCCTACGCTGGAAAGCGAAACAACGCTTACTTCATTCCAATGATGCCGCAACTACTACCAGATATCTTCAAGCCACTGTTTATCCGGCTATTTTATATGCTGCTGAAATTTGGGCATCTGCGTCGCCTTCACTTCAAAAACCGGTGTTCTCGTGTGAATACTGGACCCTGAAATGGGCCACAAATAAGCATCGCCGACCCCCTCAATTGAGAACAACTGACATGGCTGAGCAGCTAAATGTACCCAGGATCCCGAGGTTAATTGACAGCAGACGTTTAATGACTTCAGTAAAAATGTACACAGGAGTAATAAACGCCCCAAACATCTGGGATTTCTGTCAGTGGCACAATCCTACGCCATCCTTGAGGTCAGAGCCCACACTAATCCTCAAATACAACCGGTTGAAACTGTGTAGTCGGTTCCTACCTGCCCAGGCACTCCCCAAAATTGAGGCACTGCTCCGTCTTGGAGTCGACCTTCAGAAATTAGCTACCGACTACAAATACCGTCACATGCTCCTCAAGTGGATTCCATCTGTGGAACTAGGATAATTTCCTCCATATGACGTTTAGTCCTCATTTTTCATTATTATAATTTACATGTTTGTAACTCATAATTTCCATGTAACGGTATTTTTTTTTCCTTTTTGCCAATTAATTTCATTTATAATTTCATTTATAATGTAAAACTCCTGGCCATGTCGCCGTGTTGAGTATTATTGTCTCTAGTACATGTCCTGTACTTATTAGCAATAAAGAATTTATTTATGTAACAATTTGGATGACAACGATTCTTCCACTCTGCTGGATACGGTAAATTTCCATTCCATGCAGTAGGAGAATGTAAAAAAAATGTGACATAAAAATAGGAATTAATGCTTGAAACGGGAGAAATACCACCCGCAACTTGAGACCTTCTGGTGTAAAAGTTATTCAAGATTTTATCTCCTGCTAATAACCAAATGAGATATTAAGTAGATGTATTAGGAGAAAAATATGATTATAGTAGTTAGAGGAAACTACCTCCAGTAGCCACATTATGATATTGATGAAGCTCTATCAATTGACTTGAAAGCATGATTCTCTTTGATCGAAAGGTCAGCTTACCCTTGAGTTTCAAAATGGAGTTAGAATTTAATAATGACTTGTTTACAACTATCGCGATAATCGATAGATGGAGGAAATGAACCAAATTGTGATAAAATCCACTCATGATAATTTCTATTCTTTTTATACAACTTCCATAGGCATTTGCTGCAAAACCTGAGTTTACGGTAGATAAAGACAAGAGTTCACGGTGGAAAGATGATTAATGGTTTAATTTTTATCAAACTGATTTTGATAATGCGATTGGAGCAGTTTTAAGGTGAAGACATTTAAAAAGTAATCCATCCAGAGAAAAAAGAGTGTAGAAACCACGAAGATTGTTCTGCTGGTAACTCTTAATATTAATTATCACTACATTCTGAACTAAAATATGAATAAAAAGGAAGGATTTTATATTATATCTTCCACAAGAAATATTGGAGTGGACACAGCAAAAATATCCCATTCAAAACGGAATGAATCGACGTGATATTAATTAGGGGATATGAGTCTTTTGTGGAAACTGTTATTGGTATTTGAGAGTCTGTTAAAAATGCAAGTGGAGTTTGAATGGTTGTAAATGGAACTGGACTTCATTAAGATTAGAAATAAGATTTATGTGTGGTTGTGTATTGGAAAGTTTTGGTGTCCATGATTCGTTGAGGTAAATGACAGGGAATAGGGGAAAAATGCAATGAAATTTTTAGACACGGCTTTCAGAGATTTTTAGAAATTTGAAAATTTTATTTGAAATTTTCAGAGAATTTTAGAAATTTGAAAATTTTATTCGAAATTTTTAGACACAATATTTCAGTACGTTCGGCATACTTAGCTCTTTTACAAAGTAAAGCCGAGCTAGTGTTCATCCCACACCATCACATAAACTAGCCATCGTGGGTAGCACAGCTGGCATAATCACTGTCCTCTCCCGCATCGGGTGGAAAAAACCTTGAGTTCTAATTCCGCCGATGATGTGAGGAATTTTTATGGGCCTTTTTCACAACTGGCTAAGTCAGTCGGTCCCACGTGAGGAGAGCATAGTTTTTTCTCCCGGAAACTCGGGTTTTTCATGCAGCAAACAGCATATCGACCATAGAACACAGCAATTTACAGACATGTTTGTATACTGCGCAATATTCCCTAAGAGCTGATTTTTGTTAAATCCTACAACCAGCCTATTTCTATAGGTAACTCCAACAATAAAGAACTACACTATCTACCAACAAAAACAGAAATAATATGAGTGTCGCGCCACAGACTACTCTGACAGATCGCATCTGATAGTAGTGCAAGTGATATTATGCAGTAGCTGGTAGAGAAGCCAACGGGACTGTCCCAGTATACTATCCATGGCCCAGTCTACGAATATCCATTTAGCTACATTCTCCAAATGTAAGGATTGTTTCCTGTTGATAAAGTAAAAGTAATAATTTAATATTAAAGTTCTACTTAAAATTAAAATAATTCTTGTATTTTGATTCGGATCGATGAACGTATGCTTATTATACTTTCTTCATATTGGGAAAAAATTCTTAATGTGAAAGAAGTTTCATTACAAATTCTCATTCCATGTTACGAATTTTATTTTTAAATTTATTAAAATAATCCGAGAGAAATTTGATGTAATAATCTATCTGTGTAGTAATAATTCACACAACACTAGTAGAAAGAAACATCTTTGTTTATTTTTTTAACAAGATATTATCAACAGGAATAATTACAAGCACAGTTCAATATACAGTTTGTTTCAGTTACGATAACTATTCCTCGTAAACCTGTTCGCTCACATTAATGGAGTTTGATATACCAGTAATTTTAAATAGTGCTTCTAAACCATTTTTCACATTTTTTTTAAAAATCATGTCAAACTTTATTTTATAACAGCGAAAACTCTTATGCACACATCTTAAAAAAGAAAACTTAATAGGTGTAATTAACATAAAGCATTTCACTTTCAGATTGGCTTGTTTCAGGCGATTTATTTTTAAATTAAAAATAAATAAATTTGGGAATTATGCGCCACATGGTGGCGGATAGATTTGTAATTTACAACAGACGAAAGCTAACTTCTCCAAGGTGACATTACTCGTAATTATATTTGTGTTTGATGTGAAGAATAATATATTTTGTAAAGCAGTAATTTATTTTAATATTCAGTTTAAAACTTCATGATTGAATATATGTTTGTTGCATTGTTCTTCGGTTTACAATAGGATAAAGGTTAGTTAATTTAATACGTATTTAAACACTTATAAACAAAAATTTGCAGTCTTATCTTATTTCAGCCAGTGATAATTATTTAATCAAGTTGTTCTTGCCATGATAAATTTTATATCCCTCCCTCCCCCCATTTATCTGGTGATCATAGACCTAACTTGGAATGCTATTAAAGCAAAACATTAACAAATTCCCAATATACTAGAATTTTTCTTTATAAAGGTTAACTTTTATTCTTGTCAACGAGACTACGCAGTGAAGAATATTGAGCACAATTAATTTCCATATTTACGATTAGTGTGGTCCTTTAGTCATATGAAATTGAGATGAATTGTTTTTAGCAAAGTTTTTAACACTGGTTTCAAATAACGAGTTCAAAATATGTAAAGTAAAAGAGACAGTAATATGGTTTGTGCCCCCTTTTCAAAAATACCGGAAGGTTTTATATTAAATATTAAGGATATTTTTCAGTTCCATTACCCGTTCTCATAATGGGTTCTCATTGTTCACAGTTAATGGCATTGCCGATAAAGTGGATGAGGCCTATGCTAAAGTATGAATACAAGAGTAGTGTAAAAGTCATCAAAAAAGCAACGACTTTATTGTCTTTTTGTATTATCTTTAGCCTTTTTCCCCTTTTTTAGTAGTAGTTTCCACATCCGTTTACCACCACAGATGTCGTTATTTGAGCTAACCCTTGGTGATAATTAAAATCATCCACGAATAACCAGTCTCAAGAACCCATTTGAAAGTTTTGTGCATCCCTTTATATAAGATGTATACTAACCTTTATATCTTGTCATGTAGGACCAATAATATAAATTTAAGAGTTGGGTGTGATTCTGGGATAGCGTATGTGCCTATCGTTACGCTTATTGCAATAGCAAATCTGTACGCGCATATAATAAAATTCATTGATCATTTTTTTAGCATTGGACATTGTATGCTGGCTGCCATGAAAAAAAAAAAAAAAAAACAACCGTATTACCTGGCTGACCATGTACATGGGTGAACAGTACATAGGTGACCATGTACTGAAACTAGTTTTATAATTGTGCTCATCGATCTTTATTTTATTCTAGATAATTTTTCTAAAATAGAGGAGTAATTTTATTTAATTTTCTGGAACTTTTTGTTGGAGTTTATTTATTTATTTTTATATATTTTTTTCACATAAATGATAAGCGGGCGTGAATATTAGTGACAAATCGAGAGATCATCTTCGATTATATCATTTGATTAATCATTAATATTATTTCATTATTTAATTGAATTATATCATTCGATTATATCGTTCCAATGATTAGTACTTAGTAACTAACAATGATTCGCATATTGAAGTCTTTCGAATACCTTCACAGAATTTTGCAATAGCAGTGAATCGCAATCCGATCCTAAGAAATTAATGACCCACACAACACTTAGAAATCTTCAATAAAATCATAATGAATTATATTTAAAAGCGCTTTCCAATAAAGACCATTCAAATTTTGAAGTAATCTTACGCCTAATATACAATTAAAATATTTAGTTCGCCAAGTTTTAAACTCGTAGTGTACTTAAATTCATTATTTTTTTGTGCTGATCAAAAATAGTTAAAAAAAAAAGGCTGTTCATGAGAGGAATTAATTTCACTAATTCATAATCACCCTTGATGTATAACAATTAGTAACATTTGTGTTATTAATACCAGTATAACATTTGCATCATCCAATAGGGAGATACAAGAGGTAGGCGTACTGAATAGATGTATATAGTGTGAGATATATCAAAAACTGTATATACGGAGAGAAGTTAGCTTGAACCTGAGGATCCTAAAATAATGAATTTTTTATGGTATCTTAAAAGGTCCCAAAGTTATAATACCTCTAAAAGCATTATATTACACAAACATGAGTTTTTACAGAAATTCTAATTCTTCCATCAAACGTAACATTTTTTCCCCAAAAGAATTCACATTTTTGATATTACCGGTAGGCAATTGATTATTTTGATTGTCTGAGTGCGATGTTGACAGTATTGCTTATAATGGGACCTGTGTTCACTTCACAGTTCAGCACTCGTTATTGAGGAGTAATGCAAAATATATGTGTTTCGTGTCGAATCCATCCCAACGTACCATGTGCAATAAAAGAGTCTACTTCTATATACATATTCCTGTTCTTAGTTAATTAGGTAGTAATAACAATGACAAACTTTTCTCAGGATCGTATCCAGAATTTCAAACGTGAACATCGGCTTTCAATGCAAGTATTCAAATTTAACTTTTGGTCTTTACAAGTGCTCCCGAAAAAATATACGGTTTATTTGTTATTCAAGGACATTTTTCTTTATTTTCATTAAGAAGTTTCTTATAATTTTCTGAGCAATTTGTACATATAAAGTAATTACACGCGGGAATAATAATGAAAGCACGAGCCTCTTCTGAATACCATTCTGAATTTAGGTTCAACACGAAGGGCTTTTACAAATTGGGCTTGCAGTCACTCAAACGTTTAGGCTCACAGTAAATTATGAAACGTGCTAAACAACATATGTCACAGTGTGTTTTAAATACATATTTCGTTACCATTGTAACTGGCAGGTAGAAAACTCGACCGAAATTACATTTTTACAACGTCTCTTAGTCACGTGGTTTAATGGGTAGCACCAATTGGTTTTGGCAGCTAATTTTTAACTGTGGTTACTTTACAGCACCATAATGTGTTTAAATAATTATTCCACTTGCTTCACAAACATCAAACGTTCTTCAGAAATGTTCACTGCTGATCACATCCTTCTCCATTTTTTTTAAACAGCTTGAATTTCTGAATAATCTTGACACCTTCTGAGTTGGATATGTTGACAATGGAACTTCATTTTCTTCAATTCGTAGTGATCAAATGAGAAATGATTTTTTAAATAGTATGCACTCTTGTATCCATTACGCGCTGATTAAAGTCTTTTTTTTATATAAAATTTTTAAACTCGATTTCCATCATGCTTTTTCGCAGAATCAGTTTGTGTTCAGAGTTCGATTATTTTAATACATTTTCTGAAATTCTACCTAAGTCTTTTTAACGGTAATTATGATTTCTTTGAACAAACGTACACACATATACAAAGAAACTTCATTTTTCATTCCAGAATTATTTGACACATTAACCTAAATACCGCAGTTTATGGATACCCTAGTCTCTACAGGTGGTATTGCAAGTCTTCTTTTTTGGTAAAATAGTCTTTGTAGGATTTTTTGTCTAAACACTTCGTTACAAAATTCATTGGCTGTTGTCCACTTGACAGAATCCAGAATTAATTTTCAATGTTAATACAAGACCATTACACAGAAGAATGCAGTTGAATAGGAACGAATCAGATTGTAAAGTCTTGCAAATACTGTGTTGGAGGGAGGACGTACTACGTGAAAATTTTATCATATTAAACTCAAATGTACGCAATCGATTATCAGAAATAGCATAAAAGCGTCAATTAATGGACTTAATAGTAAACAAATTCGATTAATTTGTTAAAGTTTATTTATTTTGTTAATTCAATTAAGATTTTTCTTATTTCGTAAATAGTTTCTTCCTTTCTTGCTGGTGTTCGTCGTATTCTTGTTGCAGCAGCAGTTCAACATCTGTTAGTCTCGTCTACAGTACAATTCTTCATTCAATGTATAAATATTGTTGAGTGAGGGGGGGGAGAATTAACATCGAACGTTTTAGCCAATTCTGATAACCGTTACTCCTAAATATTGGGCATCTAAACGCAAAGAACTGATTTAAACTCTCTAACATTGGACATGCAAAAAAGATTCCACAAAGCCAAATTAAGACGTTCATTTCTATAATCTACTCGCTTTCCTTATTCACAAAACTACTGGTAGGAACTGGTATTAATAGCAGAAGCTTTCTGGGTCGACGGTTTGCAAATATGGTAGTTGAGGAGGGAGCCAATGGACGACAAACATTCTAGACGGAGGTGGGTGGCATTTATTACCGCTGCAGAAACAGCCTGTTGTTTTTTTTATGAAATTTAAGCACTTGGGAGGATAAGCTGAATTGTTACTTTCATTAGACAGTAGTGACGGACAACAAACCACTTTTTCGGGAGACCTTTGGACACTGAGACCTCTTTGAAAGAAAGTGATGTAACCCTGAGTAATCTACTGGAACTCTCCTAGATTTACGAGGGCCTACAGCAGCGTCATATTCATGTGCCAACAGCAAGTGATGCCTATCGGAGCTGTAATCCCTGACAAACCCAATTTTCGCCTTTGTTACCATTTCCTTCCGCTTTCTTTCTCTTGCCCTTTCTACATGACGCTTTCTCTCCTCTTTAGACCAGTAGCGACCCATCTTCATTTCGCTCACAACGTCATCGTCGGTAGTGAGTCCACAGCGTTCTTCAGTAATTTTTATTGCACGTTCTTTGAGAATCTTGTTTCTAACTGGCCGCCTGGTGATATATCTGGAACCATCTGAACGTCTCTTGACTTTCCATTCCATGACTTCGCCAGAATTGTTGGACTGAGCGCAATCATCCAGAATTTGCACCTCTCCCGCTGATGACTGTATCCATTTTCTTCCATCCCACACTCTGTTCTCTGCTGCGCCTACTTGGTCGCAACTCTCATTATTTAGTCCTAAGGTCCGCTCTAAGAGTTGCTGCTGTAGCCATATGGTGTGATGTAGGTGGGTCTCGTTCGTGTACATGATTGTTCCCGGAGAAAATGTCACATGACGCATTCCTCTTGATTCTTCGTTGCGCTGAGAGACTTTTTCCTCCTGGCTGCCTAATTCGTGTACTGGAGCCAGAGATCGAATATCTTTTTTTGTAGCACTTCGCAGAGTCGGTTTGATATATGGGCAAGGACAAGAAAAATGGGGACAATTTTCTGATTCGGGGATCGGATGAAGCTTGCCACTGGCTCCGTTTTGTGATCCATAATCAGTTTGATGGAAATCTTCGCTGTCGCAACCTTCATTATGAGAATCAGGATCGGTAGGATTACTTCGAGAACTCTCTCCCGTATTATACGCGCTGGAACTGTCTTTATCTTCTTCAGTAGAGCTTTTCCAGCCACCTTTCCAATGACCCACCATTCCGGAATTTCTTAGCCAACTTTCGATATCTTCCTCAATATTTCTCTCTTTACAAAGCTCTCGGCATCGGCGCATACGTTCTGGAAGGCTTTCCAGCTCTCTAATTTCAAAAGGTTTTAGTTTCTGCTGTTCTTGAAGGTGTCGGTGAACTAATACCTCGCACTCTAGCTGAATGTTGGCCATTTCTTGGCTTAGTAGCGCCATTTCGCGATCAAGACTTGTATCCGACTGATACCTCTGAAATGTTGCTTTTGGTGTATCTCCATCAGATCTTAAGCTGTCTAATGCCCAGTCATCTTGTGACCTCTCGGGTAGTTTTCTGTCTTGGCATAAGGACACAAATCTGGCGCCATCTATACTTCTCGAGGTTGTGCTCTCTTCTGAGGATACAAATCCTGCGTTATCTACTGGGCCACAGTTAACACGACGTCGTTCACTACATATAAAAGATTTATCGTCAATTTCTCCACCATCAGAACTATCTCCATATGGACAATTGGTTGTTTGCCCCACGGATCGCAACCTTCCATTCTCGGGCATATAGGAAAAGAAGTCATCCACTTCTTCCTCCTCTTCGTCTTCTCCTTCGCAAGTAATGACCTGCGAAAGCAAAGGATACAGAATTATTATTATGGGTACATTTAAAGCTCAATACAGTTGCAATTACTTCGTATCAAAATTTATATTAATTTTATTTACATATTATACTGTCATATTCATATGATACTGAAATATGCTATATGTACAATTAAGAAAATTTTAAATTAATTAAATATCATTTTACTCATACAAATATATCTAAGAAGGCATAATGAATTGATATGAAACAGGCACAATATGCCATCCATACTGGGATAATTTTTTTTTCCTGTTTGAAAGTAAAGATGAAGTCAAATTCTTGAAACATTCCATTGTTTCTTGGCGCTGAAGAAAGGTTATGCAGTACATTTTTAAGAAATATGCAGCAATATTTTAAGTTAAACTTGAACTTAAAATCCTTGAGGTTGTCACAGACATTCTCTCAGATATGCCAGACAAGCTGTACTTGCTACCTGGGAGTCCAAAACGCTGATGGAACTGATATTCGGGTGACACTCAAGTCAAGTGGACCCAATTTCGGCCAAGTCCGGACGGTCTGTGACAGCCAAATCCTCTGCTTGCACCTTCACGATGGTGGGACTGTTAGTAATCCTGGGTATAACCTCCATGCACAAGCACATGGTGGGTGACCACCCAGGTGTGAACCAACGTAAGCAGGGGGTCGAGGTGTGGCGCCCACACCACATGGAGGAACGCCGCCCCTCTATGTTACCAGGCAGTACTAGGTGGTAGATGACTCTCATCAACCGGTGAAATACCACCACTTTGCTTATTGCAGGCTTGAAGTGGTGGAACCCATGTTTAGTCTCTAGAGCTAAGTTCCGGTCAACCCTTCCCTATCTCTTCCATCATGCAGTATGATTGTTGACTTTTGAGGTTATGATGAACGTCGTGGCGAGATCCAATATTCCTTACATTTCGAGGGTACAGCTCTAAAACGGTTTTCGCAGGCCGGCCGCTAGTTAGTACACCGGACCGAACCTATTGGTAACTCTCTAGGAGGCTTCCGGATCAGCTAGTGTATAATCTTGCTACCTCTACTCTGCCAGATAGTGACTGGAGGGAGTCCGAGTAGTGTGTATGCGGGGAGCATTGTCGAGGCCACGTTATGTCAAGGATCTGGGTATATTCTTACCACATGTACGCCATATCGAAAAATTTCATTACTTCATACAGCATGTCCCACCCACTTTTTCTTACTATTGAATACACCATGAATTGTCAAACTAATAGAACAAGCTTATCTGCGAAAAGATCTAAACCTCCCAAGGACTTCCTAATTCATTTCACAAATCTCAACTCTAATCTCAACGATGTCCATTTCCACTTGCAGTCTGCCAAACCACATGTACTTTTTCTGACAGAATCTCAGTTATCGGTTGATTCAACTACTGCTCATCTCAGATGCCCAAATTATTCGCTGTATGATTCCTTTCGCCTCAAAGGTGGTACTTGTGCATATGTCCGTTCTGATATTCCCTGTCAGAGACTTGGCAATTTGGAATCTCCTCTCTTCGATCTTCTCTGGCTTAAAATCTCTCTACCTCATTGTGTCAAATTCATCTGTTGTCTCTACCGTTCTCCCAACTCCACTAATCACTTGGAGCTCTTTGACTTCCTCTCGTTGCAACTTGACTTTTTCCAGTCCAACTTTCCTAACAGTGAGGTAATTTTCCTTGGTGATTTTAATGTTCACAACTCCAGCTGGCTTCCGTTTTCTAGTCACACCGACCCAGCAGGTCGAGATGCTGAGGCTTTTGCAATTACTAATGACCTAGCACAGATTGTTCATTTACCTACAAGAATACCGGACAATCCGAATCATACAGCCAATACGCTTGATCTTTTTCTCACAAACAACCCTTCTAAGTACACGGTCGAAGTGAGAGGTCCTTTAGGCACTTCAGACCACAACTTGGTGATTGTCTCTTCTCCAATGGAACCTTTATCTCATGGCTATTCCCAACCTCGTGTTGTTTGGCATTACAAGAATGCAAAATGGGATGACCTGCGTGACTTCTTTTCTTCTTTTCCTTGGTCGGATTACTGTTTCAAAACTTCTGATGTCAACGTTTGCTCAGATCGTGTCAGTGAAATTATTCTTGCAGGAATGGAATCCTTTATCCCACACTCGACTTTAAAATCTCATCCTTTATCTAAACCTTGGTTTTCCAATAAATGTGTTAAGGCTGTTCAAGAGAAGAATGTTGCATATCGTAATTGGCTTGTTTCTAATTCTTCAGTTTCATTTTCTGCCTACACCAAAGCTCGCAACAATTGTAAAGCAGTTATTAATCAGTCCAAACTAGAGTTTGAACAGGCTAAGAGTAGAAAACTTGCTTCTTGCCCTAATGGTAGCCGAGCATTCTGGTCTCTTGCCAAAGCTATTGGCCGCAACTTTTGCCCATCTCTGCTTCCACCTCTGTCCAAATCAGATGGTTCTGTTGTCACTTCAGCCAAGGATAAAGCTGACCTGCTAGCATTCCATTTTCCGTCCAGCTCATGTATTAATGAACTTGGTAAAACACCTCCCACCATTCCCAACACGGTCCATTCAATGCCTCCTGTGGTCTTCCGTCAAAAGGATATCAGAAGGATTTTGATGAATCTTGATGCTAAGAAAGCTCCAGGTCCTGATGGTATTTCTCCACTTGTTCTCAAAATCTGTGCTCCTGAACTTACTCCTGTTCTTTGCCGCCTTTTTTCACTTTCTTATTCCAAAGGTGTTTTTCCTTCTGCTTGGAAATTTGCTCATATCCAGCCTGTTCCTAAAAAGGGTGACAAATCCCTCCCATTCAATTATCGTCCCATTGCAATTACTTCTACTCTTTCTAAAGTAATGGAGAAATCAATTAACCGCCAACTCTTAAACTACCTAGAAACCTTCCGTCTGATCAACGATCACCAGTATGGATTCCGCCAGTGTCGATCCACTGGTGATATCCTGGCTTATGTTACCCATTTATGGACTACTTCAATGGAAAGGTTCGGTGAAACACAAGTAGTTGCTCTTGACATCTCAAAGGCTTTTGATCGTGTTTGGCATAAAGGTCTTCTAAACAAGCTTCCATCTTATGGTTTGCCAACTGTTTTTAGTAATTGGTTATCCAGTTTTCTCTCTGATCGCTCACTGAGGGTGATGGTAGATGGCTCTCTGTCTTCTAACTTCTCCACTAATGCCGGTGTCCCCCAAGGTTCAGTTCTTTCCCCCACTCTTTTCCTCTTGTATATCAATGACCTTCTTCCATTGACTGGAAATCCTATCCATAGTTTTGCCGATGATAGCACATTGCATTCAACTTTCCGTTTTGAGAAATCTTGTCCTGCTCAATCAGCTTCAAGTTCTCGAAAATCTGCTACCAATTCCTTAAATGCCGATCTTCAGGTAATTCTCCAGTGGGGCAAAGACAACTTAGTTGATTTCAACCCTTCTAAAACTCAGTCTTGTCTTATATCTCGCAAAAAGGATTCTTCTGCTCCTATGCTTATCTTTAGTGACACTCCAATTTCTAGGCAAAAGGATATATCTCTTTTGGGGATTACCCTGACTTCTAATCTCTCTTGGCACAAGCACATTACAAATATTGCTTCCTCTGCATCTAAAAAACTTGGTTTTCTCTTTCGCTCTCGGCGTTACTCTCCCAAACAGCTGCTCACTCTGTATAAATCGCAAATCCGCCCTGCCATGGAATATTGTTCCCACAACTGGGGGGTGGTGCTCCCAAAACCTCTCTCAGGCTTCTTGATTCCATTCAGAAGAGGGCAGTTAGATTAATTAATGACTCATCTCTAACAGAGTCTCTCCACTCGCTTTCTCATAGACGCACTGTTTCTGCTGCTTGCCTCTTTTACAGATACTTCCATAGGCACTGTTCTTCTGAATTGGCTTCTATAATTCCCGCTCTCTCTCAAAACAGTCCGAACACGTGCCGCCACCAGCCAACATCCATTTACTGTCCAACTTCAAACCCACAGAACCAACTTTTCATCTTCCTCATTTATTCATTCAACTGCCGTTTTCTGGAACAACCTTCCTTCATACGTATTTCCTGAAAATTACCATCTACAGAAGTTCAAGTCCAATGTCAACAAATATCTTCTTTCGTCTTCTCAACCTCCAACCCAAGCACGGTACTAAGTACTATAGGTTCTAATACCTCTCGTGTTTGGGGTTCACATAAAAAAAAAAAAAAAAGAACTTAACAGTATCCCCCATATGAATTCATTCTCTTCTTCGATGACTGGAATCATATCTGGAAATTGTTTACTAATATCAATTTTAGCACTCTTAACATACGCTTCTAGACTTCATCCAGAGAATCAAAATACAGTGTATCTCTCTCAGCGAAGGTTTTTTTTTTTTAAACTCAATTTTTTAAACTCAATTGTCCATGTGTAATATGCCCATAAATTGTGTGTTCTTTGGTCAATCCTGGTATACTGGATGAAAAAACCCGAGTTTCCGGGGGAAGATTACCTTGATATCCACACCTGAGACCGATTGACTCAGCCACGGAGTGAAAAAAAAAAAGGCCCATAAAACTTCCTTGGGTCATTATGAGTCTCAAACGTAGGCCTTTCAGCCGGTGTGGTTATACTTTGCAATAGAAACAAATCTGATAGAGCCAAATCGTGTTGTTAGAGGTTTGACTGAGCACGGATCCAATTTTTGGTCCGATAGTGTGTTTGAGTGTGCGTTGTCCGTTAGGCAGTTTGAGGGAAAAAACAGGTTCTTCACATGTCATATCCATATTCTCATAATATTGCTTCATTTGAGTTCTTTCTAATCCTAAGTATCAGAACTTCTCTGAAAAGATCACATTTTGGGTTTTTGAAGGACGTCTAGCATGTCGAAAGTATTAAAATCGATATCAGTAAATGAATTACAGAAATTAATACTTTAAATCCCTTAATACTTTCTATTTAACCAATCGGTGATAGCCGTAATATACCTTTCTACAAAGAAATTTCTGTTTGCATTCATAAAATTGAACTATGTAAAAAGAGAGTTAAGAATCATAACATGGTCTTTAAGAAACTGTCAGCCTGTATTGAGATGTTTATTAACAGGCTCAACTAAAGTGCGAATTTCAACTTGAAATGAGTAACTATTCCAAAATATTGTAAAATAAGTAATCTGTTCTAAAAACCTGTTAAATAACAATCTTGTTAATATTGTAACTAATGGTAAATAATTTATACTTGTAAAACTCAGGTAAATACGTACTTCACAATTTCACAACAAATTTCAGCTATACTGATTAAATTGTTGAATATTTGAATGTGCTGCTTCAATAATTGTAAATGGCAATTGTATATAAGTCTATGTAACTCAATATGTGTACATCGTATTTCTTGTAGAAACCGTGCTAGCATATGGCTGTCCAAGGGGTATCGATAATTTCAACTTCATAAACAGATCTTAATAATAATAATAATAATAATAATAATAATATAAATGCTTCTAGCTGTGGCAGAAGAGAATGGCCACATGTAGTTGTCTAAGAGAATTAAATGCTTGAAGGTAAGAAAATAAAATAAATGGTAAGTTCAAAATGAGTTCGATATACTAAAATAAACATATCCAGCATGTTCTAAAAAGACGTTTCAGCCCAAACTACATATTTTTTCTGAAATAATATGACATACAAAATTGATTCTAGTGTCACAGGAAACATATTTGGGTGTCGGGCCAAAACTAGTATGATCACAGCGGCAGCCTACAGAATAACTGCTTGATGAGATGGCGCCAGATAGAGTAGTGTGGCGTTTTAGTGAAATGATTTTAGCAGATTGCAATCTACGGATTGGTAAACAGAGCGACGCATAATAACGATATTGTCGGTAAAATGAAGAGCTCGAGAACTGCACATACCATACATATTCAAAATGAAACTTCTGCAGCAACTATTTGATTTAAAGAAAATGTCTTATACGATTCGTACATAAGATCGAAAATTATTTCCGTATAAAATTCAAGAAAATTAAACCCCTAGCGCACTAGACGAATACGAGATAAGAGTCCAGTATTGTGGTCCTTTGCTGTCTGCTTTAAAAGAAACCTGTAGACAAGGCATTTTTATTTTTCAGTATAATTACATTAATATCCATATATTTAGAGAAATCTATTTACAAAATTGAGACTATTGTATTTATGAGAATTAAAGTATGGTGCTTTGTTTCAGTTGCAGGAATTATTGGGTCAGCTTTCCAGGATGAAGTAGTGAATATTGATCGTTACATGGATGTTTTCGGAGGACAGTTGCTTTCGTTTGACCTGGATTGCGGCTTTATTCTGATGAAACATTTTTACAACAGAATGGGGTTCGACTACATACAGTGAATGTAGTTTACGGCCTTCTCAATCTGTTCTTTCACGATCCTGTTCTCACAAAATCGATTTCTTGGCCTTTTTTGGGTATCGGTGACCATGGATATGGATGGCCTTCATATCCAGGATTGTCGCATAGGCTTTTATTCTCCAAATCAAAACCTATGCGAAACAACTCGAAATTGTGGCAGATATAAGAAAAATGTTTACGGAAACAGCCCAAATACAATTTCTTCTTCAGGTTCCGTATTAATTTGAATGTTGAAGACCAACATGTTCCAGCCAACTCTATCTCTTGCTCTGTGAAATAGTTCTTTTGTCGTAGAATCCCCCCCGTCCGTTCTTTGACGTTATCAAGCCAATTTTTTTGTCTTCCTTTTGCTCTTTGCCTTTAATCTTCCCTTGCAGGATTAGTCTCTCCAGGTCATACTGTGGGCCTCTTTGTAATTGTATAATTTATTATAGGGAACGAAAAGAACAGTTAATGAATTGAAGCAAGAAGTTTCATCACTTGTTCAGCATTGATAAAGAAATTTTTATTGGAGTAATGTACCATTTTTAAAGATTACTATAGATTATGCCAATATACAGATAATGTTTTTTTTTCGCTTGACGTAAACGTTCCCAAGCCTTGTGTTTTTGAGGCAAAAATTTTTTGTCAAATTTTTTTTTGTTTCACGTAAGTAAACAAAATAATAAAGTAAAAGTAACAAAAGCGCATACTGTAAAATCACATTACAACAAATACAGTTTTAACAAAAATTTCACCAAACCGAAAATATTTCTAGGTTTAGAACTATATTTCGTCAAATAAAAAAAAAAAGGTGAACTATTAAAAACAAAAATTAATATATGAAAAGTAAGAATACTTTGTATCTACTGTACCGCATTTCTGAATGTGCGATATTCTTATAAATAAAATATACATTCAGGAACAAAATGTATTTCTATTCTTGTAGATATGTTAGTCCATTTTATTTATTACTGATTTTACAGTCGATATTTAGGTAAAATAATTGGGAAATTACTGTTACCATATACAGTAACAGAAGTGTGCAGCTACAATTTATTTTAGTTCTGTAAGCTTAGAGTTAGGAGGGAAACAAAGATGCATTTCAGCTGCATTTCATAACTCAAAATGATTAAAATCTCGATGAATTTTTCAGTTATTTTCAAAGAACAAAAGCAAAAAGCATTGATAGGGCCGCAGCAGTTTTAAAGATCAGTGCCTTGGAAGGATATACGTTTGTTTTAAGGTTTCCTGGATTATGTAAATGCTCTCTAATTTTATGAACCTTTTACTAGATATATTGCCAAGTGATTTTTTAAGTACATTTTTTTATATAAATGAATAACCTTTTATTATCTATTACCTTTGTTTCGTGCACCGTGGACATAACTTCTTTGTTACCGTGAATAGAACCTCTCATCCGATTGTTATGGAATTCCACCTGTTGATCTTGATGCCTGTTTGGTAAAAAAAATAGCACCACGTTAGTTTAAGATATTGTTAGAAACTGTTAGAAACTGCCCTTGAGTTGATATTCAATGTTTAATGTCATTATCGATAATTAGGTACCATACTCCATATAAAATAACAAAAACTAACAAGAATTTACATCATGGAAGTTTGATCTTACCACAATTACTGGTGGCCAGAATGACGAACACATACCCTTTCACTGCCTGCTCTGTCATCCTCCATAGTATGAAAGCTATGCCTACTCCAGCCAATTGGGTAGGGGTTCAGTTCAAGATTACAAACTTATTTTATTTTAATCAGTATTGGATCACGTGTAACACCATACCAATACAGCATATCAGATAGAACATTATATTGGTTTATTAATAACAAATACATGTTATTGTTGTTATTGTTATTTGGTTTTTAGGAGCATTAGCAACTAAGGCCATATTGCTCCGGGATATGCGGTGGTCATTCCTTGACCTTTCCGCATCCTCCGTATTTGGTGGTGACGGACTCGAACCCCGGTCTAATCAAGAAGCGTGTGCTACGCACTGCTGCTCCTTCCCACCTGGCTACGGAGGCGCCTAAATACATGTTATTAATGGTAACCAAAGCCAAAGTTTATTAATAACAAATATTAGCACATTATTTGGATAATAGATTGCCCAGCACAGGAAATGTTTTGAGCAGTAAACGTGGTAAATATAATATTAAATAGCATTCAGGAGAAAATTGATACAAAAGTTCTCATTTACTATCTTTTATGATAGGTACAGCTCAAATTCCGATGTTTCCACTTCGTACGCCTCAATTAGGGTTTTCGCCTTGTGATACTTTTTTTCTTCGCAGAATCTTTTCACATCGTTTTGTAGTTACTTCTCATTGGTAGAGGTCACTTTATGCTACATACTCATCTTTATTTCCTTGCTCTCTCTCTCTCTCTCTCATTGTTGGTATATTCAAAGCCAAAGTTCTCCATCGAAACCCTAAACCACATGTTACGCGTTAGCGAAGTTTCGTACAAAATTATTAGCTTGAACCAAGGAAGCAGAACAAAGTATGTCCTCGTGGGTAGTACAGTTGGTATAATCACCGCACTCTTCACCCCTCCACACCGAGTGGAAAATGTTCGAATCAAGTCAATGACAGGAATTTTTATGGTTTTTTTTTCACAACGTGGCTGAGTTAGTCGGTCTCAGGCAAGGGTAGCATGGTTTTTTCCTTCTGGAAATTCTGTTTCTTCGTCCAGCAAACAGCAAATCGACCACAGAACACATTCAATTTACAAACTTATATACGGCGCAATATGGTCTAAATTGCTGATGCGCTTAAAGCCGTTAAAAAACAACAGAACAAATTGTAATATGGGTATATTAGTTAATCTCAGGGGCTTTGTCGATGCGAGATGACAAGGGGGATTACTCATTGACAAAAAAGAATTCTTAGGAACAATTACTTATCGTTCCTGAGAATTGTTATCCCATGTTCTTCCTCAAATATGTTTGTGTCCCAATATCCAGATGAAATTCCTTGAACTTATTAACTTAAGCATATCACTCCTTGAGTGATATGCTTAAGTTGGAACTGCGATGGCTGGATTGGGTTAGGTACAAGATGCTTTCTTTCAGGGAAATTAGTCAGGATTTTCTGCTTCGGCAGAGGGTATGGAATCAATTGACTCTGGTTCTCTAGCCCACATGATATTGATTTGTTGGTCTTGGTTAGCCTATTTTTATCTGCTGAGACAATTTTCGTTCGGTTATTTGCAGTGTGTTGGTTTTTATATGAACAGGTAACAATGATTTGTGTAAAAGTTGGAGTGTTATGGGGTTGACCTACGCAGGAGAAGGTCATGCTATTTTTCTGGAACAATTAACTGATGGGTGGTCTGTACTTTATCAGCTACTTTTTTGTTCCTTTCTTATGGGGGCGATCAGAGGGTCATGTGTGACCAATCTAATTAGCTACTATGAGGTCATCACCTAGGAAAATATATATACTGTCTATATATTTTTTTATGAAATCCCCAAACACGAAAGGTATCAAAACCTACAGTACTTAGTACCGTGCATGGGTTGAAGGAGAAGTATGGGGGGGGGGATGCTGGAAACTTTGCTCTAGCGACTAAACATGGGTTTCACCACTTCAAGCCTCCAATAAGTAAAATGGTGGTATTGCACCGGTTGATTACAAGGTTTCTGATTACAATATTTTGTGTGTTGCTATCTGCTATCCCGAAAGATGCTAGCTTCCTGTGGTGGATTGTTCCCAAAGTTAAACGTTGATGACGCCATCATCGTCCTGTTTTTCATTGAGATGGTATTCGAACTCAGGCTTTTTCAAATGGGGCGGATGAACGACAATCGTAGCCCTGAACTATTTGCGAAGATCTAACGTCTATAAGAGGGATTTGAAAGGGATGAATCATTTATTAGTCTGATTGCAATTTAAATTATGTATAATTTAAATAATGTATCAAAGGCTCCATTGGCTGTTCCCTTGTGAAGATATTTGAAAAATTGATTCACCCAGAAATATTGAAGCACTGTTTCGCCCACTACCCTAGTCACCTCTATGCAGTTCTACAGCAGCGACCCACGACTTCAAATCTCCTTGATACATTCTTTAGGATACAAGTGCTAAATATGAAATCCCGGTTAGCTGTTCTTTTCTTTGATATCAATCAGCACTTGACAATATATCAATTACTACTCTTATTTTTTTATCTTGTAAAACTATTTCAAAATATATGACTCCATCATCTATACTAGAGAACATACTTCAACCAAGACGGCCTGTTATTTACCATGGAACCTACAAGACAACTGCTCATGGTAGGAGAGGTGTATCTCAAGGTGTGGTACTATCATCTACCCTCTTTGCTGCGATGTTGGAACCCCTCCTAGCATCATATTCTAACTTTAGTTCATATGCTGATGATGTTAATATTTTTTGTAACTTCGAGGGACCCTCAATACACAGCGGCAATAAACCAACAAGTAGCAGCACAAATCAAGCATCTAACTGACTACCTAGAGGTGATAGGATTAGAACTCAATCACTCCAAATCCGTCCACATGTCAATCACAACGCGGCGAACAATGAATGATATCCATGTCATCCTGAATAGGGAACAGATGCAAAGGGTCTCGTCCCACCCTGACCTGGATCTTATCTGGGATAAAAAAAAAACTCACCTTCCAGGGTCACTTCATGCGCACTAAAAAGAAAACTTACGCAGCCTTCTGGGCCATCTGTCAAGAACTAACTGGCTGCCAGAACTGTACCCTGATAAACCCATATCACTTTATGCCTCCGAGATTTGGTTCTCAGCACCGATTTGCTACCAGAACAAATTCCTACAATGGATGAACCGCAGAGCGGAAAATACACTCACCATTTCTCGATCCACCTTAGCGAAACTGCTGTCCGGACGAATTGATTCCCCTTCGTTGACCAGATTATTTCGGGACGACGAAGCAGAGAGGCATGAATGATATCCATGTCATCCTGAATAGGGAACAGATGCAAAGGGTCTCGTCCCACCCTGACCTGGATCTTATCTGGGATAAAAAAAAAACTCACCTTCCAGGGTCACTTCATGCGCACTAAAAAGAAAACTTACGCAGCCTTCTGGGCCATCTGTCAAGAACTAACTGGCTGCCAGAACTGTACCCTGATAAACCCATATCACTTTATGCCTCCGAGATTTGGTTCTCAGCACCGATTTGCTACCAGAACAAATTCCTACAATGGATGAACCGCAGAGCGGAAAATACACTCACCATTTCTCGATCCACCTTAGCGAAACTGCTGTCCGGACGAATTGATTCCCCTTCGTTGACCAGATTATTTCGGGACGACGAAGCAGAGAGGCTGAACAATCAAAATGGCATCTCCTTCTCAGAATGAAACTTACAAACCTCTCATAAAGAATATGTTCCCAGGTAATATCCTACAAGTCTTCAACAGCTTTGAAATAAACTCTAATAGCTTCGTCAATGATAGGTTTACAGACGACGGATGCTCGAAGAAACCTACCGTCAAGGCCTGGCGAGCTGCGTCCTCTGCTCTGCTGCCCCCCCACAGCTCAAAAGGGGACTCTCCTGCATAAACGCTGAAAAATTGTATATAGACTATTTTATTATAAACTACACTGTGTAATTACATCAGCATTGCTCATTGCACTGTGCTCTTAATAGGTATACTGTCTTATTGATGTTCTGTATACACTTTTGTAATTTAATGTTTGTAATTTTGAAATTTGTTTGTGCACACTTTTTTGTAATGTGTGAATTTTGTTATTTGATCTGTTGATAGTGTATACACCCCCTCTAGCCTGCAGGCTATTCAGGGGGAGCGATATTTTAATAATAATAAAATAAAATGTTAGATAAGGGACTGATATGCAAATGGAGATAGGCTGTAGGAGAAAACCAGGCGACTCTTACTTTTCGTGTACCATTCAGAATATGAAATGTATGAGTCACTCCTTTTGCTCTTGGGTATTGCCTTGATATGCATATTATTTGTCTTTCGTACTATTGTCTGCACGTATCGCCTATCCTTCAAGAATAAAATTGCTTTAATGACGTGCGTATGCAAAATACATTTTTTATTAGATTGACTAATTGCGCTCTTTTGGATTAAATCAAAGACTTTTTCGTGGTAATCTGTGGTCACCTCCCTAGATATTGGGAATAATGTGTCATGGTTGGGAGGATTTTAAATTTTTACAGAAATTTTTATATGGAGATGCGATTTTTGTGATACGTTTCTGCTGAACTAGGTTAGAAATTATGGTTAATTTGTGTAATAAATATTTCTTGCTTGGGATAATAGTTCTTAATGATGAACATAGGTATAAGAGATTCCTTTTTGTGGGAGGTAAGAGAGAGAATTGAATTTTAGAAGAATTGAAGTTATTTACGTTCTTTTTCTCTGACATTGAGGTTCGGAAACAGTATTTAGATAATTGTTGTTTATGTATGGAAAAAGGAAAGGGGTGTTAAACTGTAAAGCGACATATAATGTACGATCTTCAGCAATGTTGATCGAGATTTATAGCTAATGGAACAAGATCATTGAGAAGAAGAATATGTGGTAATAGAACAGGAAGAGGCCTTTGAAATAGCACAGAATTGATATCACCAAAATTTGGAGAGAGAGAGAGAGAGAGATCATCATACTCATTTGTCATGAAATAAGAATGACATAAGCCATGGCATCCCCATGTGGATCGTCACGAGGATTCCATATTATAATTGTTAATCAGTTTAAAGGTTTTGAGATAGTGTTAAAACTTTGTTATCTTGATCTAAAAATTTTTCCTTCTTTTAGATTCATTTCCATTCGAAGCCTTTCCACTACTTACCCTTACATTATTTTAGGTACTAGTTCCATCCCATGGGGTGTTTCGCTTCACTTTGGTTTCACGTTTTCTGCTGGAATTTCCGTCACTATTATTTATTTATTTTCAGTTAACGGTAATGGAATTCCCCATTCTGTGAGAAGTCCTGTCTGCTTTTTCCGACGTTAAATCCAGGGCATTATTTACCAAACTTGTTATTCAAGTGGGATCCTTTCAAAAATGGTGAATTAATCATTAATCTTGAATATTGGTAGATTTTCACCATTTCGTTTTATAGGCGGATGTGTGCCCACTGCGCTAGTTACAAATTTTGATTCACTCATATAAATATTACTTAAATATTTGATTTGTTTTGAGTCATTTACCTTTAAATATATGCTGATTATAAAGTTCGGATATTTACCAATTACTTTTTATAACTTTAAATTTCGGAATTTGTTTACTGTCACTTTAATAAAAATGGGCAATGTGGATGCATTCCTTCAAGCCTCAGAAATTAATCTCTGATTTTTCAAGGCTGTAGTTATTTGAATTTGAGGGCAACGCTGTGAATACAGTGTACTGTTGATATCAAGCGATCTGAACGTTTTCTTTGCAAAATAACCAGTTGTCCGATGAGAAACCCTACTATATCCAGCCGAAACTAATTTAATACCATGTGGAGAAAAACCGAAAACTTTTTCTCCAGCATCAATCGGATTCGATTCCTTGGTGTTTTATATGTGGTTGGCGAATAAGTCACCATGGATGATCTTACGTTTTTTAGTTGCTTAATAGATGGGAAAAGTATAGGAATGGTCTTTGAAAAGTTTATATCTGGTCAGAGTGTTATCGACCACTGGAATAAACAGCCTTCTGGGTGGTTGAGGTTGATAGTGATGTGAAATTTAAGGGGCAGTATCTTCCATCAGTGGAAAGATTATGATATGAAGGATAAAGGCTGCATAGACGTATTTTTTATTTTTTTGGCTGATGCGGCAAAAACTTAATTTGTATCTTTTTTTTTTGTAGTTGTTGGCGCATTGGCTTCTGTGGCCATAATGCACCTCCCAAGGTTTTTGCAGTACTTTGATCCAAGGCGGGATTCGAACCCGCGACCTTTGGGTTGTCCAGGTAGGCACTTTACCCACCCGGCTAGCCCAACTTGTATCACTTAACGATACTTTATAATTTGTACCCTGAATAAACCATATAAAATCTTTGGATAAAAATTCATAACTTGTTGTTTTCTGTTCGATAGTCATGCATATCATTCAATAACTATTAATTATTATAATTATGAGTATTGCTGCATTATGAAAGAAATAAAGGCGCACAAATGAGTTTACTAAATTCAGTAATACTGACATTTTTTACTTACCTTTTCTTATATACAGATATATAATCGGAAGGAAGCACTTCCCATCCAGTGGTCCACTCAGTTTGTGTGGTTGCATCACAAGAACTGCCGTCTTCAATGCAGAATACCCGCTCTGGGTATCTCTGTTGAGGGCCAAATGAAAAGGTATTATCAGCTGCAAGTGATTTTTCCGGAGAGGTGACAGTAGATAGGCAATTAGCAGTGGCAGGCTTACTTGTATCAGTCTGAGGCATATCGGACACAAGAACAGTGCGAGGTAACATTTCTATCACCGGTTCATCAGGACGTTGGAGGACTTCTTCGAGAGCTTCTTCTTGCTCAGATTTGGTAAGTTCTTTTCCATTAACCTAGGAGAAAATGAAGATATTTATGAAGAAAGACAAATTAAGAAAAATAAACGAACTCAAGTTATCGGTAGTCATATTTCAATACTAATCAAATTTTGAATTTTAAAAAGAGTTTCTAATTTGTATGATTCCCTTAGTGTATGTATGTAAGAACAATGTTAATAAATAGTGTACTGTTTTAGAATAGGATCGGGTACAATTATAATCAGTGCGAAAATGTTTCTTGAATAAGACCTCGACTTGTACTTTTAACATTGAGACAATAACTTGGACTCTATATTTTCATTAGCCGTAGGGCCGCGTTCAGCGCCTAGAGCTCCATGATATGCTAAGTAGACAATTAGAGGAGGAAAGTATGTATATATATTTTGTCTTGGCGGTACCGGGTTTGTGTCATTGTGTTAATGCAGAATTCTATCTATCCAGGCATGAATGTTTTGTGTGGATATCATTCTGTGTTGTTTGATTGGCCTTGACTGGAGTGGTAAACTGAGGCTTCAAGGGTTTAAATAGTTAATAGAATGATAGACATTTGGTACGAAACACAGGTATTTAGCAAATCTGCTCTGAACGTTTTATAATTTTCTAACTCGTTTTTAAATAGTTGAGATGGAGAGACATGATTACGTTACTGCAATCAAGCATGGGAAGGTGTAGCTGTTTGTGAAGAATAATAAAAGGAACTGTAGAATAAAATACATGGTATGAGTATTTCATTAGATCCAGACGTGCTTGAAAACACGCGGGACTACAGACGAATAAAGAATTCTACTTATGTCTCTATGGTTCTGAACTTTTAGCGAAGTTCAGAACCATAGAGTTTTTACCTGAACATTCAAGCAACAGAATACAGTCAATGTATAAATTCTATCGCTGAAAATCTTCAGCGATGGAATTTATACATAAATAAATCGACAGATTTTCAGGGTGAAAATCTTCAGCGATGGAATTTACACATAAATAAATCGACAGATTTTCAGGTCATCAGTAAAAAGGGTTGAACCTTGCAATGGTGCCATCTATAAAACAGATGAAAAAGACAGGACCCAGAGTACTCAACTAATTAAAAAAAATGGAACAAATGTTTCATGAATAATAACGAAATTGAGCTGGTTGTTTCCAGATCCTGGTCCAAATCTAGGAGGAGCGGATCGACTACTTTTACTTTGATCCAGCCTAAGATAACTGAGAGGTTGCGGAACGTCTGGGCATGAATCCGAATTTAGAAAAGAACATGTGAAGGTAGACAATTAAGTTATTATATAATAGACATTTAAAGAGATGGGTATTAGATGAATTTGTTTGAGTACAATAAACGAAACTGATTTTTGAAGAAGTAGAAAAGATACTAGCGAATAAATTGGCTTTGGGACCAGACGAATTGACCAGACCTGGCAATGCTGGGATGCGGGACGACTCCTTGGTAGATTTCAAAAGTGGTCAGACGGGCTTGGTATTAGGTATGGATAATACCAGTTTCAGTGGAGTCGAAAAATTTGTGTTGGATGAAAGCGAAGTGGTTTAAATCTAACAAAAGAATGCAAAACATAAATCGCACTTAAACTAGCAAGTACAGATCTTATGTAAATCGGAACAGCAGCTGATGAAGAGATTCTCGATAAACACAAACTTTGCCGCTCTTTACGTCATTCTGTTACTCAGAATCCACATTCGATTTGAAATGCTAGTGCTATTATGGTTATTTAGCTTTCACCATCATCCCCCTAGTCTGAAATTAGTTTGTCGTGTGCCTTTGTAATTAATTTCCCGCACGTTCCCTACACGTAGTTCCTTTGTCGGTTTCAACTGCTCGTCCAAACCTTTCTCATTATTCCGTAGGGTCCATCTCTGAGATTAAATTAATGCCTTCCATCTCAAAGGCACTCATGTGAGCGATCATAACCTCCTGAGAAAGTGTCCGCAGCAACAGGCTATTTAAGTGCTAGGAAACAATTAATTAAATTAAAGTGGAGGCTTCCTAACAATTAAAAATTCTTAGTTCATCGCAACTCATCTGAAGTTCCTCCCGCATCCCATTTAAATGTTGTACCTACTTATTGCGTACATTCTCTTCCCTCACCTATTCCATTCGCTGCCCTCTCAACTACAGAAACGAAGGACAGAGAACCCTAGAGGAAAATATTACCACACATATTGAGTGAAAAAGTTCTGTCCTAAATCCTATCGGAAAGCCTTCTATCTGTTTCCTCTCCCTTTGCCTTGATATACGAGAGTGTATCGGCCTTGTCCTAATAGGGCATCGATTTATCTTATTTAAATTATTTTTATTACAGAATCTTAGTCTCTACCGCCTGCAGATAGAGCGAGAGAAAGATTCATGGTCAAGTAAATTAGTTTGCTATTCGCTATCAGTAATTTAAGCACAAGGTGAGAGGTAATTTATCTCCATGATCAGGATATTTGGCCGGGGTGATAAATGGATCTGTGGATTCGCGCCTGCTTTCTATCCTAAAAAAGAATATTGTAGACAAATACAACAACATAACTATAGAGTACCATGTTACATTAATAAATGAAATCGGTATAAAAATTTCGCTGTAAATTCTTCATAGAAAAATCAGCGTTATTGTTAAGGATTATTTTTTATTTTGATTTATGTAGTTCATTAGCACCTAAGGCCATATTGCGCTTTTGTATTACATATGTACAAGCGTATGTTCGCAGGCCGAGTTTCATCTTGTGTGTGTGTGCTGAAAATCCCAGAATTCTCTGCAAAAAATTCTACTCCCTCCGCCTGAGAACGCCTAACTACAGCCCGATTGTTTTGTTTGTTGTTGGATTTTTAGGAGAATCAGCTACTTAGGCCATGTTGCATCGTAATATTGTGTTTTAATTGTGTGTATTCTGAGGTCGATTTTCTGTTTTTCTAGACGAAAACCTGAATTTCTATCAGAAAAAACCATGCTATCATCGCTTGAGAACGACTAACTCAGCCACGTTGTGAAAAAGACCTATAAAAATTCCTCTCGTCATCGATGGGATTCGAACTCGTCTTTTCCACCCGGTGTGGGGAGGGTGGCGATCCTACCAACTGTGCTACCCACGAGGGCACAGTCCGATTGAAAAAGCCTTTAAGAATTCCTCCATTCTCCGATGGGAATCGAACCCATCTTGACCAAAATTGTCCCTCGACTTTTGCAAAACCGCTAAGAACACATTGCCACTATGTGGCAATGTGTTCTCATAACAATGGTGAGTAACGACTATAAATCGCTTATTAAATTGTCAGAAATTATCGTAATAGGCGAGTTTAGGCATGACGAAACAACTTTTTGTAACCGGTTACCATCTACTGTAAAATTTCGGGGTGTATTTAGAGGAGGTACTTAACAGAATTGAATGTGCCGATTACATTTGTCTTCCTCTTTAATGGTGTGGTTCCTCTGGTTTGTCTAATCTATCTCAATCGGTGTCTCACTCCGTTGATTACCGAGTGTTCAACCGCTACCACAAACCATGTACAAAATAGCATATACTCGTTACCACCATTACAAACCGAGTTTTCATCCATTACATGGCCGATACAAAGATCATCTATCCTTCTAATAGGATGTTATTGGTTAATTAGCTTGTCTCGTGTACTGCGGGGAGCTATTAATTACATGGCCCGTTAATACGGAGTGGACGTTCATCTTGGTCTGTCTCCAGATATAGAACCGAACAAGGGACGCTCATTTATTACCCCAATTTCGTGCTTAAACGTTTATCTCAGCATACGGTGGGGTTGGTAGATTAACATTTACTTATCTAATATGCACGCACCTGTTATTGAGCAGGCGATAAGTATAACACGTGAACCACGAGGAATCCCTTTCCTATCCGTTGGAAAGCGAGCAGTAATTAATAAACCTCTCTGGCGGGAGGAGGGCGTGTGTGAGGGTTACGTATGATATTGAGAAAGGCAATGGAGCGGAAGGAGGACAAGCAGTGGAGCTGAAGCAATGGACACGTGATTCTAATGCTATTTATAATGCTTCGTTGACGAATAGAAAACACTGAAGAGTACAAAAGACAGATCCTGAAAGGAAAAACTAATTTTATTTTACTTTAAAAGTAGACAGGCCCTAGGGCAAGTAAGGTTATCCATCTATTTCAAGTGTATTTTCTAGTAGGTTTACTTGCTGGAGAGCAATTTCAAGGAAATTAAAAACTGTCTATATAACAGTGCATATGTTTATTTTTTTTATTTTTATGGATTTTTGTTTTGTTAATTGCAATAATATTGATTTCTATTTTTCTTTGTTGTTGTAGTAGGATTTTAGGAGCATCACCGACTAAGGCCGTATTACTCCTTGTTTATCGTCTGTAAATTGCGTCTGTTCTAAGGTCGAACTTCTGTTTGTTGGACGTAAAACCCGAATTTCCGGGATTGAAAACCATTCTACCCTCGCTTAAGACCGCCTAACTCAGCCGCGTTCTGAAAAAAGCCCATAAAAAAAATTCCTCATGTCATCGACGAGACTCGAACTCAGGTCTTTTGCACCTGATGTTGGGAGGACGGCGATTCTACCAACTGTTCTTTTCTTTTCTTTACAAATGTACGTCCTGACGTAGCCGAGTGGTGAGGAGGGAGAATGCTGTAGTACGCACGCTTTGAGTGGACCGGGGTTCAAGCCCGTGACTGCTAAATACGATTTGCATTTGATAATTTATTGTGAACTCTACTGACCTGGTGGTCGCGCTGTAGTATAAACAAGAACATTATAATATTTAGTATCTTAAGAGTTGACTGCAACCCCAGACCCAGGGAAGGAGGGATCCAAATTTTACTAATATTAAAATTTACTTATATACTGGTGCCATCCATAGGTTCCAAAATTGTGTGAGTCTCGGACCCCCGATGTGAATAAAATCAGTGGGCCCTGATTTTATTCACATTATGGATTAGATAGGGTTTTGCAGACTAACTTGAGGAACTAATCAATATTTATAACATTCTTTATATATGTGAAAATGCATTCATTAATTAGCGACCTGCGACCGTTTAAAAATATATCTTTAGATGTATCAAAGAGACTTAATATGTCTTAAGGGAATTTTTCTAGTTATAATTAAGAAACTTGCATCATACAATAAGTGCAGTGTCCGTTTTGAAATACGTTGTTCCACTCTTGATCAAGAAAATGAAATTCTGTGATCGTTGATATGAACAAGTAGTGGTATTTATTTATTTTTTTCGCTCCTTAAATATTGAACCCCGTATACCGATGGGTGAGAAGAACTTGTGCATTCCATTCCGTTGGAAGAGGAGGCACGATGGGGGAGGTGAGATGCCGAAATGTAAGTAAAAAACCAGAATAATGATGGAAGACATCATCTGCTGGCACGTAATCCATATAATGTTTGTCGATTACTTCACTTGATTATTTTTGACAAAGTGGACATTGTTAGAGAAACACGTCAGTCCGCAATGCGGATAACCTGGCGTAACAGCTGGTGGTGTCAGTTGTTGCGTAATGTAGTAGCAGATGGCATGTGGTGTTCCTCCTTTCATCCACAACGGAATACGCGGGAGTGTTGGCAACAGTGTCTCGTTCGCCTTAAAAAGAGAAGTGACTTTATCAAAGTGAAGATGCATGAATGAATGGTGCTGTCTGCAGTGCTGGCATTCATACGCACAAACCATGCACAACACTGTCGGAGTAAATTATCGCGTTTTTTTTTTTTTTTTTGTCTGTTTAAATTTTTTACACGATGCTATATTTCGTCTTTCCATAAATAACTTCTCTAGAAGAGACGCTTTTCAACAAGCTTAGTGCGTAGAGCCAAACAGATATTGAAAAGGTTGAAGTCGCTACATTATTAGAAATAATATGAAATTCGAATAATACTAATTAATTCACGTAAATTGTTATGGAGAATGAATTTATTGTGCATAAAGTATTATATTAAGCTATACTTACACAGTAGAACTACGTACGTAATTGGTGACGTTTCCGGATTCCATGTTGAATCATGTCATCAGACATGAGAATTTAGATATTAATGAAACCACAATTACACAAAGTTAGATTAAACGCGGAATATGCAGAGAATTGCATAAGTATGAACAGTATCTACAGGTACTCGATCTTTTGTGCCTTTGGATACATCTTTCATGTTGATCAGTGTGCATTTTTACTTGCAGACATTAATAAAAGGAAACTAAATGGTAGTTGGGGAGAAAAACTTAGTAAGTGTTCGCCTTTTTAACAGAAAATTGTCAGGTTTAGTGTTGCTCTGCGTATTAGTATTAGCTATGGCCACATGGTGCAAGGAAGCCTGTGGCTTATGCTGTACCAGCAAGGAAAAAAATAAAATAAAATAAAAAAAAAAATAAGAAGAAAATTTAAAAAAAAAAAATTACTAAAAGAAAAGGAAATAGTCAACCTCTGCGTTTCCCTCCTCCCGTAGGTAATTATCCAGCTGACCTTTGAGTTTCCCCAAACTGTCAGCCTCTACCACCCATGTAGGTAACTTATTTAGCTAAAGATTAGTATTAGTATTAGTAATGGCCACAAGTTGCAAGGAAGCCTAAGGCTTATGCTGCACCAGCCAAAAAAAATAAAAATAAAAAATAATAATAAATAATAAATAAAATAAATAATAATAAAATAAAATAACAAAAAATAAAAGAAAATAATAAAAATAAAAACAAATTAATAATAATAAGAAGAAAATTAAAAAATAAATAAATAATAAAAATTAACCTATGCATTCCCTCCTCCCGTAGGTAATTATCCAGCTGACCTTTGAGTTTCCCCAAACTGTCAGCATTTACCACCCATGTAGGTAACTTATTCCAGTAATTTATAACTCGCTAGATAAAATAAAACTTCTTGCAATCCAGTCTCACACCTCCCCCCCCCGTAACTATAAATTATTGCACCTAGTTCTAGAATCATTTATAACTGAAAATTTTGCCCTCATTCATTTTACTTTTGCCTCTCAGAGCCTCAATCAAGTCTCCTCTAAGGTGCCTAGTTTCAAAGCTCTGCAACTCACATATTTGAAGTTTTTCTTCATATGGACACCTTTAGTCGATCTCACGAGGCGAGTTACCCGTCTTTGGACCCTTTCAAGAAGAACAATGTCTTTCTTTAGGTGCGGTCTCCACACTTGAATACAGTATTACAAGTGTGGTCTAACAATAGCCTTATACAGTATAATGGTATTATGACGTCCTTATCTCTACTAGAAAATGTTCGATAAATCATCGATAGAACACCATGGAGAGGACCCATTGTACACTGGTGTGCAAAATTTAAGGACCAATCAGGTTTTCACCTGTAGCTTCTCATAGGAGTGACCTGGATATGGGAAAAGCATACCAAAGAAACCTCGTGAGGTACAGAAATGATGAAGGAAACAACACCGACACAACAACGGAAACAAAACGGTACAGAGGGACTTTATTCAAAAATGGCAACATAGCACTGGCTGCCGTGATACAGATGCATCACTGCCAAAGTCGATGCAGGCTTTTCACCGCCTGTCCATACTTAGAACAATGTTGTTGATAAGTTCTTGCGGTAACATCGTCCATTCCTCTGTCAGCGCCATCTTCAGCTGGTGAACATTTTCTGGTTGGTGTGGACGTGCCGCTAGGCGTTTCCCCAGATCGTCCCATAGGTGTTCGATGGGATTTAGATCGACGAACGGGCAGGCCAATCCATACGAATAATGTCCTCGCTTTCCAAAAGCATATCAACAGCTACAGTGCGATGGGGTGCGTCGTTATCATACATAAACACGAACTCGGGGCCAATGACCGCTCGGATTGTACGTTGTGTACGCACTTAGTTGATTGCATGTATGATCCTTAAAACATGGTCCATCAATTCCTAATCTCTGACCTTTGACCTTGTGGAATCTTCTGGCCATCTGAAAATGTTTGATTATATTGGATTTTATGGATTAAATTATTCTGCGAATTTAATTCATAAAAGTGCCCAAAGGGGTCCCTTTCTTTATTGTTTATTGCGTCGTTTCAGGCCTAACTCTTTTCGTCCCCTCCCCACTCTTAAAGACATAACCGCATCAGGGGAGATCAGTTTGTACCTCACAAAACTTTAATATTACTTGTGGGTTGCACAGTTTGTAGGATCGCCGTCCTCCCCCCCCCCACACTGGGTGGAAAAGACGTGAGTTCAAATCCCGTCAATGACTGGAGGAATTTTTATGGGTATTCACAACGTGGCTGAGTTAGCTGGTGTCAGGCGAGGGTAAAATGGATTTTTCATCCAGCAAACAGAAAATCAACCCCAGAACCGAACAATATGGCCTTAGTCGCTGATGCTCCTAAAACCCACCCACCAACCAACCAATCCCGTAAGTTCAGATGGAGATTATCAACTCAGATGCATTACTGGCTCTCAGTAGCAGCAGTTCTAATTTCTGTTATTAAGTAAACAGACCTGTAACCTCATATTTCTTAGTTATGAACAAAGTGTAGTGGCATTCTCTTATAGTTCACATTTATAACGGCGACAGAAATTCTCGACTATGGTTAAGTGCTGCGACAACCCTCCAAACTCAAGTTGGTACTTTAACAAAATGTAAACACACTTATCTTTACTGAGTATTAGGCTATTAACAGCAGTTTCTTCAGAAACCCCTTTGAATTGTGATAGTAGTAGCAACTAGACTTCTGTGCTGGACAGTTTTTTTTTTTGTAATTATACCGAGTTGATATTCGGAAAAATGAAGGTTACAAATTTTGTTTTGAGAAAAATGACAAAAACCCAAATAAAAAACGGCGTGTATTAATTAATATGGCTCATTGAGGTTTTGTCATTTTTCGCATCCAGTGAGCCTGGTTTCAGAAGGAAAGGAAAAAACTTTTCTTAGCATGTTTTCAAAATGTTCAGAGGATTGTACGTTGTGTACGCACTTAGTTGATTGCATGTATGATCCTTAAAAGCGAATTTACCCGAAGGAGAAATATCGTATTTCATGCATCGAATGTCGCGAACGTCGTTAATCAATTTCTACATGATACTGAATCCTTGTTCTTTAGTTCTGCAGAAATCGCATTTGAATTTTTCGAACTGTTTGCATCTGAGTATGCAGACAATTCTTTCCCCACTGTTTACTCCTTTTCCTTAAATTATTTTTTAAGTGTGCTTATCAACAAATCTAGTAATGTCATGATTGCTCCAACGGTAATTGTATCTTTCCTTCCGCAAAATTGATCTCATCGTGTGCGATATAAGTAATTACTAGTTTTAATGAAGCTGTTGGACAAGGTTGTTGATTCTGTTATTCATCATAATATGCATCTCAAACAGATCAGATTGTAATGAATGTTTTGTCCTCTCGACAGTTCAGTCACTGTTTCTGACAGCTCGATGTTACTAACACCAACCTGGATCTCGATTCTGTCAACACAATGTCTTGAATCAGTGAGTTAAGTTACGTAAATAATTGAGTAGTCTGGTTCTTCAGCTCCATTTCCTCGAGCTTTGCATTTCCATTTCTTTGAGGCTAGATGTAATTGATGGGGTTATGTCCTCTGGATTCATCTGAAAGGAGTCTCCTGAGGATATTCATTTGAACTCTCTTCTTCCTTTTCTTTCTTATCATAATATGGTTGTTCTCTTTCTTTTGTATGCTGATGATGGCATTTTTTAAAATCTTCACTTCGTTAATAGCCATGTACATCTTCAACAAATACTTGATCTCTTTGATGCAGACTGTACTGGTACTGAATACATCCAAATGCTTTGTAATAAGTCTTCCACACTCCCAAAGTTACCTTGTCTGCTCTCATCCTGTTCAACTACTCTTGATAGTGATTTAGGAGTTTGAGTCGCTTTCATTCAGCCTTTTCAAACATCACGACGTTTTCAATAGTATCATCACTTGTTTAAAATTGCAGTTCTCACCATCCTTGATTTCAGCATGATGTCTCAATGACTGATTCGCTGAATTCTATACGCTAGAATCTCGCGTACGGTCGATAATTGACTAGTAATCAAAGCAAGCGTTCTGTTTAACCAATTCTGCACAGCAGCACTTGCTAATTCAGTGATCGGCAAAAAAATCGCCCTCTGTTAAAATTCAGGATAATTATTGTAGATTTGACGTTGCTGAATTCAAATATGGCAAACATATAATCCTGTAACACCCACCAATTTTAAGAGAGAAGGGATTAAAGCAAAAACTAAATTTCCAGAAAAAAAGATTTCATATATTTTAAGAAAGTGTTACATACAATACTAAATATTGAACAATGGTTCTATTAACCTTATTCTATTTACAAAAATGTTTATCTGATAACAAAACACTTCTTATTTTGTCGTTTTTTGACTTTTATAATCGTCCATTGGTGTCTCCCATACGAGATTCCAACAGTAGTATGCCAACATATTTGGACTACTATTTGAGAAATATCTTAGTGAAACCACTCCCAAGTTTTCAGGAAAAAAAGTCTTAAATGGGAATGTAGGAAATGTAGCTTTAATCAGTTAATTTCTTTTCTGTTAGCTACAGAACCGATTACCGTATTTGTCAGCTTATAAGACGCACTTTTTTTCCTTATAAATACCTTAAAAATCGCCCTGCATCTTAGAAGCCGAAAGTGGCAATACAGCACATGCGCAATCTACATTTATTTACATCGCGATCACGGTCAATACATTTTTCAGTAATTGCCAAGCTGTTGGAGTAACAAGCGAATTCCAGTTATATATTTAAGCCGTTAGATGTCAGCATCAATAAGCCATTCAAAAATAACATACGGGAGCAATGGAATGAATGGATGACAGAGGGGAACCATGATACGACGGCTGCGGGAAGGATGGAACGTCCATCAATAGCACAAATGTGTGAATGGGTATTGAAGTCATGGTATGATGTTAAGACTGAAATTGTGGTCAAGTCCTTTAAAAATGTGGTATAAGTAATGCAGTGGATGGCAATGAAGATCATTTATTGTATGAGCGTGACAAGTGAAGAGGATGATGATAATGATGATCAAGTCAGTAATGAATCTGAAGTTGGATAATGCTAAAATAATAAGAGTTATATTATTTTAGCTCATGCATGAGTTGAGGTGAAGTACACATCATGGCATATGAGATGGGAGCATCTTTTCTTTTTTTTTTATCTCCTGCACATATCTCTCCCTTCCTTGATTTATCACATCTCACTCGTTGTTCACCATTACGTGTACTTTGTGTAATATTCTACCTATTTTTATGGTATGAAAATAAATAAAAAATTGGCCCATCCCGTTATCATGAAAACTAACAACAAACTCGAAATATCAATAAACTGAACCCTGTGCCACCTGATGCTGGTATTTATACTTTCAAATAATGAAACAGTGTCATCCTCTAGACTACTATCGCTGTTACTTTCATACAATAAATGATCTTCATTGCCATCCACGGAATTATGCATATGAACTCTTTTCATATGCCATATTTCCAGTTTACGTAACCGCCATTGATATGACCTAGATTGGTGTTTAAATAGTTTGATCAAAGCGTCATCAGCGTCTTGCATAGTGCTGCCATCTATCGTCAGGTATTTATACTTGTGGGTATGTCGTCATAGAGAGCGAAAATGGAAGAAGAATGACTTTCACGTTTTAATTTGTGGACTTATTTTTCATTTTTAATATAACTACAGATTACAGTAATATTGAGATGTGGACATATATCCGATTGGTCATGCTTTCGTTATAAATTGAATATAAAATAAAAGAAATAGCGCCTTTCAAAGATTATTTTTATTTCTAAAAAGAGTTCGATAACTTTTTTAAAGTTAGCACCATTTATTTACTAGTGCACAGTGAAGTATGAACATCACTACGTTTTTAAATGGGGATAGAAATTTATTTTAAGAATGTTATAGTAAGACTCGTATATACATTATGGATTATACGAGAGTCCAAAAATAAAGCCTCAATTTTTTTAATGAAATTCCACAAGACAAAAAATGCAACTTTCAGTGCCACACTCCTAATTTTCTTTCTTTCTTCAAGTCGCAGAAATTTGAAATATTTTTGCATATAGCAGAAATTTGAAATATTTTTTTCAAAGCAGCAGTCTGCAGACATTTTTGGTCCGTTGTCCTTCATATATGCTTTTTGCTGCTTATGCAGCAAAAAGTTAGCTTCTTTGCATCTTTTGGCTTTATTAATACTCCTCTTAGTGTAAATATAAAAGGAGGAAGGGATATGGGTATCTGGAGAAGGGAAACTTTAAAATTGTGGGAGACTGGGGAGGGATTGTCAAAGTTTTCAAAAGGATCTACGTGCATATTCATATATGAGAGAATATGCTATCGGTTTAAACTAGTGAATACGTATATGCACTAGTTTAAAATATTCTGTTATATATTCGCATCTTTTTGGGATCTATACATATCTTACAGCTCCCAAAATTTCTGAAATGACCACAGAGGGACAGTAGCGTCTTTGTTTGATAATCATTGCTTTAAAGAAAGTTTTATCACAGATAAGGGAGATTGTGCTTTATCGTGAAAGGATCCCCCTCCCACTTCTGAAGGCCATTAAAGCGGTCGGAAAATTGCAGGAAACTGTACTTCTCTATCTTCCCAGTTTGGACTTCGTTCCTTGGGAGGTCTAAAGGTTGCCATCGGTGTTGCCTAATTTTGTTATCGTCTGGACGGAAGGAACTTTTAAGGCTTTTTATATTTTGACACCATGGTGATGAGCTAGTTGATCTCCAGAGAGACTTGTATGCTTTTCCTCGGAAAGTAAATCAGGTTTTTCATCCCGCAAAAGGACTACAGAATATCCGATTTTATAGACAGTATAATACGCATAGGCTATAGTCCTCCGTGATACTATAGCGATTTTGCCAATTTTAACTCGTTTGGGTCATGTCATAAACTGGGGGAATTGCTAAAGGTCTCTCATTCCGGATACTTTTGAAAATTATTGATATGTTTAAATTCATTTATAATCAATGTTCATTTTGAATTCAAAATTGTTTATTTTATTTTGAAAATAAAATTCCATATTAGTTGCAATTTAACAAATCTTTTTTTTTTTTTGGTAGTTGTTGGCGCATCGGCTTCTGTGGCCATATTGCACCTCCCAAGGTTTTTGCAGTACTTTGATCCAAGGCCGAGGCGGGAATCGAACCCACAACCTTTGGGTTGGCGGGCAGGTACTTTACCCGCTCGGCTAGGCCGGTCGGCTTTAACAAATCTCTTGTTCAAAATAATTTGAGAAACAAGGGCAAAATACAAGATAGATTTATTAAAAAAATAAACGAAAATAAATAAAACCTCTTAAGTGAATAATTAAGTGTAAACTTTATTTGTATTAATATTTTGTTGGGAAGCCTTAAAAACAACTCGATCAGTACTTTTTATTGTTGAGATTTTGGAGAGAAACAGCAACCTCCTTCAGCCTTGACCGTAGATTTTAAATTGGGTTTAGCTATTAATTAGCCACGTTAGCATATTTATATTATGGTCTTTCAGCCATTTCATGCTAGTTTTGGTTGTCGGTAAGGGCACCATCCTGTTGAAAGATGCACTTGTCTAGTACCTGGACAGAGATTCTCAAAGTGTAGGCACGTCTTCCTGGGGACCCACTTTTTTTTCTTTTTTTTTTTTTTTGAATTCATCAATCTAATTCCATTTCATCAATTTTATTTCACTGTTGGAGATTAAATGTACTGAAGTATATATTAATTTATAAAAGTGTGTTTACTCGTAGCTAAATTTTATATCAAATCTGTTTATTTACAGTTGTTCTTGGAGGAGGGGGGATATATTCTACCCTAGCAAAAGCATTTGGACATCCTCATACCCTTCCCCAGTGTAGGGAGCGGTGTGAATGATATATGTATGCAACCAGTAACAGGTTTAGAAGTTTGTTAGAAATAACAGACATTGAGTACTGTGTACAGGTCTGGAGGCCTCATTTTAGGAAGGATGTAGATTTGCTTGGGCGTGTACAGAGAAGAGCAACAAGATTGGTGAGGGGAATGAAGGGATCCTCTTACCAAGAGAGGCTTAAGTTCTACAAATTGCAGTGGCTAGAACTAGGCACCTGCGCGGTTATCTGATTGAGGTGCATAAGGGCCTTGAATGGGTTGAGCACGCTGTTTTCTGATGGGATCCTTCCACTTGTTCAGATTACGAACCTAAGGGGATTATAAATTCAAATTAAGAAAAGACAGATGTAGAATAGATGTGCGGAAATTTGCCTTTAGCCAGCGGGTGGTTAATTGCTGAAACAAACTTCCATCTGTCGTTATGGAAATTGATAGGTTAAATAAATTTAAGGAGGAACTGGACAGGCATTTGGAGGAAATGGTGTGATTTTTTTTTTTTTTTTGGCTGATGCTGCCGAAGCTCATACACTTGCTTTCTTGCATCACATGCCACTACTACTACTATATCCCAAAAAGCAGAACGAGTAATTGAGAATCTCTTTATCAGGATATATCATTTATCAGCTGAAGAGATTTGCGTTCGACAATTTCTGATCGACATTTTTTTTTTTTTGCATTTAATGTATCGTCCATAACATTGCTGTTGTCTGACACCTTCCCTTGACATACGTCCAAACATCGTGACATTAATTGGGTGCTTCATTATCGCAGTTGTTCCTTCTGGTAAAGTGTAATTCACTAGTTTAAAATATTCTGTTATATATTTGCATCTTTCGGGATCTATACATATCTTACAGCTCCCAAATTTCTATTCAAAAAAAGTATGTTTCTGTTAAGCGGCGCCAGGAGTTTCCCCCATCTCCGCATTGCTTTCATTGTGGGTGTGCCAGTTTACTGGGAAGGCCAGAGATTTAAAAGTGTGTGGATCTTGAATTTTTGTAGTGTCGTTTGTGTACCGTTGTTCATCTGGTTATTTAGTCGCTGGACCCCTGCTGAGGCCCAACGTTACCCACTTTCGCATCATGGAGGTAGACCAGTAACCCAGTAGATTTATATTTACTGTACTCTGGCAGGTCCTGCCGCTTCCTTTTTTGAGATCTCGGCAGCAAGGACCTAAAAAAAAAACAAACCCCAAGAATTGTCATGTGCATGCATACGCCATCGATTGTTGGGGTATCGCTTAGAATGAACTGGGCGAAATTTGATTTCGTCTGCCGCGTCGCTTGTGTACAGATAGAGTAGGGGGGGGAGACTGGGGGTAATGGTAGAAGTATGGGAGCAATAGGAAAGGTGTCCCCAGATGATCAGTGGGGCATGCCCATACCCCACCAGGTGAAGAGAGGGAGGAGACAGTGTTGCCTCCCCCCCGCCGGGGAAGGGATTTTAAAGGAATCAAGTCAGAGTGCTCGATTCAGATCGCCAACAGGGCGTGTCGGCAGCGAGGCTGCGTGGTGTAGGTCGGTGTGCTCTAATCCGGTCACAGGTTCAGTCAGTCCAGGATTGTGGTCTTTCATGCAGTTTCCTTTTCTCTAGATTCAGATGTAGAGGTTGTTCTTTGTTAGAACTGCGTGGTCACTTTTTGTGATGGAGTTTCAGCTTCTATGGCCCGGCGGGCTTAATTCTGGTCTCTGTCCTTAGTCTTGTCATAATATAGTGTTGCTTTGTTGCTCCTCTGCGGTTTTCTTTCCATGTTATCCAGTTTCCGTGTATGAGTCTTCATTCGCGTTTTGATTGGGTTGCGGGTTCATTTGTTGGGATGGTATGGTTCGACGCCAAGCGAATAATTCCTGAGCATAGTCAATGAACGCTGTATATGATTCTTTGCCATCCAGGATATATTGTTCCTGGCCTTTGGGGGAGTGTTTCAATCTTGTCACCAGTTGACAGCGGAGGTCGTCATATTTGTGGCAGTCGAACATCAGGTGCGCCCACGTTTCTTGTTCTCCGCAGGTGCAGTTTGGATCGTCCGCTATTCTCAGTGAAGTTAGTTTGGCATTTAAGGCGCCATGTTCTATGTGTACCAGGTTGGCAGCTTTGGCTGGAATCTGTCCACATTGGGGAAAAACTTCTTGGTTATTCGGCCTTTTGTAGAGGTGTCCCAGCACATTTGCCACGCTTGCAGCAAGTGGGCCTGAAACCTTCTTTTTTCCACTGCACGGTTGTTTCCTGGGTTTGTATCAAAGTTCTGGTGCGTGGAGTAGGCCTCTCCTAACCACCTCGAGGTCTATGGGGATGGTTCCGGCAATGATTTGTAGGGCAAGAATGCTCACCGTGCTGCAGGCGCGGGTGGCAGTGAGGAGCATTATTCTGTGTATGGAATCTAGGATTCGTAAGTTGACAGCAGTGCCGGCTTTTTTGTACTATGCATCCTCTGTGCCTTCTGGTAGTAAGTCTTCGCTAGGATTTTTACCGACCTGACCATTTGTGTACATCTACATCGCCCTCGTTCTTCCAGTTTTTCTTTGCATCCTCTGTGGCTGATTTTGCGAGATTAAAATTATGGCTAACTCACGCAATGACAAATTGCTGGTATGGTATCTGATGACTAAGTCGTTGAAATACCATAAGCACCTTGCCGCTACTCATTCTGCATGTTTGCGATATCTCTGCTTTTGTTTGCTCAGTTTTAAACCCGTTCTTGCTTTGCAATACATCTGATTCACATCGCTTTCTAAACCTGGGGAGAGGGGGAATGTCCAAATGCTTTTACTAGGGTAGATATATTTCTCGCCCATAGGACAAGCAAGCCTTAGATAAGAAAGTTTAGAAGGTACATAGAAATTTTGTAAAAATCAATGACGAAACTATTCGTGGTCCCTCTATAAACACCCCTCCCCCCTTTCCCAAAGCGTTGCGTTAACAGAGCTCTCCGCTAAGCAACTTCCTTAGCTAAATCAAGCATGCTCATCCCCATAATTCAATGAAGAGGAGCAAAAATTTTGTAGAAAGTCACATATTCACCGATAGATGGCAGCATTAGACTAAACGCGAATACGAAGTTCCGTATCATTAAATTACATACATTTAGGATTAAGCTTTTAGAACGTTGTTATCTTAGAATTAACTGTCCAAAGTTTTTATGAATCAATAATAACTTTGTAATTAAGTAATACATTTTATTATGCCTGTTGAGTGCAGCCTTGCCATTTCACCTTTCGAGTATTATTATTAATAATTTTATGATTTTCTAAATGAGTAATAAATTGTCGTCCAACAAATTCAAATTTTATTTTACTATAATACTTTATTTTACTTCAAATTTTATTTTACTACAAATTTTATTTTACTACTTTATTTTACTATATACAAATTCAAATTTTTATTTTACTAAAAATTAATAAATAAAACATGGTACAGCTATTAAAATGCTGAATACAATGAACTGAAGTAATTTATATAAATTTTTATTATTTATGCCTGTTGAGTACACACTGTGCAATCTGTACAAACATGCAGAAATTGCTGATAAGCGATGACGAAGTTCAATTTAAAATTCAAACTGTCGATTTTAATACGTATACATTTTTGAAATAGTCAAGATGAAACTGGATTGGCGATTCTCTTAAGTAGAGGAGAACAGGAAGAATGCAAAAAATTGAAATCTAAGCACACGGCTAAATGAAGAACGCAGTACTGCGAGCAATTCATGAAGCCAGCTCCGGGACAGTACACATTGTTAAACTCTATCCAGGGCCGTTCAAAGGACACTTTGATACCTCAACAGTTGCAGAAGTGAGCCATCGCAGTGTAATGATAAAAGATGGACTTGAGCTACTGGGAGAAAGTATGCAGCATTTTTTAACTGGAAAAGGCAGTTGATTTGCCAGAGTTTGAAAGAGGACGGCCGTGGGTACCAGGAGAGACGGTATGCACCACGTATTGGGACAACGGACTTGATGTAGTAGTAGTAGTAGTAGTGGCACATGATGCAAGAAAGCAAGTGTAGGAGCTTATGCAGCATCAGCCAAAAAAAAAAAAAAAAAAAAAATCACACCATTCCCTCCAAATGACTGTTCAGTTCCTCCTTAAATTTATTTAACCTATCAACATCTACAACGACAGATGGAAGTTTGTTCCAGCAATTAACCACCCGCTGGCTAAAGGCAAATTTCCGCACATCTATTCTACATCTGTCCTTTCTTAATTTGAACTTATGTCCCCGTAGCTTGGTAATCTGAACAAGTGGAAGGATCCCATCAGAATTCAGCGTGCTCAACCCATTCAAGGCCTTATAGACCTCAATCAGATCACCGCGCAGGTGCCTAGTCTCCAGCCACTGCAATTTGCAGAACTTAAGCCTCTCTTGGTAAGAGAATCCCTTCATTCCCCTCACCAATCGTGTTGCTCTTCTCTGTACACGCTCAAGCAAATCTACATCCTTCCTAAAATGAGGCCTCCAGACCTGTACGCAGTACTCAAGGCGTGGCCTGACCATTGCCTTATACAGAGGGACAATCACCTCCTTTTCCCTGCCAACAAAATTCCTATATATCATTGACAAAACCCCATGACCAGCCCTAGCAGCCTGTCTGCACTGCTCAGAAAACTTCATATCTGACTGCACAATTACTCCCAGGTCTTTTTCATTTTCTACCACCTTAAGTGTAGTACCACACAGTTGGTACGTTTCTCTGGGGTTACTTCTACCCATATGCAGTACTTTGCATTTGTCAAGGTTAAACTTCAGTTGCCACTTCTTAGCCCATCTGCCCAAATTATCTAGATCCTGTTGCAGTAGCACACTGCCATTACTGTCATTAACAACCCTGCCAACCTTTGTGTCATCTGCAAACTTCGACATTAAGCCTGATATACCTTCATCAATATCATTGATAAATACACAAAACAACAGTGGACCCAACACCGAACCCTGTGGGACTCCACTAATAACATTAGTCCACGAAGAGCAGCACCCATTGATTACCACCCTCTGTCTTCTCCCACTTAACCATCCTTTTATCCATTGTAGCAACTTACCCTTAATACCATTCTGCTCCAATTTGTACAGTAGTCTTCCATGCGCAACAGTGTCAAAAGCTTTCCTGAAATCCAAGTATATGATATCAAAATTATTTTTTGCATCCAGTTCCTTTGTGACCACATCATAATAACCAATCAAATTTGTCAGACAAGACTTTCCCTTAACAAACCCATGCTGTGTTTGAATTATTGATGCAGTCTTGTCTAGATGATCCTGCAATGCATCTCTAACCAGCGACTCCATTATTTTACCCGGAACAGAAGTTAAACTAACTGGTCTGTAATTACTCGTGTCACCCTTCGATCCACCTTTGTGAATTGGGGACACATTTGCACATCTCCAGTCCGTGGGAACCTCCCCTGAGTCCAAGGATGCTCTCATAATTATGGCTAAGGGTTTGCTTAGTTGCTTTGCCGCCTCCTTTAAAATAACTGGATAGATCCCATCCACTCCAGGTGCCTTTCTTATGTTTAACTTCAACAATTTCTCCTCCACTTTGCTCTCAGTTATTACAAAATCATTAAGTATCCTGCTACAATTTGATAACCTTCTTGTGTGTGCCGTTCAAGCCAGAGCAGGCTGGTGGCAGCACTGTCATGCTTTGTGGAATGTTTTGGTGGGAGTCTTTTTGAGGTAATTTATAGTCGGAGTACATACTTTAAAATCATTCGTAATACAATCCCATGGGTTTTATATATTTCTGTGTCTGTCATAAGTATTTGTGTGTTTATTTGTAACCGTCAGAAATCACCGAGTGAAAAATTTGCTCCAACCTAAACGGGTAATTTGATTTATCTGAGTTTTGTTATACAGTATTCCGTATTAAATAAGGTTGTACAACATTACAAGCTTATTTAATACGGGAAACTAGCAGACGTCAGTTTGAACGGCTCCTACCTTGGCAGGGGTGAGAACCGTTATTCATCGGTGATTCGAGTCAGAGAGGTGCTCGGCGCCCTCTTGAGGAATGTCCTTCCATGCGTTGGTTAACTACTCCCTTTAAACCTCTATGATTTGATTTCGTTGGAGCATGATTCTAAATTGCCATTCCATCATGTTCCAGACATGCTCAATAAGGAAAGACAAATTAAGCAACCCGGTAAGTCAGGAAAATATATCTACAATGCAGAAAAACTGGCAGAATTAGTGGTATGAGACCGAATATTGGTAGTTGGAATGATGTATTATGTAACTGTTGGAGAAATGACGGACAACCTCTTTCACAAGGGCATTGCCACACACGAATTTTTCTGTTGACGGGAAGTACAGTCTTGCTTCTGCTAATGATGAATTGGCATCATTTCTAATTCTTTTCAGAGTGGCAAATGTGACAGCCGCAGCCTGCTGGCAAATTATTCGTTCCCCACACTTAAGTGATTGGGGTCATTCTAGAAACTTGACGGTTTATTATTACAAATTATTCGTTCCCCACACTCAGGTGATTGGGGTCATTCTAGAAACTTGACGGTTGTTCTGTTGTACAGTTCATTGGTGCCGACATCGACAAAGTGTGTCGTCCAGCATGAACAACGATGTGCCGGTTGGACCATCGCACCTCACGTAGCCCTCCTAAAACTGAAACAATAAATAACTGAATTAAATTGGACTAGTCTACCAAAAGTCACGTGACCTTTTTAATTATAAGAAAAACATGTATTTATTCAAATAAATGAATTCCGTGTTAACCCACTTTTTGGTCACAGTGACTGCTTGAATATTTTGTGGATTACTTCTGTTATATTCTGGTAGTACTGCACTCCGATTCTCCTTTAAAGCATTCATGATCCATTACTGAAGGGACCTGCTCTAATTTTGCACTCCAGTTCGCCCCAAAGATCAATTTATTCAGTTTAGGTCAGATGTCTGTGTTGAACATTGCAATATTACGATGTTATTCTCTCCAAACAAAGCATTCTCAATTATATAGTAGACTATTGCGTTGAATAGTATAAGTGCCGCTCCAAATAAACTTGCTACAATGTACTGCATACAGAATTGTTCAGAGCATTAACGTACTGTAGGTTGACTAATTCGTGATTCATCGCAACCAGTGGACTTAGTCCATACCACGAGAAAAGCATCTTCAGACTAAAACGTCCTCAACTTCAGAGTTAGGACAACACGCTCAGGTTGTTAACGTTCTCCAGGCATCCTCCATACCCAATTGTCCATACTCAATCACAAAACCAATTTTTATTGATCCATACTCCATATTCGGTATGTCTTATATTATTTTAATCGCTGGGCCACACCATACTTCTCGTGAAATATCGTTATCAAGTTCTTACGGGCTATATAGCTCTTCGTGAAATTTACTATGCAGCTCTCTGCGTATCGTGAAAACACTGACAGCTTTGCCTGTGCAGTTTCTCTAATTTTTATGGTGAGGTAATCAGCCGCCTCAAGGTCCGTCGGCGCCTGTCAGCCAGTATATTACTCTGACCTGGTCATTTCTTAGACTCAGCCACCACTAGACCCCAATTTCTTCAGTACCTTGTCAGTATCGATCTGAGAATGTATAATTCTAAGATCGATACTGACACGAATTCAACTATTCCCTCTCTGAAATTTTGTTGACCCTTTCCGTACTCATTGTACGGCGTACTCTTTTCAGACGAATGTCGGGCTAGTCGCCAATCACCTTTATAGTACACTCAATTAACATCGCTCCTTCAGGAAGCTGACTTAAAAAACGCATCACAACTCTAAAAATCTCATTTTCCCAACTAGAACCAGCTTTATATTTGCTCCAAACCATAACCTGATCATTTTGGAAATTACTGTGTTGAAATCCATCCACTTTATATCAACCATGCCCTTTCGAAACTGCATACTTTGCATTATAAATATTTTTTTCCGCAGTGGCCACATGAGATCATAGTAGTTTGTGTTTCTTCCTTTTCTTAAATAATTTTTAATCACTTTTATATTTTTTAAAGAATGCGGAGAACACAGCCTCCGCACAGACCTGAGAGTTAAAATTTTATTGAAGTAGTTTTGTAAAATTCGTTTGACTTTTCAAAGTATTTCTGTTCTTATTTATAACTGCTTATGAAATAAAATAAATAAATTTTCTGTTTATACTCTGGGACGACCACATGGTCAGAGGAGTTCACAAGATAGAGAGAGAGAGAATATAAGAAACAGCACCGTATTTATCAGTCACAGGCTTGAATCCCGGTTACTCAAGGCACGTATACTTATGTACCCTCGTGCCTGACCACTCGACTTGTTGATATTTTTGTAGATTTTATTCTAGCTTCAAATAGTTATAGGCTGCTACAACGTTTTTGTAATTGATTTATTGTTTTTCATAGTATTTTTTTCATATTCCGCAGCACACTTTACTGGTGTAATTTTTCGTGTTTTGTATGACGAAATTGCATAAAAAATCAGTATTTAAAACCGGATTGAGGTATGGATTTGGGAATTGTTGTTGTAAGGTTTTAATTCACATCAGTGATTTAGAGCATATTGCACAGTATGTATGTCTGTAAATTGCTCGTGTTCTGCGGTCTATTCTTTTCAAGTTAAGTCATTTTGTCGTCTTTTCCATCCAGTGGAAGAAGACAGTAATGATATCAACTGCACTAGCCAAGACATCATTTAGACCTTGTAAACTTGTATTTTATTCTACTCTTAGACAATCTCCAGTACGTTTAACATTCAGATTGTTTTCGAAACGTTTCTATATTGCCCTTGACGCATTGTACATAATGGATGTATAGAACTGATAACGAGGCCATTAAACTCTTGTTAGTATGCTTAATTCCTGAATGGGTTTTTTGTTCGTCTCCCCATCCATCCACCTTGCATTCAGCAGTGAATGTAAGGAAAACTGAATTACGTGGCGCTGATCGAACCGCCACGTGGGTCATTGCGTCGACTTTCACCGAAGCGTTATGACTCAGGTATATATTTTACTAATAATTCGCCTTCCTGAGCTATACACAATTATTGGCGGCCACACGTCTGTCTACAAGGAGACTTCTCTTCTGAGTCAGTTTTTGATGCCCGCTTGATCTGACCAAGTTAGGATGTTCAGACGTGTGATTCACGTCCCTTCAGAGAGAGGCCCAACCCGCAGTCACACACACATACCCACCCAGTAGATAAGGCGGCGCGACATTCGGTGCCTCACATCCGAACACCATCTGGCAAACGCTACCTACAGCCAGACTGACTGGCTCGCGCACGTGCACAGTGTGTCTCCAGATGCAGCGTGCGCGTGTCAAAAATGTTAAAGACACGTGGTCTTTTGTTACCTCTGCTGCTTGGTTACTGTTTCCTATTGAGGTTGCAAGAGACAGGTAGTCTGATAAGAGGCAACAGACTGTCACCACTACAGACATTGCGGAACGAATAAACATGCAAAATGCAATTGGATGACAGCGACACACCACCTTTGACATTTTTAATATATTTTCAGTTTTCATTACATATTTTAGAGATATTTTTTCATACTTTCATATATTCTATGCACTATAAATACCATTTAGATTTAATGAAGAATTACTACAATTCATTTTATGCTCTCGTGGGTAGCACAGTTGGTATAGTCACTGTTCTCCCACACCGCGTAGAAAAGACCTGAGTTCGAATCCCGATAATGACGTGAGGAATTTTTATGGCTCTTTTTTAAAAAGTGGCTCAGTTAGTCGGTCCCAGGCGAGGGTGGCATGATTTTTTTCTTCCGAAAACTCGAGTTTTGCATCCAGCAAACACTACATAACACACGCAATTTACAGACATATATAAGCGATATGGCCTAAGTTGCAGATGCGCCTAAAACCAACCAGCATTTCATTTTATAGAATGCATTGGTTTGGTTTTTCGCATTTTTCAGAATACAATGTAACACCAAGAAAGATATTTCGGAATGCACTACTCCACCTATAAATGTTGAGTGAAGCCCACAGATGAAAACAAAAGAGAATGCAGGAAATGAAGAATGAACTGGTCGGGACTGTTTTTGCACCGCACTGGTGCTCCTGTTATGATATGTATAAATTATAAATGGATAATTATGTATATAACTTTTATTTGTATATATGAATGTGTACTCCCTGGTTAATAGCCGTAAGCGGGTGTCTCTTAGGAGAAAATACAGATAATAATAATACTGTAATAATAATATCGTTATTTTTGTAAATGCGAATGCGGAAGTATCAGGAATGGCCAATTAATAATAATAATTTCTGTTTATTCTCTTTACAGCTAAGTCTAGAAGAGTTTACATATTCATTGTGACTGTATACATACATTGACATGTATAGTATCTTATGGGTGGCTCCAGAATGTTAGTTCAACTCCGCCTTGGTACACTGCGATGATATAGAACTATGTAGAACGGCCCGAAATGTAATGTTATATTTATGCAGCGTGTGTTGTTGTGTTATTTAGTTGTTTCTGGTCACTTTTTCACCGGGAAGGCGATCATTTGAAAAACCTACCCAGTAGCCATTTTTTTTATTAGCTACCCGTCCATAGACAGCAAGGAGGTGGAACTGTTCTATCTGTCAGTGGAGAAACCACAAATAATTCCGCATCCATTGAAGGTAGTGTAATACCGGTGAATGCCAGCAAAATCCTGTATTACTGGTTGCCCAATCAAGGTACCAGGGAAAAAGGAATAAAAAAGAAGAAAGAAAAAATAGAAAAAGATAGTGTTGTTTCAGATTTTTAAGCACATCCGCAACTTAGGCCATTTGTGCCCTATATATTATCTCCATAAATTGCATGTGTTCCGTGATCGATTTGCTGTTTTCTGGACGAAAAACCCGAGTTTCTGTGAGAGAACAAAAAAAAAAAAAAAAAAAAAAAAAAAAACCATGCTACCCTCGCCTGAGACCGACTAATTCATCCACTTTGTGAAAAAAAGCCTATAAAAATTCCTCTCTTCATTTACGGGATTCGATCTCAGGGCTTTCCCACGCGATGTGTGGAGAACGGTGATAATACCAACTTTGCTACTCACTATATATAGGAGTCCAATGTACATCTTCACTGTCTTTTGCACAGAATAAAGTCTCTGTACACGTTATAACATAAAATAACAAGAAAATATTTTTTTTCACTGTGTAGATGAAAATTGATAACTTCACCATTAATGTTGTACAGTACATAGTCACTGTTCAAGTAAACTTTCAACTGAAGGGTTGCGGATGGCATTTAAATAAATACGTTTTCTGTTTAGACTCCGGTATGACCACATAGAAGAGTTCACAAGATACAGAGAATACGAAAAATAGGACCGTATTTAGCAATCACGGGCTTGAATCACCGTTACTCAAAGCACATCACTTATGCACCCTCGAGCTGACCACTCAGCTATGGAAAATTTATTTTCTTTTTCCAAAGACCAGATGAAAACTGTTTAAGTGCATTGAAGTTTCTTAAATTTCAAGTAAAATACATATTTGACCTTCGTTAAAATTATTTACAGTGCTGAGTAATGTAACTGTGTATTCTGAATATTGAGGGCAATGAAAGAGAATGTGATTCCACGTTTCTTCGAGGGCGCAGTTACATAAATTGATGTTTTTAATACCGAGTTAGAATAATTTGGCCTTCAGAGAACCATGTCCAGTGATTATGAATGATGTTGTCATGGATAGATAAAACCATTGATGAATAAAACCAACAAACTTGTTAGAAGTAAAGGTCACATCCGGGATGAATAGCCGAGTAACATTACTGGTGACACTGGTATCCCAACGCCTCTGCCATACGTTTATGAGCTCGTTCCAGATCCGAAGCCTTTTAGCCAATGATTGCAGTAGGGATAGCTTTATTTAGTCTGCAGCATATTCCACAGTATATTGTATGCAAATCAAGAGGCAGAAAGCTAGCCAGCAAGAACCTCTAAAGCCACATAGGAGACTGTTCTACAAACGCGCTGCATCGCTAAAAGCGTAACTCACTGCAGTGAAATTAATTTAGTTTGTATTTTGACATTTATGGCTTTAGTAAACCGAGCGCCTGAAGCATACGTGGCTGTCGGGATAAAGATATTTTTGTAATATAGTAGTAACGTTTCTTTTGTTAAGACCCCCAAGTCAGATCTAGTGATTCTGATTATTGCTACTTTAAAATTTTTAATTTTTTTTTTGGTTATGTAATTAATTTGAGGTAGAAAGCTCAGTTTGTCATCCATAAGGACTCCTAAATATTTTATTTGTATACCACTCTTGAATACAGTCATTTTTGTTTTGGTTGAAGAAATTGTTAGTTTATTTATAGAGGCCAATTTATTGAGTCAGAAAGTATTATGGCAGCTCTCTTTCTTTAGGGAGCTTTCTGGATCTTCCAGATACGAAAATAATAAAATCACCAGCATATGCCAAAATAGAAACATACTCAAAATTTCGCAGAAGCCACTTATCAAGAATATGGTTGCAAAAAGGAGATCCTGAACAGGGCCCTGGAGACATCCTCTAGTGATAGATTTTCGAGTTATTTGCTTTATATATCACTTGAACCATTCTGCTTTTAAAGTAGTAACGTACCCCTTTAAAAAGTTGGTTGGTACAATTGGCAGAGCTAAAACCTCCAGGGCGCTTTCCTACCAAATGGAATCAGAATGCTCTCGAAGCGTTTTGATTCTATCGATTTTCCTGGTTTGTGATTAATCTCAAGACCACTTTCCAAAAGTCGAGGAAAATGCCTTTCAATACACTTATTAAACGTATTCAAAAGAATACTGGAGAATACGTGATAAAATTTGACAATTGTAATGTTTTCAATTAAATCTATACCTGAGAATTTATTAGAATGATATGTAATTTAGAGACAGCCTGTCATAATTCCTAAAGATTAAATAATTCAGTATAAGAGTCAGAATTATAAACAAAATTATTTCTTATATTAGCTTGTTCAGAAGAGTTCAGTTCCGGAACATCATTAGGTAAGAGGTGGTACAGTACAGTAAAAATGGAATTATGCCTATCTATTGATTTTTGGTTATCTGAAATAACGATATTGTCAAGTGGGTGAATTTTATTGTGGCAGATTTTATAGCACAAGGGTCTGTATTGGCTGCAGATGAAACTAAATTTTATCGAGAGTTCAGTTTATGTTGAGCTGTAGCTTTAATATTTTTTAATTCTACTGTTTCTGAAACAGGCTAAGATTGTTATCTCTGGAAATTTTTACTGCACGTAAAAATTTCCAGAGAAAAAATTATGCACCTCAGATATTTCCTCAGTTAAGAAACTAATTACGAAGGAACAGTGGTGGGTTTCTTAACTATTTTTCTTGCAAAGTATTCAGTTTCCCGTAGAGCGGTGTTTTTGTACAAAATACGCATGCAAGGCTCATTAACTTCTACGTTATTACAATATATTTAAAAGAGTAAGAACTATATAATGTCGGTGTAGATACACCATAGTTTACCCATAATATTAAACTACGTTTGTAGTGTAAAAAGCCATCGTTTTAATGGCCTATCACCCACCGATGATAAGCCAACAGCTTTGAAACGGTTCCGTCTGGTGGTGGTACCACTGGGAATAAATAACAGTAGTCTTCTCTACTAGAGAAGCGTTACTTATTCAAAGTAGTGCAATACCTGGTATCTCGTGAAGGCAGTCACAATATGAGATACAATTAAAACGATGTCTTTTACATTACATACATACGTAGTTTAAATTTATGGGTAAAGTATGGTGTATCTACACCGACATATACGTAGTTAATTACTTAAAACCCACCCATATATAATTATGCCTTGTGCATTTCATTTTTAAATTAAAAGAGTAAGAGGTTACCTCAATCTTTTGCGTAGAATGCTTCCAGTCAATGCTCTCCAAATGTAACGAATAAAATAAAATAAACGGATAAAATAATTTCATGAATTCTTTCACTCATAGAGATATGACCGATTCGAGCCAAACGGAATCGAAAGCCGATAGCCCCCATCCGACCCCGAAACACATCAAACCAACTCAGAAAGACCATGAGTGTGAGAAGACATTGTGTCAGAATAAATAATTAAAACCATAATTTAAAATTAAAATCACTATTAAAATTAAAATCACGATTAAAAATTTGGTTGAACACACAAATTAAACGAAATTCACAGCTTTTCCCTTCCTTAAGCAGACAACGCTTTTCCAGGAAAAGCGTTGTCTGCTTAAGGAAGATCAGAAATCTGATCGAATCTTCCTGTAGGGAAGAATGGCTACTTCTGAATAAAGCAGTTTTGTAATCTCCCCCTACAGTTTGAAGGGGATCCGAGTTATGGAAAGACTCCTTCTTTTACCTTCTTCTGGAGCCAGCAGCACACCTTTGCTACGCTACTAGTGTGCCTCCTTTGTCTTGAGCAAGGTATACTTGGACAGTGGCTAAAGTTATGTAGCTGATGCTTAAGTTGTATCACAGGTATGGCGACGTGATGGATCATTACCCTCGAAGTGGGACAACATAGGTAACCACACACAGATTTTGCTTGGTGATGGCGTGTGTGGTTACCCAACAGAGGTCTAGGGGTGAGACAGTTGGCCTACAACAAACCAGAGGTATCTAAAGTCTAAGTTTCTTGATCTTGGGCAGGGTGTTCTTTTCTCCGGTGATTCCGTTTTTTTTCCTTGTATCTTGACAAACCGTCTGCGCGGTAGCACAGTCGTATTGTCACCGTCCTTCCCACACCGGGTGGAAAAGGCCCGGGTTCGAATCCTGTCGATGACGCAAGTAATTTTAATGGGCTTTTTTTTACTCCGTGGCTAGAATTAGTCGTAGATAGGCGTATATAGCATGGTTTCCCCCAGAAACAGGGTTTTTTTTTCGTCCAGCAAAACAGCCAAATCGACCAGAGAACACACAATTTATAGACACAATACATATATAGGAGAGATTCGGTTACCCTAAAAATGCAATTAATTTGTTTTATTAATTATACCCTGACAAACTAACCCGTACTATTTACGGTAGTTTTCATTTGGAAGTCCGATCTTTCTACTGACCTGTTTCTGAGACCTATTTGTTACTTAATGGCATGGCCTAGCCGTCTGGACTGCGTATATATAGGTTACTTTCCGTCTGCCGCTTTGATGAATACCCAGAAATTAATAAAGATATAGAATAAATGAAAGAAAGAATGAATCAATAAAACTCTGAATGTATTTCCGAACTTTTCTGAAGATGGTTTCCAAACTTGGACAATTTTTCCGCTTCCAGAACAAATTAAAAGCTTCATAGAAGCTTTTAACTTGTTCTGGAAGCGGAAAAATATGTAAAATCTTCAAAGAAGCTTTTACAAAGGGACATATTGCAATAGTCTTCGGTCATTTTCCTCCATTGAACTTAAAGAACAAGCTCCTAGCTTGATTCCAAGCCAAGTTCGATGAACTCCAGAAACTTAAATTCTTTCCGCCTTTTTTATAAACCCATTAAAAATATCTTGAATGGGATCAACAGCAATCGTACGATTGATTTACAGTTAACTGATTACTGATGCATCGTCTTTTGCGGAAATGGACCCATTGGAATTCCAAGGAAATTAGAATTTAAAGATGATATACATTTAAAGATGATATACTTCTTGTAATAATTCATCATTTGTGATTAGTTTCGGCAGCAATTCCTAGATACAAATATTCACAACTCAAGAAGAAATAGTGAATTATTCGAATTATTTACCTGGCATATTTCTGTGTATCTGTTTAGTTAGTAAACTTGGGAAACATGAACAATGCATAGCTCTTACGAATCAAGTTAAAAAATATTACTGAACCTTATTTTAGCAACTTACAGCCACGATGGAAACCCACAAGGCTCGTTGCTGTATTGTTTTCGAAGCATCAGAAACTTAGGCCATATTGTTGTTGATTTGCTGTTTGCTGGACGAAAAACCCTAGTTTCCTGGAGAAAAAACTATGCTACCCTCGCTGAGACGGACTAATTCAACCACGTTGTGAAAAAGACCCATAAAAATTCCTCTGGTCATTGACGGGATCCGATCTCAGGTTTTTTCCATCCGGTGTGGGCAGGACTGTGTTTATACCAACTGTGCAACTGACGTGGGCTAACTTAGGCCTCTGCATCTACTCATCTACAGTTCTAAATGTACCTAACATCAGCACAGCTACCGAATTTTACGATGATATTTTTCATGTAAGGAAATACAATATAAAGAAAGGCGTTTCAAAAATAGTAGAAATTAACATAAACTATATGTGCAATAATATTAAAATTCTATACATATGGCATATTTTACTTTTCGCACATTTCTGAAAATTCTTTTATACAACTTAGAAGGTCAATAAGTTTGGCTACCACCTCCTGTTATATATGATATGAAAAGTAAGAATGAATTGAGAAGAGTAATACTGTTGCAACATCGTATATTTCAGCCTGTTTGGCATAAGCGCCAAAGTCATTGCTCTGGTGCGTATAGTTTTAACTATGGCTGTCCTGTGGGTGAGATATGTGTTTTATAACTGTGTAAATCATGCACGGTTGTGAAATTTCTGACAGCACGCGGTGAGTGGCTGTGGATATTCATCGTCAGTTGCACGCTATCTATGGTGAATAACTACAGCTTTCTCACTGCGTGTTGTCAGAAACTTTAGCTCTGACCACTGCTCTTCCTTCAAAAGAATTGTATGATTTGCTCCACTATCAAAAATATGTTTCCTCCACCAGAGCTGAATTATTCTCCAAAGACGACAGTTTCGGAGCTCATGCCTTAAATATATTGGAACTTGTTTATTCTCACCGTGATTTGAACTGCGACATCGAAAAATAGTTTTACGAATTTCAGCATACATTTAACATCAGCTTAAGCGCTTTAGTTTAGGTTATTTGGTATCTGTCATTTGTGCGTACTCTGTAGTCAGCTAGTAAGTTTTGCGAGATGAAACATCCATCTTTCTTGCAGAAAAGTTCGTGAAATTCTCGCCAATTAATTTAGCATCCTCGCTGGCTCAGCGAGGATGTTAAATTAATTGAAGATGCATTTCGTGTACCTGCACTTAATTGACAAACGTAGAACAGATTATCTGTGGTACTCCTAAAAGACTTAAAAAATCCTAATAAAGATAATATCAGACTGGACCTTTATTCCGATTGACTTAGTTTTCTAATCATAACAGAAGAAAAACAACTATAAAAGGGCTGTTTAAAAAGTAAGGTAAGATATTCTCAGGGGGGACAACTA